>NC_142636.1:15376500-15687000 GCF_059453375.1 Lepisosteus platostomus | reverse complement strand
GGATCTTCTCTGGTGACCTTTACACCTGCTGCCCTTTGCAGGAGGCCTGGGAGACGGTGGAGAGGTGCCAGGTCCAGCTGGCGGCGATGCGGGCGCAGGACCGGCAGCAGAGCGCCCTGCTGCAGGCCAGGAAGAGCGAGGCTTTCCAGGCCGCGTGCGCCGGCGACGCCCAGGTCGAGCCCCTGCTCAGGTAACGTCCCGCTCGGCCCCCGTGATGCGCTGGTTGCTGGCTGGGTTTGCTGTTGTGGGGAGGCAGCTGGGTCTCTGGTGATTCTCCTGTGTGGGTTTTTGCAACGTTGTCTTCTGCCGAACCGGCTGCGCAGGGCGGCGCTGGAGCTGGAGCTGCAGCTGGCCATGGAGACGGCGCTCCGGGACTCCCTGCAGCGCCAGGGCGAGGCGCTGGAGCAGGGCGCCCGCAGCCGCAAGGAGGCCCTCCTCGCCCTCCAGGCCAAGCGGCAGAACATCATGGACTTCCGGCAGCTGGTGGTGAGTGCGGCTCGACCTGGAAAGGATAGTTGAGGGCAGAAGTCGCCATTCCAAACTGACAGCGATTCAGATTCTACTAAGTGCGGACTCACAATTTACCACACATGAAGCACATGCAAGTTGCGTCTCTCCTCCAGGGGATGGAGACTCTGCTGTGGTCCTGCAGTGCTGTCAGTGAGAGCTCTTGACTGCTCTTACTCCATTTTTCCCACATTGCCATCAATCTTCGAGGCATGATGTCTCTTGTAGCCAAGAAAATCTGTTAGTGAGGTTGGGTGGAGGCTGAGAAACCCTTAAATTTCACTTGGTTATATTTGTAGCGGACTTCCTCCTTTTGGAAGGAAGTACTGCTGAATAGCATTTTGCTGGTGCTGAAACAGTGACGAGGTGTTGAAATGTTTTGTCATTTCTGGAATTTGTTTTTTGTTTTCTCTTGAGATCTCCCATTTTTGTGCATCCATTGTAATTCCCTTTTCTGTTTTATAAATGTCGTCATTCTTTGTTGAGAGATGAGGGGTATGAATGGCTGCCCTGTGCAGTGTGCTGGTACAGCAGTGTAGAAGCTCCGGTGCGTGAGATCTCTCGGACGCAGGCTCTGTGCTCAGTAGTGTTCCCCCTTTCCGTTCTCACAGGACAGGAAGCAGGAACAGATCCGCAGTCTCATCAAGGGAAATTCCACAGCCAAGTCTGAGCTCTCCAGGGTCCACGCCGAGGTACCCCTTTGCCAGCCTCCTCTTGTGCCAGTTGGCCTGTGTTGCACCCCAGAAGTCTCCTTACAGCCGAGCTGTGACCCCAGACTGCCCTGTTGCCCGTACCCTCGCTCGGCCGCTGCAGTGTGGTTAATTGTAGTCGAGTGCAGCACCCTACACAGCGGGCAGTCTCCGTACTGCTCTGGCCAGGCTGATGTTAATTTGGTGCAGCGAGTGTCCTGCCCATCGGGCAGAGAGTCTGGCGTCTCCTTGCGTCGCCCTCCCAGTGTCCTCTGCGGCGGGCCTTGACGTTGCCGTCTCCGCCCTCGGCTCGTGACGCGGGTCTTGGTCCCCCCCACCCTCCAGGTCCGCCGGTTCGTGCAGGAGAAGCTGCAGCGCCACCAGGGGGCCGTGGAGCGGGAGGCAGGGGCTCTGCACAGCGCCGTGTCCCAGGAGGTGCGGCAGGCGGCCTTAGTCTCCCTGGACGAGCTGGACCGCCGGCTGCTGGACGGGTGAGTGGGGCTCGGCGGCGCGTCCTGAACCCCATTTCAGACGCGTGCGCTCGGGGGGAGGCCCCCGAGGACAGGAACTGTCCTTTAAACGCGTTATAATCTGCCCGGGTTCGTGGGTTTTGTATCTTCGTGGGCTTGTGCTAGTGAGCGGTACGTGAGCCTTGTTTTGGGAGAAGCGGGCCCGGTCCGCTGTTGAAGATGCGTGTGTTTCTCCTCGCAGTGTGCAGAGAGTTCCTGCTCGCAAGCTGTCCGTCCACCGCCTGGACTGCCCTGCCCTGCGCCGCGTGACCGACGGCCTGGGCTTCGCGCTGTACAAGGTCAGTCTGTAGGTCTGCGTGTCGTTTTCTCTAGAGTTCTGTTATTCACATCGTAACAAGAGGGGGCCATTGGCGTGTGGCCCGTTAGCAGGTAATCGTTCCCAGGATCCTGGCTGGCTGTCTTGTTCCACGCTCCCACCACCCTTTGTGTAAGGGGGGTGTTCTCTGTTTACATACCGGTGTCCTCAGGTTTGTATTCCCCTCATGCAGCAGTTCTTGCCAGTGGAATAGGCTGACTGCTGCCTCCCCTCCCTCAGGCCCCAGAGCAGCTGATGCCCCTGGCAGTCTCCATGCAGCTGGAGCTGCGTTTCCTGCGCAGGCTGCTGCAGCTGCACACCACCTGCATGCAGCACCGGGATCAGCAGGTGGCGCTGCTGCCAGCCCAGGACATGGAAGGTAAGACAGACTGGGTGTGGGGGGGGTTGCCCAGGGTGGAGGGATCCCTGCGATCCAGGTATGTGCTCTATGGGAGCTTAGTTGGAAACCCCACACAGCAACAGTACTGCAGCTTTGTTACGTTCCTTGAGACGTCTGCACTGCAGCTTGATTGTAGATAAACACACGTTTGGCTTTTTCCACAGCTGGAGCGGAGCTTTGTTTAAAATCTGCCGAAAGCCAAGCTTTAGTGTGCAGGTTTTTCTGTGATGGTGGCTGAAATAGGACCATGGCCTATCTGCCTGTGTCCGGTTTGTGAATTGGAAGCTCCAAAAGGTTTTAGTGAAGCTTGCAAGTGTAGGAGGACAATTCTTATTAGAGCTGCTCCTGTCTCACAGAGGGCAGACTGAGGCACTTAAGAACATGAGAACAGTTACAAATGAGAGGAGCCCTTCCAGCCCATTGGGCAGTTAGTAGCTAATTTATCAATTAGATTAATTGGAGCCAATTCATTAGCGGAGCTCGTCCAGCTGGCCCCTGAATGAACTATCGGCTGCAGCCATGCAGCTGGGCTGGTCGTTCCCTACTCTAGCAGCTCTTTGTGTAAAGTGCGACCTGCTCTGGACCTGTGCTGCACTCCTGTCTCCCCAGCCATGCTGCAGCACGTGCGGACGGAGGACCAGGCGCGCGTGCGGGACCTCCTGCCCCGGGTGTGTCTGCTGTCCCAGCGCAGTGCGCAGTGTCTGGGGTACGGGGCAGAGGTCAAGAGGGCCATCTCACACTGGTGAGGCACCGCCACCATTATCACAGTGTCTGTACTGACCCCTCTCTTTCAGGGCAGTGTTATTGTACCGACCCCTCTCCCTCTGTGCAGGTGGGAGCAGCCTGGCCAGTTTGTCCTGCCTGACCAGCGCAGAGGTGGGCTGACCCTGCAGCAGTGGCTGGAGAGGTGGAGGCTGGCAGCCAAGGGGCTACAGTGAGGAGCCGCCGGCACTGAGCTGAGGAGCTGAGCAGACACGCAGGCGATTGGCCTGTTCACACAGCTGCCCCTGGCAGTGTGGAGTCCCGAGACCTGCCCCCACACAGACTGCAGCCATGGGCACTGCTGGCCGGAGAGGCCTGTGAGTCTGTGATGGCTGACTGGTGTACTTGTCAGCAGGTTGGTCATGCTGACCAATTTGTCTCTTCAGGTTTTTCTTCTTGTGTGTGCGTGGGTGGGTGTGAGTTTGCATGAGATCTGCCTGCTGCTGCAGCACTTGCTGTACCCAGCTGTGTGAACAGGCCTGGTGGCACTGGGCTGTGTGAAACCCAAGGCCCGACCTCCTGGTCCCACTACTTCAGAGCCCAGGAAGGTCCTGAAGGATATTTCCTGTTATCCTCGGTTTTGTAATAAATCCCACAGCCCATCTGAATCAAAGCCTGTGGTATTTTTCCCTAAAATAAAGTAGTTTGTAATTGTCTCTTGCCTTTCTGTCCCCTTGTCTACAACTGTCCTCTTAAGAAGGAAAAACCCATTCTCTTGGGGGCTGAGCAAGAGCTACAGCACACAGTAGTGTAAATAATTGAATGCTGAAAAGTTGGGCTTTGGAAAGCATGCATTAGAGTGGAGTAGGTTTTTTGTTAAGCTGAACCATGATCACAGACCAGGACAGTATCCTGACACTCCACCATGTCATCGGAACTAGGCAGCACAGCAGCCCAGAGTCCTGCGGGAGAGTCTGAGCTGTAGCTGTAGAGACAGGGCGGAGAGACTCCCCTCCCGGCCCTGTGTGTGTGCTCTGTCATTGGTTTGTGAAATCCAAAATGCTTCCTAGGGGCTCTGAAGCTTTCCGAGCTGGCTTTCATTGGGAATGGGGCAGTTCGAATCTCTCTCGGGGGAACTCTCTGAAGTGTCCGTCTGCTTTGAGAGACTGGATAATGTTGGGTTTTTTTCCAAGTTTTATCAAATATCAAATCTGAAAAAGGCAAGTGAGCAAAAACTACAACACAATACTGTGCCAGAGTAACTACTCTGAGTACGCCTCGTTGAGATTTTTACATTCTGTACATAGGTTGTGTTTTCAGATCTTGAACATGGTGGAGGTTTGTCTTTTCACTTCTACTTCATTAAGCACAATGAAATCCAAAACATTCGAGAAGTAAAACATATATATTCCAGTTTAGTGAAGTGTAAGCTCCACTGAGGCTGCTGTCGGTAATTGCAGTGGGCTGGACTGGGGTGAGGTGGGGGCCTTGCAGGAGAGGCTGGCTGTCCAGCGTTCCCCTCTGGCAGGCTCAGCAAGCAGCAGGGTGAAGGGCTCATCTCCTGTGTGCCTGTTCTTGTGTTCCTAAGTGACTGACTCTGCCCTCTGTGTCTGTGATTTGTGATTTCTGCAGTGTCCAGGCCCACTGTAGTGGTCAGGGTCAGGCCAGTGCCAGCAGTTTGACTTCCTCTGACGCAGCCCGAGCGGGAAAGAGAGACAGAGGCTCCCTCTGACCCCCCAGGGGTCTGATTCTGACACCCTAGGGACATGGCTAGAGGAAATTCAAGGTCAACCACATTCACAATGCTTTGATCATAGGCTTTTATTTGATGAATAATAATTCATAGTATTAGGCTTAATTATCATAATCTTGTAAAAAAAAACATCCGGCTCTCCTCTCTCCTGTGTGAGGAAGGGTTTGTTGACCTCGGTGTGCGTAAAAGCCCAGCAGCAGATACTGTGCCTGGTGAGGGTCCCCTCTTTCCATGAAGTGCACAGTCAGACACTCCGACTGCACTGGGGCAGACCTGGGAGATAAATCGGCAGATTTATACACAATGGTCATCGGAAGAGGTGGGGCATTAAGGGAAGTTGTCAAGACGATGTTTACCAGCTCCCATGGAGAATGGGGCCTCATGGGAGAGCTGGTTGGTTGTCAGGGTTGAGTCTGCTGAAAGCCCCTCGGGGTCCAAGTGTGTGGTTCTGTCACGGAACCAGTGTCCGGTCTTGGCTGTGTCCCACTACTAGTCTCGGTGCAGGGCTACAGGAGGACGTTACACACACTCTTCACCCGCTTTCTCAGTCACGTTGCACTTTTTCCAGAAGATACTAAACCAAGACGAGGAAAACGCTAAGCTTATGGCAGCAGGGTGCAATTTCTAGCTGTGACCATACTGAAGGATGTGTAGACAGCAAACATGCTATGTAAGACATTTTGTTTAAACTTTCCTTGGAAATAGAGACAATTGACTTCCTGGTTGGCCGGGAAAGAGGAATTGGTCCCTAATTATAAGCACAATCTTATTGGGACATCTTGTCACTTAAAATTAAGTAATTCCAATTTATTTGTGAAAATTAGATACATTTGCATGTAGCGGAGCCTGCAGGGGTGGTTGTAACGATGAACGCTTACCTGTTGCTATGGAGAGTGTGGCCTCATGGGAAAGCTAGATGGATTCATCCTGGCTAGACATGGTCCATCCTGTCAGAGACTCAGAGCGCCGGTTGTGTGTCCTCTCTGAGCGTCTGTCCACTCACAGCTGTGTCCCACTACTCGTTTCAGCTTGGACCTCCAGTACTGTGTCAAGGAGGCTAGGATCACTCTGCATTGAACACAAGACGCTGATATTTCACTAGGAACTCTGTGAGGGGTGCTCTGAGCACACTGGGAACAGCAGAGCAGCCAGGCTTAATGGCCCCAGTTGCATGTGAGAGTGAGTATGCACACAGCAATCATTGGACATACCAAGGGGTGGAGCCAGAGGAGATCACATGTGCTTACCTGTTGCCATGAAGAGTGTGGCCTCATGGGAGAGCTGTTTGGCTGTCAGGGAGGGGGCTGGGCATATTCTGCAGAAGGGCCCTCCTCTGACCCAACCCTCTGTTGGGTCTTAGTTCTGTCTCAGACTCCATCTGGTCACAATTCTCTCCCACTACTTGTTTTGTTGAAGGAGGCCAGTTATTTGTGCTTTTAGGCAACAGGGAAAAGAAAATGACTGAATATTAGAAGCTAAAACCTCATAGCTCTTATTCACATTACGTATTGCATTAAATATTAAACACATTCATTAAATATACAAAGACAAGAATTGTGGTGATCTCAGGGAAGCAGGGTGCAACTAACTAACGTGCCCTTCCTGTTTAAAGCAGAGTTACCTTTACTGAAAAGGGTGTCATGCCCACTATTTGGACCAGGGTGCAGACAGTGTGGTGTGTAGACGGGGCGTGTGGACGCCACACAGGGGTGTCCAGCTGTTTCTGTGAGAAATCCCAGAGTATCTGGGGGGTCTGCACCTCTTTCCCCCAACGCAGCACACTGCAGGGGCTACAACAGAGAGAAAGCAGGGTCAGTACACAACTGATTACAGAGCAAATCCTGAAAACTAGAGCGTATGAATTAATACCTGAGTATCTGATGATCAGTGCGATGTACACCGGTCGCGCAGAGGCCATTCCAGGACAGTTGTCATGGCACTAACAGGTATCACGATGCTTACAGACTCCTCTGAGTCCTGGTGTTGGAATGTTCCTTGTGACCACAAGGGGGTGCTGGGAGCAGCTGGGGTAGAGGGGTGTGGCTTCGTTGAGGTAGCATGGCGTGGAGGGTAGGCTTAGGGAGGAGAGCACCAGTTGCCAGTGGCAGTAAAGCTGGTTGCCAGAGAGGTGAGGCGGTTGCCAGGGAAGGGTGATGTGGTTGTCAGGGAGGCGAGGGAGGACACACAGGAAGCAAGGGACCTCTGCTCAGATCCCTCGGCCTTCCTGACAGCCTACTCCCATCCCCCTCCCCCAGGGGCTGCCCAGGAAAATTTGGCCCAGACCAGATTGATGTTCCTGGAACAGGGAGAGAGAGAAAAGGGGGTTTATTGGAGACGACAGACGGTCACTCCGTTGATTCAGGGCTTATGAACAGAACAACCGTTTCAGAATGCAAGGTGATGGACTGTGGCTAAATTCACTGAGTTAAACTACACTGAGCTGCCTGGGCTCTTTTGGTGACTTGCTGCACCTTTGAAGTACAGAACATAGATCATATCTCCTTCCATTTTCCAACTGCTTCTTGCAATTCAGGGTCGGTGTGGAGTCGGAGCCTAACCCAGGAGCTATGTGAGCAAGGCAGGATGCACCCTGGACAGGATGCCAGTCCATCACAGGACACGCACAGACACAGACACACCAGGGCCAGTTTTACCAGAAGCCAATTAACCAGAATTTCTTTGTACTATGGAAGGAAACTAATGCAAACGAGGGGGGACATTCAAACTCCACACAGATACCACCCCAGGCCGGGCTCCAGCACTGCGAGGCAGAAATACTAACCGCTGTACTACTGTGCTGCCCATCAATCATACCGTTCATTTAAATGTCAAGTCTTAATGCAATGATGGACATTCTCAACCAGCTCAAACAGATCTCACAGATCAGTACTACAGGGGACGAAGGTATCGAAAGCTGGATCTGGCACCATCTGCTGGAGCAGCACAGAGTGGGCAGCCCGACAGTGAGACTGGAATCTGAACCAGTCCGTGAGTCTCAACACAGCAGTGTTGGTACAGGACAGCAATCCCAGCATGCACATTGAGTGCTACTCACTTCTGGGCCCCTGTCCAGCACTTCATCCAGTCTGGAAGAGAGAGAGGCACAGGAAAGGGGAGAAATAATAACAATTATTAGAGGTGTGTAAAGGTGTTTGAGAATTTCTTGATCATTCCAACTGAGTCTTGATTATTCCCAGCTTCAACCAGCACAGTACAGATAGTGGCTCAACCACTGTCTCAAGATGAATATCTACTGGCGTTTTTAAAATTTTGCATTTGGTTTATAGACATGGTGGAGACAAACACGCGCACACCTGGGCCGAGCCACACCCCCTACTCCATCCAGGGGTGGAGCAGGATCTGCTCCAGGGTTGGCCGTTTCTCAGGTTTCACACTCAGGCACCAGCGAATCAGGTTGCGGCAGCCTGCCCAGAAGAAGTGACATCTTGTCACTTAAAATTAAGTAATTCCAATTTATTTGTGATAATTAGATACATTTGCATGTAGCAGAGCCTGCAGGGGTGGTTGTAACGATGAGCGCTTACCTGTTGCTATGGAGAGTGTGGCCTCATGGGAAAGCTAGATGGATTCATCCTGGCTAGACATGGTCCATCCTGTCAGAGACTCAGAGCGCCGGTTGTGTGTCCTCTCTGAGCATCTGTCCACTCACAGCTGTGTCCCACTACTCGTTTCAGCTTGGACCTCCAGTACTGTGTCAAGGAGGCTAGGATCACTCTGCATTGAACACAACACGCTGATATTTCACTAGGAACTCTGTGAGGGGTGCTCTGAGCACACTGGGAACAGCAGAGCAGCCAGGCTTAATGGCCCCAGTTGCATGTGAGAGTGAGTATGCACACAGCAATCATTGGACATACCAAGGGGTGGAGCCAGAGGAGATCACATGTGCTTACCTGTTTCCATGAAGAGTGTGGCCTCATGGGAGAGCTGTTTGGCTGTCAGGGAGGGGGCGGGGCATATTCTGCAGAAGGGCCCTCCTCCGACCCAACCCTCTGTTGAGTCTTAGTTCTGTCTCAGACTCCGTCTGGTCACAATTCTCTCCCACTACTTGTTTTGTTGAAGGAGGCCAGTTATTTGTGCTTTTAGGCAACAGGGAAAAGAAAATGACTGAATATTAGAAGCTAAAACCTCATAGCTCTATCCTTATTCACATTACATATTGCATTAAATATTAAACACATTCATTAAATATACAAAGACAAGAATTGTGGTGATCTCAGGGAAGCAGGGTGCAACTAACTAACGTGCCCTTCCTGTTTAAAGCAAAATTACCTTTACTGAAAAGGTGATCATGCCCACTATTTGGACCAGGGTGCAGACAGTGTGGTGTGTAGACAGGGCGTGTGGACGCCACACAGGGGTGTCCAGCTGTTTCTGTGAGAAATCCCAGAGTATCTGGGGGGTCTGCACCTCTTTCCCCCAACGCAGCACACTGCAGGGGCTACAACAGAGAGAAAGCAGGGTCAGTACACAACTGATTACAGAGCAAATCCTGAAAACTAGAGCGTATGAATTAATACCTGAGTATCTGATGATCAGTGCGATGTACACCGGTCGCGCAGAGGCCATTCCAGGACAGTTGTCATGGCACTAACAGGTATCACGATGCTTACAGACTCCTCTGAGTCCTGGTGTTGGAATGTTCCTTGTGACCACAAGGGGGCGCTGGGAGCAGCTGGGGTAGAGGGGTGTGGCTTCGTTGAGGTAGCATGGCGTGGAGGGTAGGCTTAGGGAGGAGAGCACCAGTTGCCAGTGGCAGTAAAGCTGGTTGCCAGAGAGGTGAGGCGGTTGCCAGGGAAGGGTGATGTGGTTGTCAGGGAGGCGAGGGAGGACACACAGGAAGCAAGGGACCTCTGCTCAGATCCCTCGGCCTTCCTGACAGCCTACTCCCATCCCCCTCCCCCAGGGGCCGCCCAGGAAAATTTGGCCCAGACCAGATTGATGTTCCTGGAACAGGGAGAGAGAGAAAAGGGGGTTTATTGGAGACGACAGACGGTCACTCCGTTGATTCAGGGCTTATGAACAGAACAACCGTTTCAGAATGCAAGGTGATGGACTGTGGCTAAATTCACTGAGTTAAACTACACTGAGCTGCCTGGGCTCTTTTGGTGACTTGCTGCACCTTTGAAGTACAGAACATAGATCATATCTCCTTCCATTTTCCAACTGCTTCTTGCAATTCAGGGTCGGTGTGGAGTCGGAGCCTAACCCAGGAGCTATGTGAGCAAGGCAGGATGCACCCTGGACAGGATGCCAGTCCATCACAGGACACGCACAGACACAGACACACCAGGGCCAGTTTTACCAGAAGCCAATTAACCAGAATTTCTTTGTACTATGGAAGGAAACTAATGCAAACGAGGGGGGACATTCAAACTCCACACAGATACCACCCCAGGCCGGGCTCCAGCACTGCGAGGCAGAAATACTAACCGCTGTACTACTGTGCTGCCCATCAATCATACCGTTCATTTAAATGTCAAGTCTTAATGCAATGATGGACATTCTCAACCAGCTCAAACAGATCTCACAGATCAGTACTACAGGGGACGAAGGTATCGAAAGCTGGATCTGGCGCCATCTGCTGGAGCAGCACAGAGTGGGCAGCCCGACAGTGAGACTGGAATCTGAACCAGTCCGAGAGTCTCAACACAGCAGTGTTGGTACAGGACAGCAATCCCAGCATGCACATTGAGTGCTACTCACTTCTGGGCCCCTGTCCAGCACTTCATCCAGTCTGGAAGAGAGAGAGGCACAGGAAAGGGGAGAAATAATAACAATTATTAGAGGTGTGTACAGGTGTTCGAGAATTTCTTGATCATTCCAACTGAGTCTTGATTATTCCCAGCTTCAACCAGCACAGTACAGATAGTGGCTCAACCACTGTCTCAAGATGAATATCTACTGGCGTTTTTAAAATTTTGCATTTGGTTTATAGACATGGTGGAGACAAACACGCGCACACCTGGGCCGAGCCACACCCCCTACTCCATCCAGGGGTGGAGCAGGATCTGCTCCAGGGTTGACCGTTTCTCAGGTTTCACACTCAGGCACCAGCGAATCAGGTTGCGGCAGCCTGCCCAGAAGAAGTGACATCTTGTCACTTAAAATTAAGTAATTCCAATTTATTTGTGATAATTAGATACATTTGCATGTAGCAGAGCCTGCAGGGGTGGTTGTAACGATGAGCGCTTACCTGTTGCTATGGAGAGTGTGGCCTCATGGGAAAGCTAGATGGATTCATCCTGGCTAGACATGGTCCATCCTGTCAGAGACTCAGAGCGCCGGTTGTGTGTCCTCTCTGAGCATCTGTCCACTCACAGCTGTGTCCCACTACTCGTTTCAGCTTGGACCTCCAGTACTGTGTCAAGGAGGCTAGGATCACTCTGCATTGAACACAAGACGCTGATATTTCACTAGGAACTCTGTGAGGGGTGCTCTGAGCACACTGGGAACAGCAAAGCAGCCAGGCTTAATGGCCCCAGTTGCATGTGAGAGTGAGTATGCACACAGCAATCATTGGACATACCAAGGGGTGGAGCCAGAGGAGATCACATGTGCTTACCTGTTGCCATGAAGAGTGTGGCCTCATGGGAGAGCTGTTTGGCTGTCAGGGAGGGGGCGGGGCATATTCTGCAGAAGGGCCCTCCTCCGACCCAACCCTCTGTTGAGTCTTAGTTCTGTCTCAGACTCCGTCTGGTCACAATTCTCTCCCACTACTTGTTTTGTTGAAGGAGGCCAGTTATTTGTGCTTTTAGGCAACAGGGAAAAGAAAATGACTGAATATTAGAAGCTAAAACCTCATAGCTCTATCCTTATTCACATTACATATTGCATTAAATATTAAACACATTCATTAAATATACAAAGACAAGAATTGTGGTGATCTCAGGGAAACAGGGTGCAACTAACTAACGTGCCCTTCCTGTTTAAAGCAAAATTACCTTTACTGAAAAGGTGATCATGCCCACTATTTGGACCAGGGTGCAGACAGTGTGGTGTGTAGACAGGACGTGTGGACGCCACACAGGGGTGTCCAGCTGTTTCTGTGAGAAATCCCAGAGTATCTGGGGGGTCTGCACCTCTTTCCCCCAACGCAGCACACTGCAGGGGCTACAACAGAGAGAAAGCAGGGTCAGTACACAACTGATTACAGAGCCAATCCTGAAAACTAGAGCGTATGAATTAATACCTGAGTATCTGATGATCAGTGCGATGTACACCGGTCGCGCAGAGGCCATTCCAGGACAGTTGTCATGGCACTAACAGGTATCACGATGCTTACAGACCCCTCTGAGTCCCGGTGTTGGAATGTTCCTTGTGACCACAAGGGGGCGCTGGGAGCAGCTGGGGTAGAGGGGTGTGGCTTCGTTGAGGTAGCATGGCGTGGAGGGTAGGCTTAGGGAGGAGAGTACCAGTTGCCAGTGGCAGTAAAGCTGGTTGCCAGAGAGGTGAGGCGGTTGCCAGGGAAGGGTGATGTGGTTGTCAGGGACGCGAGGGAGGACACACAGGAAGCAAGGGACCTCTGCTCAGATCCCTCGGCCTTCCTGACAGCCTACTCCCATCCCCCTCCCCCAGGGGCCGCCCAGGAAAATTTGGCCCAGACCAGATTGATGTTCCTGGAACAGGGAGAGAGAGAAAAGGGGGTTTATTGGAGACGACAGACGGTCACTCCGTTGATTCAGGGCTTATGAACAGAACAACCGTTTCAGAATGCAAGGTGATGGACTGTGGCTAAATTCACTGAGTTAAACTACACTGAGCTGCCTGGGCTCTTTTGGTGACTTGCTGCACCTTTGAAGTACAGAACATAGATCATATCTCCTTCCATTTTCCAACTGCTTCTTGCAATTCAGGGTCGGTGTGGAGTCGGAGCCTAACCCAGGAGCTATGTGAGCAAGGCAGGATGCACCCTGGACAGGATGCCAGTCCATCACAGGACACGCACAGACACAGACACACCAGGGCCAGTTTTACCAGAAGCCAATTAACCAGAATTTCTTTGTACTATGGAAGGAAACTAATGCAAACGAGGGGGGACATTCAAACTCCACACAGATACCACCCCAGGCCGGGCTCCAGCACTGCGAGGCAGAAATACTAACCGCTGTACTACTGTGCTGCCCATCAATCATACCGTTCATTTAAATGTCAAGTCTTAATGCAATGATGGACATTCTCAACCAGCTCAAACAGATCTCACAGATCAGTACTACAGGGGACGAAGGTATCGAAAGCTGGATCTGGCACCATCTGCTGGAGCAGCACAGAGTGGGCAGCCCGACAGTGAGACTGGAATCTGAACCAGTCCGTGAGTCTCAACACAGCAGTGTTGGTACAGGACTGCAATCCCAGCATGCACATTGAGTGCTACTCACTTCTGGGCCCCTGTTCAGCACTTCATCCAGTCTGGAAGAGAGAGAGGCACAGGAAAGGGGAGAAATAATAACAATTATTAGAGGTGTGTACAGGTGTTCGAGAATTTCTTGATCATTCCAAACTGAGTCTTGATCATTCCCAGCTTCAACCAGCACAGTACAGATAGTGGCTCAACCACTGTCTCAAGATGAATATCTACTGGCGTTTTTAAAATTTTGCATTTGGTTTATAGACATGGTGGAGACACACACGCGCACACCTGGGCCGAGCCACACCCCCTACTCCATCCAGGGGTGGAGCAGGATCTGCTCCAGGGTTGGCCGTTTCTCAGGGTCCACACTCAGGCACCAGCGAATCAGGTTGCGGCAGCCTGCCCAGAAGAAGAGACAGAGAGACCTGATTGGTCAGGAGGTAGTGCCGGAGGGCACCTATTTTGACTACGGGGGGATGGGCAGACTGACAGGATGAAAGGAGGAATCCTATCACACACCGTCTCAGTCCAATGTCTCTCTCTGTGCAGTATTAATGTACTGGAGTGTCCAGTCAGTGTGTCTGTATTAACCTCTCTCTCTTTTTTTGCTTCTCTCACCTACAGAAATGCCTCTTCTAAAGCGCAGACGCCCCTCCAAGATTTTTAATTCGTTTTTGAAGGGGTCGTGCCCACAGACCATGTTGAATAGCAGCACCCCCAGAGACCAGACCGTCAGGGGCGCTGCCTGGTACTGCCCCTCCAGCACCCACTCTGGGGGGGCATATTCCTCTGTCCCTGCAGAGAGAGGGGGTCACAGCCTCAGACACATAAAGCATTCGTCGAGCTCAGTGTAGCTGATCATGAACACGTGGGGATGATTTCATACTGTACGAAGAATTAACAGGAAAAACCCTCCAGTTCGTCTTTAGAACGACGGGGAGAGGAGGAATATGAGAGACAGTGGCAGTGGGAGGAAGATGATGAGAATGGGGCTGAACAGATTGAGCCCTGGGGGCCACAGTTCACAGGGAGAGGGTGAAGGGCAGAGATTTGTAGGTGAGTGGATTGAGAAAGAAATCCGTCACTAAGTGCTGTGGGTCTGTAGTGCCATGCAATCGTTTCACTGAGGACTTTCAGAAGGAAACAAAAACAGCAAATTTATCTACAAACTCTTTGTAGCCTAACTGTTCAGAGACAGAGTGAGCTGAGAGTGATTCCTGACTGATCAGCAGGAGAGTGAGCCAGTGAGCTGGGAGTGATTCCTGACTGATCAGCAGGAGAGTGAGAGAGTGAGCTGGGAGTGATTCCTGACTGATCAGCAGGAGAGTGAGCCAGTGAGCTGGGAGTGATTCCTGACTGATCAGCAGGAGAGTGAGAGAGTGAGCTGGGAGTGATTCCTGACTGATCAGCAGGAGAGTGAGCCAGTGAGCTGGGAGTGATTCCTGACTGATCAGCAGGAGAGTGAGAGAGTGAGCTGGGAGTGATTCCTGACTGATCAGCAGGAGAGTGAGAAGATTAGCTCAGCAGAAATCCCACCGCTGTCGAGACATGTGGCCGCTGACAGCCCGGCCAATCGAATCAGGTTTGATTCTGCAAAACATGCTGGAGCAGCAGCCTGTCAGTGCAGATAGGAAGAGTCACGCTCCAGGAAACAGGTGACGCAAACTTCAGTGTATTTCGGGGAGCTACCACAGGGGAGCCCCTGAGCCCCAGGCTGACCTGCGAACTCCTTGTAGCTACAGTCCTGCAGCAGGTCGCCGCAGCCGAAGTCGATGAGCTTGACCTGCTGGCTGTCCGTCTGCACCAGGATGTTCTCGGGCTTGATGTCGCGGTGCAGCACGCCGCGGGCCTGGCAGTGCTGCAGGGCCTGCAGCAGCTGGCGCAGGACACCGCGCGCCAGCGGCTCGTCCAGCTGGCCGCCCTGCTCCAGGCTGAACTCGTACAGGTCCAGGCAGGGCTGGGGCCGCTCCAGGACCAGGACGTAGTGGTGGCGCAGATCGAACCAGGCCAGCAGCTGCAGGATGTGGGGGCAGCGGGGCGCCACGCCCACCAGCTTCATCAGTGCCACTTCCAGGGGCAGCGGCTGGGGCTCCCCGGGCTGAGAGAGGGGGAGACAGGCTGTGTGTCTGCTGGGCAGTGCTGGTGCACACTGCTCCTGTACACACACACTGCTCGCTACACACAGACTGCCCTGTACACACAACACACTACTCCTGTACACACACTGCTGTCTACACACAGCTCTCTGTACACACACACACTGAACCTGTACACACACTGCTCGCCACACACACACACACTGCCCTGTACACACAGCTCTCTGTACACACACACTGAACCTGTACACACACTGCCCTGTACACACACTGTTCTCTACACACACCCTGCTGCCTCACAACAAGAGGTCACTCACAATTTCCAGATGTTCTTCAACCTTTGATTTCAGGACGTACTTCATGGCCACCTGGATGAGAGAGAGGAGAGTAGGGGTGTCAGTCCCCAGGCTGGGGGCTCAGTGCGGTGAGGCGGGTTCACAGCGTTTCTGGCGCTAGAAGGCGGGAGGGAGGGCAGGAGAGGGAAACCGCAGAGAGGAGAGGAGGGAACAGCTGCTTACCGGCAACCCGTCTGCCTTCCGGACTCCGGCGTAGACCGAGCCGAACCCGCCCTGGCCCAGCAAGGCTCCCTTCTTGTACTGCTTCTCGAGGCAGGCTGCCAACAGAGGGCAGGAGTGACTCCACAGCGCTACACACACACACACACACCCGCCCCCGCCCTCTCCATTCAATCACCTGCCGCCACCAGGGCGAGACTCTGACTCCCCAGGACACTCTGAGACACTCTCAGATGCGCCAGGATGGTAAAACTGCCCTTAAACTGAAAGGCGTTAACTAGCAAGTTGAGCTCCACACCTTTACTGGAATGGAAACTGGTGCTCAACACCCCGCGCAGTAAACCTGCAATTCCCATCAGCTGTGCGCTATAAAATAGGACCCAGATTAATTATTTAGGACACATGCAGCCCCACAGGGCTGTCCCGTTTCAGTGTGTCCCAGGGTGGGATTCCTCAGCCTGTTGGCTGCCCAGCATGTCCAGACCAGATGGACACTGACCCCTGAGCTCAATATCAGCCCAGCTTCATTGACAGGCTGGGTCAGGAGCTCTGAGAGAGGACACAATGTCCTCCAGCCCTCTTCTGTCCAGTTGAGATGTTTGATTAATTAATCATTTCATGGGTTAAGTCATTATTTTAGCTGCGGTTTGCTGGAGTAAAGACTTGCAGGACTCGAAGAGCCCAGGAGACCCCTCCTGCTCTAATGGGGCCTCAGCAGTGACCTAGTGCTACGGGCCTGGCTGACCACTAGGGGGCACAGTGGAGGCAGTAACCAGGCACCTGCCCCCTGTGGCAGCTCGGGCCTGACCTCTGACCTTTGCCACATGGGCGTTTGGCATGGGGGGCTGTGGAAGTAGAGGGGCCAGAACTGGGCTCCCCCTGTTCCTGTGGGAGGCTCCTCGGGAAGAGCGCTCTTCCGGCCTGCGTGACCTCTGCCGGCCCCTCCTCCCTCCTCCTCTTCCTCAGGGGCTGCTCTTCCTCCACAGCCGCCCTCTTCCGCCCCCTCCTGGAGGGGGGCTCCCTCTCTCTCTCCTCAGGGGATCCTTCTCTCCTCCTCCTCCTCTCCCTCTGCGGTCCAGGCTGGACACGGGCTCGCTTCCTGGGTCTCTCCCTGGAGTCCGAGACTGCCCTCCTCTTCCTCCTGCCTCCTCTCCGGGGCCCTGACACCAGACACACACACGGGACACAGGAAGGTAAATTATGATCTATAATTATTAGGAACCCGCCTTTTGAGTATTGGGATGCACTGTACTGGGGATGCTGAATGCCCCATGTCCCCTCGGATATAACACTGAAGCTCGATACCGGCAGCCTGTCACACGCGTCTCCAGCTGTGGACACGTCATTCTCAGGCGTCTTGCCGGATCACGACCCAAATACGGAAGCACCAGGTTAGCCCCGCCCACCCACGCCCTGACCCAATGCTAGCGCAGCATCTGCGTTGTCATGGTAACCAGCGAGTGCGCCCCCCCTCCCCTTTTCTTCAGGTGAGGGTGCAAGCACGTGGCCTGTTTAGTCAACAGTGAGGAATTACAATTGTAGGTTCACTGTATTTC
Organism: Lepisosteus platostomus; assembly: GCF_059453375.1. Classification (NCBI taxonomy): domain Eukaryota; kingdom Metazoa; phylum Chordata; class Actinopteri; order Semionotiformes; family Lepisosteidae; genus Lepisosteus; species Lepisosteus platostomus. The sequence goes on along the minus strand of NC_142636.1, from coordinate 15,669,586 downwards.
AGTCTGGTCATTTTTAGGTGATATTCGCGAGTTTTTAAACTACGCATTGAGTTACAGGATTTTAATTTTCCAATCTGGGTTTGGACTGACGCTTTATAAATAAAAACTAGTTATATGTTTATAAGAATTTATATTGCGTTTCACTAGCAATAAGGATCTTAAAGAACATGTAGTTTTATGATCGATAGTATATGTAGCAGAGAATATTACAAATAAATTATTTACGACCCATTAAGTTTGGCGTCTTAGGTACAGAGACGCGCTACCCAACGCTCCTGGGTTCACAGGAACTTTCTGTGTGGCGTCTGGATGTTTTTTTCTCTATTTCGTGGGTTTTTTAGTGCCGGGGAGTCTAGGTAGTTCTCCTGTGCTTGCCTGCGTTGGACTGGCGTGCCGTACAGTGCAGGCGCGTTAGCGATAATTACAGCAGATACACTTGAGAAAGAGGTACCTGCCATGTCTATTCTAATTCCCTACTGAAGTGAGAGGAGGTTTTATCAACTGGCACAAATATATCTGCGGACATATTTATACAATGTGTTTAACGAATACGGTTATTAACCGTAGTGTATTTATACAGTGTTCAATATCGATGTTCAATGATGTTATTCCTGCGAATGAGCTTAATTAGACGAGTAAGTGGGCGTGGCCCTCTCAGACGATAGGCCGATGTCGAACCAACGTCACAGGAGGAGGAGGTTCTAACCTGGAGACGAAGAGGAGGGGCTTGTCTTCTCGCGCTCGTTCATGAGTCCTGCGATCGCCCGCCGCCGCGCAGTCGCCCAGGAACAATGTGTCGTTTCTACTGGCGGCCGCGGGCTCACGCCGCTGTCGGCGGACACGTCACAATCGCTGGCCAGGTTGCCACGGTCCCAGGAAACGCTGGCAGGTGATGTCCATTTTGCAAGAGTGCTTTGAAGTTGGATCGTTATGAATATGCAGGTACCCACCTGAACGTGTTATGAATATGAACAGGATTCAATCAATCCCTTTGCCCGTTTCTCACCGCTAGCTGGCGGAGCCCCCTGCAAAGTCCCTCGTACCCCGACCCTTGAGGAATACGCAGCTCTGTCCGATGAGGCTAAATTAATTTTAATTGCATTCATATAGCTCCTTTCAGCCCAAAGGCTCCTTACTTTATATGACGAATGTATCATTTTAAAGATTACATTAGTGACCAAGTGCTATAGGACACGTTTACTTGCTGTAGAGCTACTTAATATTAGTCAACGAAACGGTTGCTCATGTTCCTTATACGCAAAAAGTCATTTGCTTAAGATATTGTTTAAAACTGTACTTATGCTGCTGGATGAAGTTAAACAGTAAATTAATCAATGCTTGGAGTGTAGTTTGTGATTTTTGTGCGCTACTGTATATAATGCAGAAAGCCCTTTTAAAAGATAAAAGATTTGAGTCCAGAAGACAGCAGATATTTCTTCACTAAGAATTAACAGGCCCCAGTTCCTGCACTCCTAAGGCAGGTGTACGTCAGATCATGGCAAAATTAAAAAAGTTAGTATGGATGAAAATCAATTGGTGCCTTGTCAGCTTTTAGACTGCTCCAAACATCCGAGGAAACGAGTCCCAGTCCTCTGGGGTTATAGCACCAACCCTCTCGGCTCTCAGCTGAGCAACACAGGGGTGCAGCCCTTGAAATGAAACCAAACTCTTCAGGTACACACGACAGGAGACAGGACAGATTCCATGAACACTCACGATTTATTCCTCGACAATCACACAGGACATGCAGTTTCAGTGGAACATGCAGGTTTCTACAATTGCATCTCCCCATTCCGCTGTGACTGCTAATCCCAAGCATTATCCTTGGACATCCTTCCGAGACGCCTGCTGTTCTTCATTCAGTCATCTCGTCCTCTAATCACTGCAAGGAGAGGAACAAAATCTGGAGTTAACACCTTCGATTAAACATTTTAGTTTTTTGGGTCATTTTGATTTATTAGTTTTCTTTGCTCTTTCCTATTCAGATACCCAGGATGTATGTGAAGTGTTTCTCCCCCATCCACCTAGGCAAGGTAATAAAGACCCATGAAGCTTATCGAGCTCTACAGGGTTAGTGAGTGGGATGTGGTGCCAGTGTAGCAGTGCAGCTGGATCTGGAGCGGCCTGTGGTTTAAACCACTAGGAGGCGCTCTGGAGTGAAGTTTTTTCAATGGCAGGATGTTTGAACAGAGGAAACCAACAGTTTGTAGAGGAGCAGGGGAGAAGGTGTTAACATCAGGCCGGTATAGTGAGTTGAGCTCAGATAAGTTTGGGGTGCCTTGCCTTGAACTGAGGCCTCGATCAGTTAAATTGTGATGGCGATGGTTTAAGGGAGAAATTGCTGGTAAACATGGATGAAGAATGAAATACAAAACACAGACTCTGAATCTGTACCAAAAAAGCTACATTCTATCGGAACACTGTCATTTGAAACTAATAAGTGGGCATTTTATGTGCCAACTTGGGGAGTGAATCATACAGCAGCTAATTTATAATCTGCATTTAGACAGGCAATAGGCTGCTCAGGGGCTCCCCCAGGGCTTGATGTGGAGAACAAGAACGAGTAACCCCCCAAACAAATTGAATGTTTTAGTTTAACGCCTGGTAAAAATGAGAGAAGCCCCATTTTTGGTGAGGGACTAGAAGTTCTAAGTTTGCTTCACACCATTGTGTGTTGATGTTCATGCTCAGAGAAGGGCTCCAAAGTTGTATCTGTTGACACAATTAATAACCGGATTGGGGAAACGGGCACAGGAAAATCTTCATTTCAGATTGCAGTTTGAACTCATGAGGGAATTTTAGTTCTGGGAAGTATGATGGAGCAGCAGGACCGGACAGCCCCGGCCCGCCACTGGCCTCACCACTGGGGCAGGAAGTCCTCGGCTTGCCAGGATCTGATGAACTCGAGCTCTGCGGCGGTCAGGAGGCTGTCCCTGGTGCGCCGGTCATCCCCGTCGTCGTTGTTGTAGGTGCCGCAGAGCCCTTTCACGCCCCCGATCAGCTCGTTGGGCACCGTGACCGACAGGTCTCCCGCGGCGTTCAGGCGCATCACTGCCTTCCCATCATGCACCACCACCACCGCCCCCTCCACCAGCGTCACGGTCAGCTTCTCGCTGGCCTTCCAGGGCAGGGTCACTGGCTGGCCGTTCACCTGGGCCGCGGAGAGAGCAGGTCAGGGGTCAGAACCGGGCCGCTGAGGACCTCGCCATGGTAACTGTCCGCTACTACAAGCACTCTGCCTGTCCGCTGCTTGCTTTGAGTTTTGATTGCGGTTCTCGGGGCGATTACAGGCTGGGTGTTTCGATCAACAGCTGATAAGGACATGGCAATTAAAAAATAAATGGAAATTGTTTTTAACCTTAACAGAGAAAAACGGCAACCAAAAAGTAAGCATCTCCACACTTACCCAGACCTTCTGCTTGCTGGACACGGTGACCAGAGTCTCTCCGAAGAAGCCGAACACCACTCCCAGGGTCGGCTGGTCCTGGCCGCAAACGCGGACCCCAGCCACCACCCGGAACCGGCCCACGCTGGACAGCTGGCTGGCGGGGTGGACAGCCACATCGAAGTGGCCCCCTATCTTGAGGGTGCTGTTGGCCCCGTCGAAGGACCCCACGGAGCCCTGGCTCAGCGTGCAGGTGGCGTGGGTGGGGTAGCAGCCCAGGGCCCCGTTCCTCACCCCGCACTGGGTGTCAGCTGGGCAGCTGTGTGTCTCACACACCGCGTCGTGCCTGGCGTCGCAGGAGCACCTCTGGGTGCAGTCGTTCCTGTAGACGACCTGGCCGCCCTGCGACGGGAAGCACAAGCCAGTGAGGAGAGAGGGCTGCCGGCCCCCAGGGCTTCGCTGCGATGAACACTTTCAGTACACGTCCGATATTCAACAGGGAATATTACACTGCAGCAGTTTCCACAGGCACTGCGGTTGAATATCAGGTGTGTGAAGTGTCCCAGAGCCAGTACCAGCACCACAGCCTTCCCAACAGGGAATCCCAACATACAGAGCCTAACGGACGACCTGTCTGACACTCCGTTATTCCCCCTGTCTGTCATGTAATTACCATTCACCCCTGCGGCACATGTTTTGAAACTGAATTGCTTCATTACTTCCCGTTATGCTGTGGGTCTTGGGTACGTCGACTGCTCTCACTCGGGTTCGAGTCTGCCTACCTTCAGATACATCCCGGCCAGGTCGCAGCCACAGTCCTGGACCGCCACACACTTGTTGCCGTCGGCGACGAAGCCGGCGTCGCACTCGCAGCCCTCCGCGCAGGTCTGGGCGCAGGTCAGCGGGCCGGTGACCGCCGGGCAGCTGCTGCCACACGTGTCGGCGCAGAGGGCGTAGTGGCTCTTGGCAGGACAGGAGAAGGCTGTGGGGGGGGACAGGAGGGTCGTCGTTTTGGGCTACGGATCCACAGAGAAGCAGGGGTCTCTGGGAACCCGCAGGCCCGTGTCCGGGTAGTGACTGAACCCGATTCGCAGAACTTCAGCAAAATGTACTCCGCTGTGATACTCACGACAGAAGCTGTTGCTCCTCCAGTTTTTCAGCGTGACCCCGGCCTCCTGGCAGGCTGTGACGTATGCCTGTATCCCCAAACACACTGCCTCCATCTTCCCCTCCGCTGCGAAGCTGTCAGAGACGCAGTTTTCCACAAAACCAGCAGGGGGCAGCACTGAGTGACAAGCAGCCAGAGGCCCCTGGGGGGAAGAAATCAGCCCGCACTTGTCCGGCTTCTTCAGGGCCTCCTTGTCTTTGTCTCCGGGCTTGGGGCAGCCCCCTGCCAGGCAGCCGTCCCCACAGAGCTCCTGGTCGCCCTCGAGTCTCCACGCCACCCCAAACTCGCTGGCGCTGCCCGCGGGGGCCCCAGAAGGAAGGGCGAATTCGTCGTCCACGCGGCCGTTGTAGTTCCCGCAGGCTCCCACCAGCTGGCCAGAGTAGGTGGACGGTACCGTGACGGACACGGTCTGCTGGAGGTCGTAGGTCACGGTCAGGCCGAAGTCGGCCTGCAGCACGATGCCCTTGCCCACCTGGGACACCTGGAGCTTCCCGCCGGCCAGCGAGAAGGGCAGGTTGATGCGGACGCCGTTCACCTGTCAAGGGGAAGACAGAGCATCTGTGAGGAGCGAGACTCCATGGTGAATCGGTTTCAAATGTCGTTTCTTTATCAACGTGGTTCCTTGAGGACTGATCACCAGTCAGTCACAGGCCTGACCTAACCAACCAGCACGGCTTAGAGGAAGTCTGGCCCAAATCCACAGGAACTAGCTGGGAACATGCAAGCTCCACACAGACTGATGCCCCAGACAGGACTTGAACCCGAGAAGCAGCACAGCCGGGACGAGGGAGGGGCACCACGCTCCCACTCACCCGTATCTGCCAGGGCAGGCTCTTCTCCAGGGCGACGGACACCTCGTACACCGACACCGCGACCGAGCGGGGCACGGCCAGCCCGCCGGCGCCCGCCCGCTCCTTCTGCAGCTGCACGGAGAAGCGCGCCAGCCCCGCGGCGGCCGAGCCGGACACCTGGGCCAGCGTGTAGCCGCAGGCGCCCTGGAAGTCGTAGCGCACCCCGTCGAAGGTGAGGTAGTGCGAGTTCCCGGAGACCGCGCAGCTGGCGTAGCCCCGCGGGTGGCAGGCCTGCACCCCGGCCAGCACCTTGCAGGTCTCCTGGGGGCCGCAGGAGGCCGCGCTGCAGGACACGGCGCCCGCGAGGCAGCTGCAGCGCTGCGTGCAGTCGCCCCCGGGGTAGAAGGTGGCGCCGGAGGGGTAGTAGCGGCTCTCGTGGGCGCAGCCGCAGTCCTGCAGGGGCACGCACTCGCCGTCGCTCAGCAGGAAGCCCGGCTGGCACTGGCAGCCCTCCCTGCAGCCCTCAGCGCAGCCGCGGGGGGCAGCCATGTCGGCGCAGGTGGCCGGGCACCCGGGGCCGCACGTGGTGTACTCGCTGTTCCTGGGGCAGGAGGGAGCTGGAAGGGGGCGGAGACACAGGGCAGCACATGGTCACTGGTGGAGTGACCACACACACGAGGACTGTCCGATCCCAGCGAGAGCCCGGCCCCCCAGGAGCCTCTATGGGGCTGGAAGAAGACGTCACCCCCACGGATCTCTTCAGGACCGTGAAACGGGATAGGATATGGGCAGACGCCAAGGGGAGTGCGTTTCAAGTCAAAAATAGCTGGCACTATTAAACTATGTGGAAGTACACTGAAAGAGAGGAGGCGGGAGTGGGGAGCAGCTCCCCGGCCACATACTGTAGCAGAAGCCAGGAGGCTCCGGGACCGATTGAGTACTAACGCCCCAGTGAGCCGAACAGCAGCTCTGCCCGCCTGCGCCCCACTTACCGCAGAAGTCGCTCCTCCGCCACGGCTCGATCTTGCCGCCCGCGTCCTGGCACTCCTTGACGTAGGCGGCGATGACGTCGCAGGCGGCCCTCTGGAGGCCCTGGTGCAGCTGGAGGTCGAAGACGCAGCTCTCGTGGTAGTGGGCAGAGTCCACCCGCACCAGGCAGTCCCGCAGCGGCCCGCTGGCACTCCGGATCACGTCGCAGTCGGTCAGGTACGCCGGAGGCTTCTCGCCGGGGCCTGGCTTGGGCGGCGGCTCCGGGCAGTCCCGGCACTCGGGCGAGCAGCTGGGGGTGTCGCCCACCCGCTGGCTGTTGCCGAAGTGGGTGGGGCTCTGGGCGGCCTGGCCGCCGGGCAGGAGCAGGTCGTCGCCCAGATTGCCGTTGTTGTTGCCGCACAGGCCGCAGGTGGCGCCGGCGTAGGTGCTGGGCACCGTGACGCTGACCGCGCTGCTCCAGTCGAACTGCACCTTCAGGCCGAAGTGGGTCTCCAGCACGGCGAAGGCACCACTGCGGTACACACTCGCCTGGCTGCCGTTGAAGTAGAAGGGCAGGGAGGTCAGAATGCCGTCGACCTGCAGGGGGCGCAAGGAGGGGCACGTCAGGCAAGGTCCAGCTGCTGTTCTCAGAGCAGAGTGATGAAGCCAGTTCAGAGATGGGGGTTATTGGGAGGCTAATGGGACTTGCGGCCAGGACACAGGGGTTACACCCCTACTCTTCTCAAGAAACGCCCTGGAATTTGTAATGAGCACAGAGAGGCAGGACCCCCGTTTTATCTGAAGGATGGTGCCATTTTTTACAGTAGTGTCCCCGTCACTATACTGGGGCATTAAGACCCACAGACTGTGGGGTGAGCGCCCCCTACTGGCCCCACTAACAGCATCAGCCTTAGCTTTCCCAGTGTCTCCCCTCCAGGCTCACATCCGCTGGGCTTCAGTGGGTTTATATGATGGATCGAGATCTCCACGCCCAGCGCGCTGGTGCCCCTCTCCCTGATCTCCTCCAGCCCGGAGGAGCACACCTACCAGGATCCTGCCCCTGTAGTCCTGGCTGATGGTGACGGTGCGGTCGAGCACCTTGGCCGACACCACCCTGGCGAAGGACACCAGCCGGCTGCCACGGTTGTTGTTCTCCAGGGTGACGTCGAAGGCCGGCAGGCTGGGGTCCTTGGAGCAGACGCCGGCCAGCCGGTACACGCAGGTGCCCTGGAAGTCGAACCTGCGGCCGTCGAAGCTGCGGAAGTGGGGGTCCCCGAGGGCCGTGCAGGTCTGGTAGCTGAGGGGGTAGCAGTCCTGCACGCCGTCCACCACCTTGCACTGCTCGCTGGCCTTGCAGCCCCGCGGCCGGCAGGACACCGTCTGCGTGGCGCCGTCGCAGGCGCACTGCTGCTGGCACCTGGCGTCCGCCCAGAAGGCCTCGCCGGGCAGGTAGTAGCGATCGCCGTGGGTGCAGCCGCAGCCCGTCTTCGCCGAGACGCACCTGTCCCCGCTGAGCACGAAGCCCTCGTCGCACTGGCAGGACTCGGTGCAGGCCAGCGGGCAGGGGCTGCGCGGCTTGGGCTCCGCGCAGGTGGCCGGGCAGGGGCTGCCGCAGAACTCGTAGTGGCTGTTCTGGGGGCAGTTCAGCGCTGAGGACAGAAGAGCACGTCTTTACACCGAGGGTGGCGGGGGTCTGGAACAACCTACCCAATCAAGTGGCTGCAGCCAATATCAGAAAGAAGCTCAAGTGAGATCAATTACCTACTAAACCCCAAAGAGGTAATTTTACCCCTTAAAGATCAGAATAGCCCCCCTCATTTGTAACCATCTTCCTACAGTCTTCCTCATTATACTGCCCGGTGCAACACCATCGCACAGCTGACCCACATTGGCCACTGTCGCCCCACCGGGTCTCCCGCGCCGCGGCAGGCCTGGTACTCACGGCACTTGGCGAGCTCTCTCCACTTGGCCGAGACCGAGGCCCCGGCCGCCCGGCAGGCCGACACGTAGTTGGCGAGGGCCTGGCAGTAGACCTCCTGCCGGCCCCTGTTCAGGCACACGTCGTACAGGCAGTTGTCGGCGAACAGCTGGGGCTTGAGGGCGCCGTGGCACTGGGCGAAGGGCCCGCTCTTGTCCTCGATCAGGCCGCAGAACCTCTGCCCGCGGTACAGCTCCTGGTCGGCGTCGGCGCACGTGGGGCAGGAGCCCTGGCAGTAGTGCCAGCAGAAGGGGTCGCGGTCCGGCAGGCTCCAGGACCGCGCCCACTCGGTGACGTTGGCGACGAGCACGCCCGTGGCCGCCATGTGGTCGTCCCCCGTGTCCGCGTTGTAGTTCCCGCAGAGGCCCTCCAGGTTGTCATAGTAACTGCTGGACACCGTCACCATGAAGAGCGTGGTCCAGTCGAAGACGACCTCCAGCCCGAAGTCCGTCTCCAGCACGGCCCTGATCCCCGACTGCACGATCCGGATGCTCCCCGACTCCAGGCTCACCGGGAGATTGGAGCTGATGCCGTCCACCTGGGGAGAGACCGGAGAGCGTCGGCTCACGGGATGACCTCCTCTCCACACTCGTTCAATTACCGCTACGTGGTTTAACAGAACCGCGGCTCGGAGTGAGCCTTTTGAGCAGCAGGAACAGGGGCAGGAAGACCGGCTCGGCCGCGGGTCCCGATCGCGAGACGGGCGTGCCCCGCAGTGACAACACCGACACCCAGGTGGCGCCTCAGGGCTCTCAGGGAAGACGTTCCGAACGCCGTCAGTGGCGTCGTGACCCTGTGGCAGGACAGCGTGCCGAAGAAAAACAGCGAACCACCCCCCAGTAGACCCACACCGCGTGAAGAACACGGCCAGCCAGCGGGACCCCCCCTCCCTCCCGCCGTGCCCGCGCACTCACCCGCACGCGGCCCCGCTCTCCCCGCAGGATGGCGATCTCGTGCCCCTTGACCTGCACGGTGACCAGCTTGACGAAGGAGCCGTCCGCGTTGCCGCGCACCTCGTTCTTGTTGAGGATGCTGAAGGGCGTGAGGGTGGGGTCCCTGCCCGTGGTGCGGGCCAGGATGTAGCTGCAGGTGCCCTGGAAGCTGAAGGGCTTCCCGTCGAAGGACTGGTAGTGGGGGTCTCCCATGGCCCAGCAGGTGGCCTTGGACTGGGCGACGCACACGGCCTGGGTGTCCCGCACGATGCAGTCCTCCTTCTGCCGGCACTTGGTGTTCTGGCAGGGGTCTGCAGAGGCACGATCAGAGCCGCCTTTATAAAGGCTTCCAGGAGGCACTACCTTACACATAGGGTGGTGGGAGTGTGGAACAAGGTACCCAGTCATGCTGTTGCAGCAGAATAGGTGCCTTTCAAGAAAGGCCAGAAAGAGATCCTGGAATCAATTAACTACCAACAATCAAACAGGAGGACATCAGGTCCATCTTGCCTCTTGATAACGGTTCTTACAGCTTAGACACAATCTCATGAAGGACAGGGTGTGTCAGACCTTCACAAGCAGAAAATTGAACCTCAGGTCACAGAAGTCCCTCATCACAGAAAGACATTTCAACCCTGAGGCCAATGAGGAGGCAAGGAGCTGGGACAGCCTCTTCTCCTGTCCTGGGGCAGGATCGGGTCCCACTGAGGGTTCAGCTGTTAAATGTGGCCAGGGCAGGGGGCCTGCACACGTTTCCTTGCTTTTGTTTTTCCCCATGAATGCGGTGGGGGTCCGCTGTTGCCGCGGTTACCTTTGCTGTAGCATCCCATGACGCCGTTGCGGACCTCGCAGGCTTCGTCCGAGGCGCAGTCGGCCCGGCTGCAGCTGAGCACACCCGCCTTGCAGGTGCACAGCTCGCTGCAGGCCTTCTGCAGGACCGCCTCGCCGGACTGCGGCACAGAGAGGCGCTGTCAGAGCCCAGGCAATTCACACACAAGGGGGAACATCGATACAACCGCAGCAACCGAAGCCGAAAACGGCCGGAGGACCGGATCTGTACCTTATAGTAGCGCCCCTCCACCATGCAGCCGCAGCTCTCCAGCGGGACACAGGCGCCCGCCGTGAACACGAAGCCCTCGTCGCACTGGCACCCCTCCTGGCACCTGGGGCACCGGACGGCCTGGCTGAGGGAGGCGCAGGTGGCCGCGCAGGTGTCGGCGCACAGCTCGTAGTGGCTGTTGGCCGGGCACTTCAGCGCTGCGGAGGGGGAGATGCCGTGGGGACAGTGAGGCGGGATCTGTGGTCCGAGACTTCCCTCTTCTCAACACTTCCGCATGTTTCACTTGTAACGGGCTCGCGTCTGATGACCGGTTCAGTTTAACAAGCGTTTCAAGTGGGTTTTAAAGCTACTATATAACAGTATAGAGCAGCACAGTGGCTCAAGGGGCAAAAAAAACCCAATCTATTCACCCCTCCCCCTTTAAACAGGAGCAAAATATCCCATAATAGAGACAAGGTAGTCGTAATAAAATGATATTCTGCAATCGCAAAGCCATCACACAGAGCAGAACACTCATTTCTTCACAGTCCTGTAGGGAGGATTTGGTAAACCCTCCTCCGGCAAGGAATACACCGAGAAAACTCTTCATGCTGAAGAACCCGGCTGTACGGTTTCCAATACCAAGGCCCACGTGACTTGGGAAGCAAAACCGTGGAGCCTGTAGAGAGAGCAATAACACACACACACACACACACACACACACACACACACACACACACACACACACACACACACACACACACACACACACACACACACACACACACACACACACACACACACACACACACACACACACACACACACACACACACACACACACACACACACACACACACACACACACACACACACACACCGTTGTCTTCGGCAGTCATTTGGGAATGATGGAATCATGGGGATGGCAGCAAGGGAGTGAGATCTTCTACTTACGGCAGAACTTGTCGGATCTCCAGACGCCGATGGAGCCCCCGGCGGCCTGGCAGGCGGCCGCGTACTTCTGGATGTGCCGGCACAGGATGTCTTGGTTCCCTCCCTCCGTGATCATTTCCTGAACGCAGTCGTCGAAGTATTCGGCGGGCGGCACGGCGGCCTGGCAGCCGGCGAACGGGCCCTTCGCGGACCTCAGCATCCCGCAGGCCGTCTCCTTCTCCGCCTCGGGCTTCTTCTTGTCGTCCGTGCCGGGGCAGTCGGTGCCGCAGCCGGTCACGCACTTGGGCTGCTCCTCCGCGGGCACCCAGCCGGCGGCGAACGCGTCCACGCTGCCCGCCTGGGTGCCGCCCGGCAGCGCGAAGTCGTCCGCCTTGTTGTCGTTGTAGTTGCCGCACAGGCCCCCCAGCGCGCCCTTGTAGGTGGAGGGGACGTTGAAGACGACGGACGAGGCGCCATCGTAACTGACCTTCAGGCCGAAGTCAGTCTCCGCGATGATGTGGATCCCACTCTGGTAGGCGGACACCCTCCCGTCCTCCAGCGACAGGGGCAGGTTCGCCCTCACGCCGCCCACCTGAGGGGGGAGGACAGCCGTCAAGACGGAGCCCACCTCTGTACACCTCCATGTCCCCGATCCTGAGGGAGGACCCCCAGATCAACGGGACGGGTGAGACAGGTTGTCCTTCTCTCAGAGAGAGGTTACACCAATAAGTCCAACCGATTCAAATCTCGCCTCCTCCCCTCTGAATGTGAAATTAGCATTTCCAGTCTGCAACAGGAAGGAAGGAGCTTCATTTCTGTCTTCGCTGTTGGGGGAGTTTTGCAAGACGATCGCCGAGACGGGAGGAGGACTCACCCTGACCTCCCAGCTGAGTCCGGGGAGCAGCGTCAGCTCGTAGCCGTACGCCCGGATCGCGACGCTCCTGGTCACGGTGACGCCCAGAGCCGACTCCTGGTGCACCGTCACCAGGAAGGGCGCCAGCTTGCCGTCCTTGCCGACGGCCTCGGCCACCCTGTACATGCAGTTCCCGAACAGGCTGAAGCCGCGCCCGTCGAAGGAGCGGTAGCGCGTGTTCCCGGCGATCCAGCAGGTGCCCGTGCCGGCGGGGTGGCAGCCCTGCACGCCGTCCTTCAGCACGCACTTCTCGTTGGGGCCGCAGGCGGCCGCCTCGTCGCACGCCGCGGCGCCGCCCTGCTGGCACACGCAGCGGTTGCTGCACAGCCCCCAGGGGAAGAAGACCTCGCCTGCCTTGTAGTAGCGGCCCTCGTGCACGCAGCCGCAGTCCGCCACGGGCACGCAGCGGCCGTCGCTGAGCAGGAAGCCGTCGTCGCACTCGCAGCCCTCGCGGCAGGGCGTGCCCGCGCAGGTCTGCGCGCTGGACAGGTCGCGGCAGGTCAGCGGGCAGCCGGCAGCGCACACCGAGTAGTGGCTGTTCTCCTTGCAGGCCGCGGCTGGCGGAGAGAGGGGGGCGACAGTCATTACCGTGCCAGCGCTGGCGGCAGATCCACACGCAGCAGCAAACAGGTTTGTTAACGACGGCTCAGTGCTACTCCAACATCCACCCCACCGGCGGGCCAGATACACAACCACACCGGGGTGACGTGGGTGCCTCTGCTCTGCGCCCAGTGTTAAAAGCTCCGATTTCTATATAAAAGGTTATCTGGTTAGAGTGTCGAAAGGCCTTTCTATACCGTTTTAAGCAGGCGGTGTGGCATCACGGTTTCTTTATAACTGAGCTGTAAAGAATTCAAGACTGGCAGGGCAATGAATTGAATGTTCTGGTACCTCAGCACGATCGTCTACCATGCACCTTTAATTCTGCAATAAAGGCCGAACAGCTTTGCTTCCTAAATGCTCAATATCAGGGGCCATTCTTGTGCTCATTCTGTATAGTGCCAATAGTACACAGAGCTGTATATGGCCCCTGCTGGAGAATCACAGGGACCTCTATGCCTCTAACGTTTGAAAGGGGGCCAACGTCGCTCCTGTATCGCGCCCGGTTCCCAGAACACATGCAGGTCCTGCATCCGCGGGCTGCTCTACCCTCCCAGCTCAAAGACAGGGACCCCGCGGAGCGGCTGCACTTACGGCAGAGCCTGTCGCTCCTCCAGAGGGCCACGGTGGCCCCAGCGCTCTGGCAGGCGGTGGTGTAGGCGGTGAGGGCCTCGCAGAGGGCCGAGGAGTGGCCGCGGTACAGGCACACGTCGAAGACGCAGTTGTCGAAGTAGAGCTGGGGCTCGACCTTGGCGTGGCAGTCCTTGAAGGGGCCGCTGCGGTCCGTGATCCTCCCGCAGAAGTCGGCGCCCTCGTAGGCGCGGCGCTGGCCCGGGTCGCAGGAGGGGCAGACACCGCCCTTGCAGTCGCTGGAGCAGCCCGGGTCGTCCTTCACCTTCCAGCTGTGCCCGAAGGCGGTGGGCGTGCTGGCGGGGGACCGGTCCGGCATCAGCATGTCGTCGCCGCGGTTACCGTTCCAGTTCCCGCACAGCCCGCAGACCGCGCCGGAGTAGGTGCTGGGAAGGGTGACGGAGAAGTAGCTGTTCCAGTTGAAGCTCACGGTCATGCCGAAACTCGTCCTCACCACCCCCGCGAAGCCACTGCGGTAAATGGACAGCTTGTTGTCCTCCAAGTAGAAGGGCAGGTTCACGTACAGCTGGTTGAACTGCAAAGAGGGAGGAGACAACGGTCATGCATCTTGCCCTAGTGCCCCATGGAAGCTCTGCCATTCCCATGAGCCGCCACTAGAGGCCGCTAGATAGGACCAGCTAATGCAACTCGCTGATCTCGCCCAGGTAACTATGACTGGCAAAGCAAGAAATTCAGAAGAAATTCCGTTCACTCAGAACCTCTTTAACACATGGAAGTGCATTGTGGACAGACTCCCTGCCTCTCAAAGGTCTGGGGCCGGACAGAGGGGCCTACCATGACTCTGCCTGGGCTGTCCTTGCTCATGATGATTTCGTGGCCGTAGACCAAGATCCTGACCATCTTGGTGAAGGCCACAGCCTTGTTCTGGCCGCGGTTCTCGTTCTGCAGGTGCACCTCGAAGGGCACCAGGCCGGCCGCGCTGCCACACAGCTTGGCCATCTGGTAGGTGCAGGTGCCCTGGAAGTCGAAGGTCTTGCCGTCGAAGGAGCGGTAGTGGGGGTCGCCGGAGGCCTCGCAGGTGGCGAAGGAGGCTGGGTAGCAGCCCCGCACCCCGTCCCGCAGATCGCACACCTCCGAGCTCTTGCAGCCGGCGGAGACGCACGCCACCGTGCCCGTGCGCGCCTGGCAGGTGCAGCGCCGGCCGCAGCGCTCGTCCGCCCAGAACTCCTGCCCCGGCGTGTAGTACTGGCCCTCGTGGCTGCAGCCGCAGGCGCCCTTCTGCACACAGCTGCTCCCGCTCAGCACGAAGCCGCTGTCGCAGACGCACGTCTCCGCGCAGGGCAGCTGGCAGCGGGCGGGAGCGTCGAGGTCGCCGCAGGACGCCGGGCAGGCGCTGCCGCAGGCCTCGTAGTGGCTGTTCTCCGGGCAGTCCAGCGCTGCAGGGGGAAGAGGAGGAGAGGTCAAGAGCTACGGGATCTTTCTCGGCAGGTCTGCGCAGTGCTGGGAGCTGTGGAAGTAAACCTCAGAGCGAGAATCGGAGGCCGGATTTGCTGGGGTTACTCGCGATGGCGGGACTTACGACAGGAGGCCAGGGTTCTCCAGCTGCCCGTCAGCTTGGCTCCTTCCCGCTGACAGGCATCGGCGTAGCTCTCCAGGGCCTCGCAGAGGAACTTCCGGTAGCCCTTGTTGATGCAGATGTCGTAGACGCAGTTGTCCACGTACTTCTCGGGGTTCAGCGTGGCGTGGCAGCCGGCGAAGGGGCCGTCTTTCTTGGCCATGAGCCCGCAGAAATCCTCCCCGCGGTACTTCTCCTGCAGGGTCAGGGAGCAGCTGGGACACTCCCCGTTGCAGTGGTGGTGGCAGAAGAGGTCCTTGTCCTCGACCTTCCAGCTGCTGGCGAAGTCCAGCACGGCGGTGACCAGCTCCCCCCTGGGGTTGGAGAACTCGTCGCCGCGGTCGCCGTTGTAGTTGCCGCAGAGGCCCCCCAGCAGGCGGAAGTAGCTGCTGGGCACCGTGATGAACAGGGCCATGTTCCAGTCGTACATCACCTGCAGCTCGAAGTCCGTCGTCAGCAGGGCGTACCGCCCGCTACGCGCCACCCGCAGTTTCCCGTTGACGAGGGTGACGGGCAGGTTGCTGGAGATGCCGTTTACCTGGATGGGGCCACAGCAAAACAAGAATCAGGAAGTTACACCATGGGGGCACACGCCTTCGTACTTTAACCTCAGGCTGCGAGCTTGGCATTCTGTGAACAGAGCACCTCTTTCATCTCACACGAGCACGAATGCTAGCGTCACTGCCAGCAGTAGTAAGGATTGAAATGCCAGTGATCTGCCACTAGAGGTCACTTGGGCCTCTATTGTGTGCAAGGTATTGCATGTGGTGCATTACTGATTAGTGCAACCCTCCCCGCCGCCACCCAGTCAACCTTCCCTCACTAAGGCCAAGGGGCACAGAGTTGGTGCCAGGAGTCGTGCCTCGTCTATCTCCAGTGTTGCTGTGGGTTCCCAGGAGTCACTGTTTTCCAAGAAATCCATGCAAGCCTCCCACCCCCATCTGCCTCATCCCGACTCTTCCCCCTCTGAGCGCAAGCAGCTTGCCTGGACAAGTCCCAGTCCCAGCTGACTCGAAACATGGCCCGAATCATTCCCTTACCCCGACTTTCCCGCTGTCGTATTTGCTGATGCTGATGGTCTGGCCGTAGACGGTGATGGTGACCGTCCGCACGAAGGACACCTTTGTGTTGCCCCTGTTCTCGTTCTTGGCGGTGACGGCGAACTGCTCCAGGCCGCCGGCATCGCCGCGGGTGGCGGACAGGGTGTAGCTGCAGGTGCCCTGGAAGTCGAACTTCCTCCCGTCGAAGGTGGTGTAGTGGGGGTCCCCCACGGCCTCACAGGTGGCTTTGGAGATGTGCTTGCAGACGCCGGCACGGCACTCCTCCTTCTCCCGGCACTTCACAGCCGCGCAGGGATCCGGCGGCGGGGTGGGAGCAGGAGCTGGTGGAACAAGAGAACCACGCGGTGAGGCTACAGCTTTTCGGACTCCTCGGCCCCTTTACCAGTGGCCACTAGGAAGCTCCAGTTAGGATTACACAAGCATGAAGTTAGTCAGTGTAGCTGCATTTTGACATGCAAGGTTGCTTTGCCACTTAGAGGAGAAGGTGACTAATCACTGGCAAAGGAAGATCAAAGGACAGCAGAAGGACACTTTTTCCTATGCTTTTACCCCTTACCCTGCGTCATCTCATACATGCAAGCACTTTATGGTTGAAGCCTCGTTCGCCAGAGTCTGGCTTGGAATTAGTCAGACTACGCAAGAACCTTGTGCTTGCAAATACAACGATCAAAGGCTAGCAGAAGGTCATACTGGGGTAGGCTTTGATCCTTACCCCCTGCATGCACCTTTTGCTATTGTAAGGCTTGATTCCGAATCCTAACCTCGAACCCCACCACTACCCCTGAACCTGCTCCCACACTATTGAACAGCTTAGTCCTGCAGAAGACAATCTGTGATTGCCCCTCCCCAGACAGGGCCCGGACCCACGTGGACCCAGTCCTCTCCCTACTGGCTCACCCGAGTAGCACACGCCCGTGTTGCCGTATCCATCGCGGGGCTTCCCGCCGTAGACGTACACCGCCATGAGGGCGTCGCTGCTGATGACCCAGTGGCGCTCCGAGGTGGCGAGGTCGAGGCTGGACCACACGTACTTGGAATCCGCGCCGAAGCGCTCCCACTTCTTCTGGGGGTTGAGGCTCCTGCCATCCGCCTTCAGGCTGCCGACGCCATCGGCCTCGATCACGATGGCCGCCTCGCTGTTGAAGCCGCCCTGGGTGTCCGCGACCCACTGGTTGGCGAACTCCGCCGTGGGCATGACGTTGATCAGGTAGGGGTCGTACTGGCCACCCCCGCCGTAGTACATGACCATGACCCTCCGGTCGCTCTCGATGCTCAGGGGCGCAAACGCCCCCACGCCGGAGTCCCAGACGTCGCCAGCCATGAGGGTCCTGCTCTCGGTTGCGCTGCCCTTGCCGATCCGCACCAGCGTCTTGTCTTCGGCCGCCACCACGTGGACCAGGTCCTTGGAGGGCAGCGCGTTCATGGGCGGCACCAGGAAGCGGGTGGAGAAGCGGTCCACCGGCACGAGCTGCTCGTACACGTGGTTGCAGTACTGGGCCCGGACCGAGCACTGGTGCCCAGCCAGCACGGCTACAGGCTGCTGCGCCTTGACCCGGGTCCCAGTGAGGGTGCACCTGCTCTTCAGCTGGTAGAGCTGGTAGGGCGCCAGCGAGACGGTGATCTTACTGCCCGGCTTGTAGCCAACACCGTTGATGGTGATCTGCTCTCTGGGGATGATCTCGACCTGGTTGGCGTCTTTGCCGTTGATGACGACGGCCATTTTGTCCATGTCGGACAGACCAGTGTTGGGCGTGAAGATGACATACTCTCTGCCCAGCTGCGGAGTGGGGTACACCACGGCGCTGTCCCCAGTGGACGTTTTGGTGTTGTAGGCCACCACCGAGACCTCGTAGTCGGAGGTGACGCGGACCGTCTTCGTGCAGTACCCGGTGCCCTGCAGCTCGGCGGCGTTCGGCAAGACGACGTGCTCCGTGGCCCCCTTGTTCACCGTCACCGTCTTTGAGAAGCCGAGGGCCTGCACCTCCACCTTGACCGTGGCTTTGGATCGGTACGAGGCGATGAGCAGCTCGAACTGGGGGCCGAAGGAGTTTGCTCTGAAGTTGGTCATGAAGGCGGTGAGGAACTCCGTTCCTGTTGGACACAAGCCACTGGCATCTGGGAAACAAACAGATCGAGGAAAGGGGTGCTGAGCCCAAATTGCTCCTTGACTCACTTGCACAGGTCACAGGTACTTTAGAATGTCTTTAAAGAAGCAGACCACTGCAGCTGCTTACTTCCTTTTTCCACAAAACCAGTAGGTAATTTCTCAGATAATGTCCCTGACACTGCTAACTGATAACTTCTTAAAAACACTAGATCTGGGCAATTTGAAAAGCCATTCAGGACCCGTGAGTGTGATTTTTTTTTTTAAAGTGTAAGTCCCCCAGCAAAATATATCCATTTGACTCAGGTATTCAAAAAAGCCTAAAAAATATAACTAACAGCATGGCTGTCCACTTGTCCTCTGGTTGAATCTGAGGGGTCCAGCGCATGGGCTGTCAGTGCCTTTGAGGGGACCTGATCTAAATACTCAATCCTGAGATGCCTCTGCAGTGTTTCTTAACGTTCCCATTTTATTTCAGCTGCAAACATGATGCATTTTCTACCTATACCAGAATCTAGATGGCCGTTTTGAGTTCGGAAGTGCAGGCCCCTAATTTAACAGTCATTAGAGGTGTACCCCAGGGACACTACCCCAATTTAAGCATTCACCCCATTTACCTGTGCTCCCTTGACCAGTTCTGCATTCAAAGACACCATACAGTACCTTGAATGCTTATCGCCTTGCTGGGAATTAATCTAAGAGAAACTTTGTCACGAGCCTTCAGAGAAAGTAAATATACAGTATTGTTCTCTGTATGCATTTTTGCCGTTTCTTGTTCAAATAAAGAAAAGCGAGACCTGCCTTTATCTAACGTATACATAGAAATCAACCAACAGGCAGTGTCCGATACCCCTGGGGCAACTTTTGAGCAGTGCTGAATTGCGAACTGGGTTGGAATATTGAACAAACAGCTGCATGAAAGGCTGACCGAGAGCATCTGCTTACCGTTCACCAGCATGGCTGCTACCCACAGCAAAAGTATTCTGGTCTCCATGGCTGCAGAAAGAGAGTACAGGAAGGCTGGTCAGTATCGGGGCACTGTGGCAGGGAACCCCACATGTGAGGCTGTAGAAACTTGCAGTGGCAGGACTATTTCACTCAGTGTGAACAGAAAGAGGGGGAAACTGTCTGTAGTTCTTGCAGTCGTCTGACTGCGGGAGAGATGCCGGACGCTGTCCTGCCAGCAGACCGAGACAAGTCCCACCAGTGGAGCTCACCGCCAGACTGCGAAGTCAGCGGGTGCCAGGACAGCGCCCCTGTGTGGACAGAGACGGCAATTCGGCTTTGTCACAGTCTCATCACCGCTCCCAGTTACAGCGCTGGGGTCCGTGACAGGGGTGCAGCGCTGAGCGCTCGGAAGAGATGATCGCCGGTCAGATGGCTCCTGGATTTTTACTCGCGCTTCCAAGTAAGAGCAGGGTTTCCTCTGACCCATTACAGCTCTTCGGGAACACAGTGCAGATCGGGACTAGAGTATTGTCAAGCTTAGACAGGACACACTCCTACACACGTACAGCAATTAACACAGCCAGCCCGTCTGCAGAAGACAGGAAGAATCCCGAGCGCTCGGAGAAAATCCACCCGAACGAATTCGATATTTAGGTAATTATATTTAAAAAAATACTCGAGTCTGCCCGTCTATTATGGGTTTCTCTGTTCAAAGAGAGAGATTCACGTTTAGACCTAGGCGTTTAAACTTCAGCTTTTTACTACATGAATGACTCATCTAAATATCCAAACTGAATTTCGTCCGCCAAATTAAGAGCAACCATTCCAAAATGATACACGTTCAGAAACGCTAGTTTTACACCTTTTATCTTCAGGAAAGCCCAATATATTCCTTCAGCGGTTCATTCTGGAAGTGAGGTGCGGTTTCTTGGGTCCGTTTGAAAGCCGAACGGATTTCGTCTTGCGGAATTTTCTCCGCGATGTCAGAATGCATCGTTTTGGTGGAGCAATCGTTTCCCGTGACCGCGCTCGAACCCAGACCCGTGTAATAGGACAGCGGCGAACGGCTCTAATCTAGACAAATACACCTGGAAGCGGGAAAGGTAGAATCCATTTTTGCTAACTGTTAGAAAGGATCATTCGTTTGGAGAAACAGACATCTGCATCAGCTGTTCGAGGTGCAATACTGATTTTCTGAACGCTTCTTCCAATTCGGGGTCGCTGGGGAGCTGAAGTCTATCCCAGCACGCAACGGGTGCAAGGCGGGTTACGCCCTGGACAGGACACCAGTCCATCAAGGTGCAAACGCACTCACACTGGGGCCAGTGTTCCCAGCAGCAAATTAACCCACCAGTAGGGGAGAACACAGACAGCATCCGCAGAACCGAGCCCTGGACCGCGGCACTGAGAGACAGTGCAGTTAACCACCGCGCACCCCTCCTTCATTAACAGTTGTATCGGTAGAAGATTGCAGATGTTACAGAATGAAGAACTTGAATGCATCTCTTGCGCACATGCTGGACACAAACGCACATACTGTATATTAAAAATAAAACTCTGCACCGCCGAAGATAATTACTTTCATAGCGCAATATTTCTTTAAAAAAATTGAATTCTACCATGTATATTTTTTGCTTCTACAGATGTTGCTCCTGGATCGCAACCATAAATCGTTTGCATTTCAGCGATGCGCTAAAACAATTCAACACGAAACCGACCAGCAGCGGGTTCCCAGTGGCACAAGCTGTGGTATACTCACCTGGCTCTCGCACCACCTGGAGAGGCTGAAGAGCCATGAGGAGCGACGCCCTTATATACCCCCCGGCCGCCCCCGCGCGCGCGCGCGCCCGTGGGCTCGGCCGCCAGGTGGCTGGAGCTGCGTGTCTGCTGTTTCCCGGCAGGTGGCAGCATCTGCTACGCGAGAACCAGCACAGCTGACCCCGAGACCATCGCATCTGGAGAACCTGTGAGTATTTCACATAATTAGATTTTTATTATATCTGTTATATATTCCATATCTATCACTAGTATCTTTTTAATCAATAAATGACTACTGGAGAGACGCGCCAGTCAGATGATGAAACTGTGGTACAGCAGTTCTGCGTGGAGTTTGCATGTCCCTGCTATGTGCGCAGGTTTCCTCTGGGTGCTCCGGGTGCCAGCAACACTGAGACATGCTGGCTGCTTTTATCATTCATTCCATTTCCCATCCGCTTCGCCCAGTACAGGGTCAAGGGGAGCTGGAGCCTATCCCAGCAAGCAACAGGCACAAGGCAGGATACACCCTGGGCAGGACATCAGTCCATCACAGGGCACACACACACACACACACACACACACACACACACTGGAGAGGACACCAATCCACCACAGGACACACACAGACACACACACCCTGGACAGGACAGCAGCCCATCACGGGACACACACAGACACACACACCCTGGACAGGACAGCAGTCCATGACAGGACACACACACACACTGGAGAGGACACCAGTCCACCACAGGACACACACAGACACACACACCCTGGGCAGGACATCAGTCCATCACAGGACACACACACACACACACACCGGAGAGGACAGCAGCCCATCACGGGACACACACAGACACACACACCCTGGACAGGACAGCAGCCCATCACAGAACACACACACACACACACACACACACACACACACACACACACACACACACACACACACACACACTGGAGAGGACAGCAGCCCATCACGGGACACACACAGACACACAGGCCCTGGACAGGACAGCAGCCCATCACGGGACACACACACACACACACACACACACACGCACCAGGGCCAATTTTCCCAGTAGACAATTAATCCACGAGAACATGGGGAGAACATGCAAACTCCCCACAGAGAGCACCCCGGTCCAGAATTGAACCCAGGGCCCCAGCGCGGTGAGGCAGCAATGCTGACCCCTGCACCTCCCCCCCAGTGATGCCCTTGACTGGTTTTATTTCTCTAAACTGCACGCGTGTGTCCAGCGGGGAGAAACACCACGCTGTGCCCCTGTGCGTCCGGGTTCGGGCTCGGCTCGGCTCGGCTCGGCTCTCTGGATGGAAGAGTGTGTGCTCTTTGCCTTTCCCGGCGCCACAGAGCAACGTCTGATAGGGCGAGCGAGTGCGGACACTGTGGGGAACAAACAGCTACCGTCGACCGGAGACCCGTTACTGACGCAGCGGGAGAGAAAGCTCTGCCGTGTGATCGCCGACCCGTGGGAGGCCCGTCACACCGTTCCGGGGAAGCCGTGTCATTGCTCCTCCATGATCAATGGACCGTGGAATGCAAACGGCACGAGGAGCTCCTGTTTCCTGAAGGAGATGCCGCTGCGGGATCTGTGACCTCCGCCCTGCTCACAGCCCGGGGGCTGGCGTGTCAGTTCCACAGCGGTCAGGCCAAGTGGACCCGCTGGCTCGTGACGCGTATGGCAGCGCAGCGGATGACCGTGCAGACTCCAGCTCGCGGCGTGTATGACGCAGAGCCAAACGTCATGGATTTCTACTGCAGCTAGAATTTAAGAAGGCAACGATTTCTGTATAAAATTGATTTTTATCTATTTCTAATTGTATCCTGTGGTACAAATATCACGACACCCCAATGAAACCCTCACACTTTGGTCATATGTGGGAAACAGCACTTCTGGGGGCACATTCCATTGAAAATTCCCTCTTTCACCTCTGATTCCCTCAACAGGGTCGATCTGGTTTGATCCCCAGTCGGCTTTTCTGAAAGGGGATTCCCGCATCTCACGGCCCCTGGGATAAGGAACGGCTTTTTAACCTTTGCAGTCGTCGCTTCCCAGAACAAAATCACGGCAGACCACCGGCTCGTCAAGTATGAGTGGGCGCCGTGACTTAAGAGTTAGAAGAATTAGACTTTTAAAACCGAGTTCTTTGATATGTCAGGTGGCTCTTTGGCAACATCTCACAGCTCCTTTCGCTTTCCAGGCTTTTGTGTGGCGTTGAGCCGTGAAATTAACGTCGCCTTTCCCACAAATCCAAATATTGACCATCCCTCAGGTGACTTGTCCCTCTCTAGTCTGTTTTCATAGTGGTCAGAGAAGTGTCACACTATTTATCGTGGAGTTATTTGGTCAGTGCAGTACTTCCATAATATACTTTCTTTTGTTTCTTTAGAACAAACTACAGCCCAGTGAACTACATTTTCCACTCATTTTGAACTTCAAAATAATTAAATTCCCATTTGATTGCTGTCGACCTGTGCCCAGCCTGCCCGCTTGTCGCTCTACTTTGCCAAAATAAACTCGCCCCTTCCGTGCCAACGTTTTGTGCATTTAGATTATCAATGGAAATCCTTGTTTAACCTTTAAAGTTGTATCTATTCCACCAGAAACAAAATAAAATGTTGAAGGTGCTGCATGTTGCAGCGCTATGAAAAGGAAGAAATCCTCCAAAAATGGACTGAAATTATTTTGATGATCAATAATTAAGTCACCGGCTGCGGACGGAAGTTACGCATCCACTCTTCCGCAAGGACCCACGAAGCGGAAATGATGTCAGCGACTCTCTGTTACATGTGGTTATTTGTCCATTGAGCCTTCTCTTCAGCATGGCTGGGGGTAACCCCACCAGGACCCAGTTTCCTGTCAGGGGGAGGGGGTCTCTTGTCCTCTGAACCCTGCAGTAGCCAGGGTGAGTTCCTGCCCAGTGTCTGTTTTGCCTGGACTGTGGATGTCACTCTCCGAGGGACTGCAAGCTGTGGACAGGCACACACCCACAGGTTTTCATTCTAGCCCAGCTTAATGACTTAATTCAAGCCCTAACTTTAATAGAGCAATCAAGCTGCTTGACTGAAACTTTGGCAAGTTTTCTTTTCTACTGCAAAGTTGGGAATTGAATGTTGCCAATTAAAGTAACAGTCAGTCAAGGTTGAAGTCAATCAAAACAACTTTGTTCAACTATCCTTTCAGTATTTCGGTTGCATTCTGTTGAATTCAATTAAATAATTAACCTTTTCATGCATGTTTAGTCCAAAATACTCACTTCATTAAAGGTGCGTAGAAAACACCTCAAAGCTAAGTAAGCAATTCATTATTTAACAAAATATGTATTATCAAGTACTTATGTAACATTTAATAATGTAACTATTTAACAAGATTTATGGCATTGAGATTAAAGATCACCTAGATGAGTGTTGAGGGCCATATTATTATTATTATTATTATTATTATTATTATTTTATATACCATATGACAGGAGTCCTGTGGAAGATGAGTCAGCTGAAGATTACAGCTCAGGAAGTGAGATTGAGTTCCCAGGTAAACTAATATGTGAGTTGACTGCCAATTTAAAGCAATTAAATCATATTGACAACTCCACCCAAAGAGCAGAATAATTAAACTCTTTGTCAAGCAAATCCTGTTGCCGGACTTCAGAGGTATGATCAGGAGGTCTAGAGGAAACAAAATGTCAGTGTATGGGAAGATAAAAAAAAAAAAGAAAATGTGAATAGGGAAATCAGCTGTACTTTGAGAGAAGTTAAACATTAAAATAATTGCACAATAGAGATGTGAACAAACTGAGTCCTTTAACAAGTTGCAGAAAAAGGTCACATCACATAAACAAATGACAGGGGGTGTATTTATCTGAGAACAAGCTTTCGTATTGATTGAACGTTGCACAGAAGGAACATATTTATTTAGCACAATAATTCAAATTCCTCTGTTTTTGTGCCAAATGATCTAATGTGAAACTAATGCAAAGTTCGGCGACTGACTTTGTGGGTTACAGGCCAGTGTGATCAGTTTTGGAGAATGGCAGCATCTTGCTGGCTCTTTTTATTTGCCTTCTCAATACACTCTCAATATGTAAAGTCTTTGAACTTGCTGTTTTAATTGGGACTGTTAATTTTTGAAGACATTCTATACATTTTCTTCGGGGCTGTGCGCCATGCTGCAGTAGGCTCTGGACCATTTCCAGGTGGGACTCGGTGAGCAGCAGACCACTGGGCCAGATTCTGGGGGTCACATGACCAGGGAGCTGCAGACCACTGGGCCAGATTCTGGGCTCACATGACCAGGGAGCTAGAGACCACTGGGCCAGTTTATAATGTGACAAGATCCAAAAGGCCATTTTCAGATGGGCCAGGCTCTGTGTCCCGACGAAAGCTCCACAGCTGAAATCGTTGTCAGAAGGGAGATAATCTGTACTTGTTCCCTTGCAGCTCGCACACTGATCCTACTCCTGCCTCTACAACAAAAATGGTTTTGTTGAAGGATACCTGTACTGGGCAAGCACAGTGTTTTTTTGTAATTATACTGGAAGTGTACCAGAGAATAAAAAACACACTGTTTTGCTCCAGGCAAGCAGGGTGAGGTGGGGGAAGTGTGAGTCAACCACTAGCAAAATGAAGGCCTCAGCAGACGGAGAGGTCAGAGGTGGAGATCGTAGGCAGTATGATCTCATCACCACCTATGTGTTTGTGTCTGCAGGCAGGTCCAGTATCTGCAGTGTGTAAATTAATAAAGGAAACGTTAAAGTTAGCCTTCTCTGCCTCTTTTCGTTATCTTTTCCACTGAAGTGGAGTGTTACTCTGGGCTTTCTCAGCAGGTGCACAGCTGTAGTGTTTTATACGTGTCATCATCTTCTTTATCAGACTTATGACTCTCAGGCAGGGTGGACGACTGTCCTGGCCTCCCTTTTTAGGAACGATTCCTCTCGGATGTGAGAGAATGTCTGAAGGATGGAGCTGGAAAACAATGGAAAACCTGGACAGGGACTTGTACCCCAACCCTGCTCTGCTGTGGGTAAGAAAAAAGCAGGGAGAGTCCAGGAGCAAACAGGGGCTGAAACAACCCCTGGAGCTTTTATTGTGTGGCATTGCATCAATCATGGAGGGTCACCAACAGGGCAAATATCAAAGTGTCCTTGATGTCCAACTTGGACCAAAGCTCATGCCAGTAATGAGCAGGCAAGTCAATAAAGGGTAGATAAACTCCTTCCTCCTGGGACTGGGGCTTTCAGTCTTGTCCCTGACCTGCAGTGTCCCATGGGACAAGTGAGTGTGTGCTTCTATTAGTTTAAAAATATAAGAACAGTTACAAACTGGAGGAGACCATTCCACCCATCTGTCCAGTTTAGTAGTTAGTTTTGATCACAGGATGTCAGCCAGCTGTCTCTTGAACGAAGCCAGAGAACTGGCCCAACCACATGTCTGAGCAACTTGTTCCACAAAAGCTCTTTGCTTAAGGAAGCACCTCTGGTGCTCTTCCACTGGATCGCCACTTGTGCCCTCTGGTCCGTGTTTCGCTGTTGGTTCAGAGGAAGCCCGCTGAGCCGACTTTTCAAAATCCTCACAAGTCCTCGACGTACTTGGGATCAGGTCCCCTCTTGTAAAGATGTAAGAATTTACTCTGCACCCCAAACCCAGGAAAGAGCTCGTCATCCCTGCCTGAAGACATGGGGTCCTTCTAGATGACAGCGGGCCCAGAGAGCGCAGGAGCACTGTACAGCACGTCCGGGTGGGGTCACATTCCCTACCACTCGGCGCCACCCTGCACAAACAGCTGGCAGCCAGCTGGTGTTGAAGGCAATTCTTTGGAATTATGAAGACTGTTTACTCTGCGCTGTGAGTGTTTTTGTCTTGCTCAAAGATACACTAACTCAGATACAAACCTTAAAAGGTGCAAATATTTGGGTAAGGATTGGTACAGGATTTTGTGTGCCTGTCTGTAAAAGTGCAGAATACACACACATCTCCCACTGTATATAAAGCTCAGTGTCTGTTTGCATGTCTGTCATTAATGGATTGATGGTAACTGCTCCTCTGACAGGTGATGGGCAGCAGGATGGGTGTAGAAAATACATTACTGTACACGCATGCCAGCTATAATTCTTTCTAAAGCTAAAGAAAACAGCTAAAACAATAAATTATAGATCATGGAAAGACGTTTCCAAACGATGTTTGGGATGTATCCGATCCTGAAAGTGAACTGTTTCTCGTTACGCTAACCTCCCCCCTTAAATGCCTCCTGCAATGCTTTGCATCTGGTGCAACAGGTGCTCTGCCGCTGTCTGTGCAGACGACGGAGAGTTGACCTGGTGCACATCTGCCTTCATTGTGATTTCTGTTGATTATTTTCCTTTTCCGAACAACGCCACATACAAATGAACAGTCCTCAGGAACATTTAACTGTTGAAGAAAAAGAAAAAGGCATAGCTTGATAAGGTGCTTGCATCAAGACTTTCACATTTATTTGTATTTTCTTCAGTTTCTCGTGTGTGCTCGACCAGGAATAACAGCGCTCAGGGATGAAGCGTACTGACTGTCCGGAGTGTTGGAGCCGCCGGCTGAGGGCCGGTCCCCTGGCCACAGTGCCCCAGCGCCCCAGCGGAGTGAGGAGGGACGAGGGGCCGGAGCAGGAGACGAGCCCGAGGGAGAGAAGGGGTCACGTGAACCACAACTAACTTGTAAATGAGAGAAGATGCAAAGGAACAAGTAATAGGTTTATTCCACGCTGAAAAAAGAAGAAAGAGAACACAACGTTTCGGCCGTGGAGCCTTCTTCAGGTGTCAAGGTGTCAGGTGTTGACACCTGAAGAAGGCTCCACGGCCGAAACGTTGTGTTCTCTTTCTTCTTTTTTCAGCATGGAATAAACCTATTACTTGTTCCTTTGCAGCCTACGCATGCTGATGCAGCTCCCCACCACAATGAGAGAAGATGGCGTCAGGGCTAATGAAACTGCGTGCCTTCCGTCCTTAACTTTCATTACAAGCTCCCCTTCATGATTACTGTGGAAATGAACGTGATAAGTAGATAAAATACAGTTTCTGCACAGCATGTACCTCCTTTGATCAAGAGTGCTTTGTAAATGTAGCTCAATTTCACGGAAAGTAAAATAGATTCGGTCTCACTTCTTTAACAGGTAAAGCTACGGAAATTTAGATTTTAAAAGAAGTACTTCTCTGGAGAAGTAGAGTTTACTGCAGTAACCAGAATTCTAAAACCAAGCAACAAGGACTTGTAACCTAAAGATTTTCATGATGAATGTGTTTAAAAAAAAGTTATAATTTCAATATTTGCGAAGGCGGTTGTGGTTTTAGCTCTCCAGACCTTCTTCTCTCTCCACTGTTTAAAGTATTTATGATGTTTACTCAGAACATACAATACAAGGAAGGGGTTACAGGATAAAGTAAATGACAAAAAAAAATCAATTTGAGAGAAAATAAGTGTGCTATCTTAGAAAGACTGAAATTAAACCGCGAGTGAGACCCAATAAAATTGGCCTTGATCACATCTTGTTTACCGTTTGCAGCTCAGTTAGATTGTCCCAATAAGTACATGGTTATATTTCCTCTGAGATTCCGATTCCGATTTGGATTAAGAGGTTAGAAAACGGACGGATGACGCTGACAAGGACAGCGATTTAGAATTTCGGATTTGGGGAATTTTGAAGCCCCTTGAATTGACGCCTGGTTGTGACGTCACCATGGGGCCACGCCCGGAATTAGTGAACAGAAACGTGCAGCGACGAGCATCTCTGTGGCTCCATTTCGTTCTAACAGCTGAAGAACGACTTTATCAGAAACATTACGTCTTAGATTAATTGGACCAATTTAACACCTCTTCCGTGTTCTTGTGCTAGAAGGAGGTATAAATCCTTCTGGATTGCGGTTGAACAGGACTGGAGCTGCGCTCTCCTGCTTCACTCAGTGAGCATCAGAACGGCTGTGTGTGTTTCATGACCACCAGGGGGAGACAAAGCACAACCGCGAAGCTTCAGGTTTTAAACCCGTGTTGGGCTCTATGCCATAACACACAGAAACTCCATTGTTTAGATATTTTTTAAGTGTAGTAATTTTAAAACATATTTGACTGAAGGATCCTGGTGCACACAAGGGATACAAATAAAAAAAAAACTAAAAAACTAGCTCGTCCGCAATTGCAGTGCTTGTCCTTGACCTTGAAAATAATCTTTCATATCCCCACAGTTACCACAGCTCTCCTCAATCACTAGCACTTGTTCAATTGAAATGCATGAATCTTAAATGAGCTTTATTTTGTGAAGCAATGAATAAAATTAAGTACTTGCAAAGAAAGACAAAATTTATGCAATTACTTCGACAAAAATACAGTGATATAACAATGAAACAATGCAGTGCCTTAAAATAAAGTACATAACATAGGATATATTCTGTCTTTTTAGAGAATATTTTATTATACTAATGATCTTGATTTCATATTCGATACCAACAGCATTATTACCCCATGGAGAAATATTGGGGGAGGAATATTGCTAACCTGGCTGTGCAGGACTCACACAATTGGGCTGTTTTTGAATAAAATGCCCCAAACCTTAAATACCTAAAGCCCTGATCGTGGGTCCATTTTCCCACAGTTCTCCATGGGCTCCCAGTCCCGGTCCTGGGGATCCACACCTGGCTTTCACTGCAGCTCAGCCCTTGACTTAAACAGACCCGTAACTGAACTAACAATTCGCCAGGAGATTTTAGGTGACTTAAGAAACACAGTAGTTAATCCTCCTGCATGTTCAAAAACAGAATACAATTAAAAGGTTCTGAAACTGAAACCTATTCTTAAGGGTCCAATTATGTAAACGAACATTCAGCTGGAACAGAAACCAGGTGTGGACTCCCAGGAGAAAGGCTGGGAGCCCCTGACCTGAGGTGCACCTTGGGGCAGCTCACCTGCGCAGTGCGACACCCTCAGACTGGAGCTGGTCAGTAATCTTCTCAGAGGAGCTCTTTCCTCTGGTCTGATTCGGCTTCTGGATCTCGGGCCAAACGCCCAGCAGCTCAGTCAGGTACAGCAGCTCAGCAGCTCAGGCAGGTAGAGCAGCTCAGTCAGGTACAGCAGCTCAGCAGCTCAGGCAGGTAGAGCAGCTCAGTCAGGTACAGCAGCTCAGGCAGGTACAGCAGCTCAGGCAGGTACAGCAGCTCAGCAGCTCAGGCAGGTACAGTTGCTCAGGCAGGTACAGAGAGCCCAAGCCAACTAACCCTAACCTTGTTCCACATGTCATGATCTCACAGTGTGAGATCTAGAGCATTCAGCTTGCCCAGAGGGAGCTCTACTGCAGTCTGCGTCACCTGGGAGTCCATGAAGTCTATTTCATTTTAATGTAAGCAATTTAAGCAAATCCTGCTCTTCCTCAACACTTCATCTTGAGGCCGTATCAGTGCTGCAAGACAGACAAATGATTCATTGCTCTTTGTCAGTTTGGAGTGATGATCTGTATAGAATCTGGAACCTGAATTGTATCAGGTTCAACATTAAATATAAGTAAATAATACATTCTATAACTTTTAAATGCATCAAACAGACCACCATGTCTATCCAAGAATTGTTTCTGGACAGAAAACAGAAAACGGTTTCAAGATCCCACCCATAGCTCCTCTGGCTGTAAGTTAGGAGAAAAGGGCCTGATGGCTGTGTGTGACTCTAGTACACAGACCTGCTCTGTCAGACCTTCCCCACTGACACCAGCTCTGCAGTCTGAGAGGAAACTCTTTCGCCGAGGGATGTAGTGCAACGCGTGGCCACACGGGGGAGACAAAGCCCAGGTCCAGTCTGCCTGACTGGGGGAGATCCTCTCCTGTCGTTCCCATTTAAACCAGTTTCCCCAGTGTTGGACACACTGCAATTCAAAGTGATCCGTTTCATTCATTTTTTTTAAAAGAAAACGTTCTGCCACACACCTGCATAGATCTAGAGTCTCTTTATTATGACGTAGCAGTATTTAAGCAAACCTTTCCAAACAGAAGCCACGGAAAAGATCTCAGATTGTTCTCCCGCATTGCAGCATCGCTAAGACGTCTCCAGTTATTTCTCCAAGTATGAAGAATCTCACATTTATTTGCTATATTTGGGAGCTATAAGATTTCAAATCTTAACCAATATTCTTCTCTAAAAGGTATTAGTGATTTTTATTAAAATGTCGGTGGGACACAGCAAGCTAAAAAATGACCGGCCTCCCGTTTCTCCCTGACAGTTAAATATTTCAGCTCCACACCAGCGCTTGGAATTGTAACCAGTCTCTTTCAGTGTGTCTGGGTTTTCACCACTGTGCTGTACAGAGACGAGGGGTCCTCCGTCTCGTCGCCAGAGCGAACATTTCTGGAACACAAGAAGGGAAAAGCACCTGAAAGTGACGCACGCGCGATGTAATTACCGAAGAAACGCTCAATACAAATTTATTTAGATTTAAATATATTTAGAATTGATATATTTTCATTTCAAAAGTTAATTTTATTTTACTAACGAGAGGGATAGGTTAAAAGGCTTCCTATACGTTTAAGAAAAACAGTCAAAGAGTTCAAATTAATCCTGTTATTAAGAAAATCCAGGGACTGAGTATGTAACTGAGAGCTTGGCTGGAATAAAAACAGGAGAGTGGGTGTGTTCCTCCAGGATCAGGAATGGGCGCACAGATTTAAAACAGAGACACACAACTCCAGTCCCGGAGAGCCTAAGTCCATCGGGTTTTCTAGGTCTCTTCACCTTCAAACTGTCAGTAGCTGGAGACTTTCAAAAAGTGTTACATTTAAGGTAATGACTGTTTAATCAGTTAATCAATCAACTATTTAATCATGGAATTAATTGGGTTATTTAGAGAAGGGGTGGACTCTGCAGCTCAGCAGGACTGGAATGGAGCCCCCTGCTTGAAAAGTTCTGTTTTCTTTCTTCTTCAGGTGCTTTTCAAGACCCAGACCTGTGAGTCACACAGGTTCACTGGGGGATAAAATGATGTGATGCTGCTGGAGCCTCTCGGATTGAGCAGAGTCTCAAGTCAATATGTGTG
Source organism: Lepisosteus platostomus (assembly GCF_059453375.1). Taxonomy (NCBI): domain Eukaryota; kingdom Metazoa; phylum Chordata; class Actinopteri; order Semionotiformes; family Lepisosteidae; genus Lepisosteus; species Lepisosteus platostomus. The sequence goes on along the minus strand of NC_142636.1, from coordinate 15,637,747 downwards.
CTCTACCTAATCCAGTCTGGATCAACCTCCACCTGGATACTGTAGGTCTGGTACAGAGGCAGGCAGCCCCACACACAGCAGCCTGCGAGGCAGTGAGGGTGAGATATGAGCAGGGGTTGGCGATGTGTGTTCAGTAATATGAAGGGGCTGAGGGTGAGATATGAACAGGGGTTTGCCATGTGTGTTCAGTAATATGAAGGGGCTGAGGGTGAGCTGGGCTCTTTGGGGCTGCTGACCTGTTCACTGAGCTGTAGACCACCGAGGCCTCGTCTGTCACCTCTCTAAGGGGGCGGCTCCTGTTCGGGTGAGACATTGGAGGAAAAGAATCAGAACAGAAGCACATTCTGCTTGTCTGGGGGCTTCTCTTCAGCACAGCGAGATAATTCTCAAGGATTGTTTGATCTTAAACACAAGTGAGATAACTGATGTATATTGAGTTTAATTCATACTGTTTTATAAAAAAGAGGTTGGTTGAATTTAGAGGGCGTACACCTGTGTCTTGTCACCAGGTGTGCTCTTGATAAGAAATGTGTTCAGACTTGCCTGGGTGTCTTGGGTTTGAAGTTCACTGTTGAGTAGTTGACCTCAGTCTCTTGTGCTGGAGTGATCTGACCCTGCTGTCTCTCTGGGGTGTGTGACTGTGTCACATTGTCATACAGGTGATCTACAGCTGCCTTTACACAGGAGCGAACAACACAATGTCATAAGAATGTCTGCGAACGAGACATGTTTAATAAGTGATATTAAAAATGACTGAAGACGGGAATGAGGAGCTGCGTCAGCAGGCACAGGCTGCAAAGCAACAGGTAAAGGTTCATTCCCTGCTGAAAGGGAAGGAAAACCAATTCTGGGAACATGTCAGGACTGCGAGGATCAAAGATCTTTCCAAAACCAATAGCTCCCCATTTCACCTCGAACAGCCATGTTCACACAGATCTCTCCATCTGCATTCTCACAGAGGGGTTTAGGAACTCCTGTTGCCGAAAGACATCCAAAACCAAAATTGTCCTGAGACGAGGATCACACCTTCCCCATCTCTCCATGACAGACTCGTCTCCTTCTAAACCCTGTCTGCTCATTTGCAGAGTTTCTTTCCACACTCTCCTCCTGCTCTCCCTGAGTCTCATTCTCACCTGCTTTATGCTCATTTCTCTTCTGCTCTTTCTCTGCTGCTTTGCTACTCTCTCTCACACCTGAAGAAGGCTCCACAGCCGAAACGTTGTGTTTCTTTTCCTTACCTTTCAGCACGGAATGACAATAACGTTTAATGCAATGTTAGTATTCTTTTCATTCCAACAGTGAGCTTCTCTTAGTTGTTATGGTCTACTGTATATAAAATGATGCTGTCTTGTGTGTTAAGGGGGTTAGTAGTTAATATCTAATTCTTTACCTGTGTGTCACTGTTCTCCTCTTCAGTTGGGCCAGACTTCCTTCTATGGACAAGAAGGAAAAATCAATATTTAAATGGCACCCTCTGATATTGATTTCAAGTTCAAGTTTAAGTTTATTGTCATTGTACTCATATACATGTAGATGGTATAACGAAATGCTATTTAGCTAGCTCTCAGACGATAAGAATTACAAAAAAACATCAACAATACAATTGTATAAGAAAAGAAAGACAGAGACAACAGGCAATGTGCAAAACAACAACAGGTAACAGGTAATGTGCAAAACAACATCAGATGTGCAAAATCATACATCAACAGCATGAAATAAAGCATAGATAATTATGGGGAGTGAGCTTCTTGACATGTGAGGTAGAGATAGATTTCAATGTGTGTTTAGTTTTGATAAAGACAGAAGGCACTGTGAGGTTCAGATTGAGTACTGTATACAGTATGATTTTATTCCTTATTCATTTGTAGAGCATGTGCAATATCCCCTATCTGTTCAGCCTGCCCCATGCCTGTGTCAGAGTCCTGCCACTGGACCTCTGGACTGGTCAGACTGGAGTCCAGGCCAGTTCACTGACCCTCATCTGGAGAGATGAGCTCAGCTTTGACATGTGAAACAAGAAGACTTCACACGCCACCAGAATCGACAGATACAGTTACCTCCACTGGCTACAGGTACAGTGAGAGCTGAAACACCAGAGGTCTGCTGGTATCTTTCAACATCTATTATTATTCCCTCAACTCTTACATGTTCATCACTGTCTGGGTAGATGTCACAATGTCTAATGTCTTTCCACCTTATCTCACATAGGTGCGTGATACTGATCTTTGAACTGTAGGGTGTGATCTCTCTGTGAGAGGGTTTTTCTAAATATTGTTAAACTGTCTCCATGCTGAAGATGTCTGTCCTCTTTTTCAACCTGACCATTACCCAGCTCACAGCAGACCGAGACACAACAAGACCAGCCCCCAGGTCTCCCCCCAGCACAGCTGACACATCCAGGATCCACAGCTCAGTCCACAGAGTGCCACTCACCTCCGGACAGCGAAGAGAGTCATGGCCAGCACAGTGATCAGCACCAGCACAGCTCCCAGTACAGCTGCAAGCAGGAGTGAGCTGCCTGGGCCTGGAATAAGGGGGAGAACAAAATGCTACTTTAAATCCTATTTGAAATGAGAGAAATATCGGTATCAAATATACAGGTATGAGTAGGGCATGGTGTTTATCCTCAAGGGCTTCTGTAAGGCAGGAACCAAAAAATGTATCAGCTCAAAATGAAACTAACATACTTTACTGATTCAACAGCTGAATATTTCCATCCAGCTGTGTGCCACGTTAATTATTGTCCCCCACACACTTCCTCCCTGGCAATCTGCTTAAAACAGCTCGGCACTCACACTTGTTGTGAAGGGCAACAGGCTTTAAATGGAAAAGAAGTGAAATGCAGAGACACACTTATCCTTCAGATTGTACAGCAAGTTCTGGGAGCTGTTTCTCAGTTGTTGTTTTTTTTTGTATTTTAGAACGTAGAAGTTGTACCTGTTACAGTGAGATTCACAGCAGTAGAGTTCAGAGCTCCAATCTCATTCTGTGCTTCACAGTAGTACCGTCCACTGTCTGCAGAGCTGATGTTAATGATGGTGTAGTTGGCTCCTTTATATAATGGACCAGTTCCACTGATCTTAAACCAGCTGTAGTTCTTCACTGGAGGGTTTGCAGAGCTGCTGCAGGTCAGGGTGACAGAACTGCCTTCTGCTATTGCACCAGAGGGGCTGATGGACACTGAGGTGCCCTTGGGGGCGTCTGGAAGGGAATCAGATTTTACATTTTGTTTTGAATCACGATGTCATCTGTCTTTAATTAAACACATGGACAAATGGCCAGAGCGTTAAAATAATTAATCAATCAGATAAATGCAAAAACCTAGCAAACTTCATATAATTTGAGGTATTCTTAGGAGTGTCTGAGAAAGATAGCATAGGCAGTTCACCATTGTACAGTTTTTGCCTTGTAGGGCTAGTTGTCACTGAAGGACATGACTCCCAACATAACCCGTGAACATAGAACGTCATGGGAAGGGACTGCAGTTGCAACTTACCCACCACTAGAGGCCACCAAACAGCCACCTAGTAAATAGACACAGCAGGTGTTGTATTTATTTGATTAGCAGTGACATGTTTGAGCCCATTCTAACATGGATTTAATTTGATTTTTTGGTAGAAAAAGGACACGCATAATGTTTGGGATGTGAGTGCTTTTTTCTTGTGAGATCTTAAAAAGGTTTATAAAAATTATAAAGCCTCCTGGATTATGATATTTTGGTGAGCGTACTGGTGCACTATGGCTGCCATTGCATCATCCAGGTGGGGCTGCACATTTGTGATGGTGGAGGGGATCCCCATTACATGTGAAGTCCTTTGAGTGGAGTGTCCAGAAAAGCGCTATATTAGTGTAAGGAATTATGACTTTGTAGGTCATTGTAAGTTTTTATTAGTAAAGATCCTTGGGACCATCCTAGCTGAGCAAAGGGTCTGTCCCAGAACTGTCCTATAAAACAGTGTATGTTGAAATAACCATTAGTTTTACCATTTAAAATAACCAGTCTCAGGCAGTTAAAGTGAACTCACTGGTATTCCTTCCCCAAAATTCTCTGTTCACTGTTAAAGAAGCTCAGCCCTGTATCCCTGCTGTGACCCATTCCTGCAGAGAGCAGAGGGACACACAGTACTCACACTGAACATCCAGAGGGAACGGTGGAGATCTGCTGCCTGTAGTGTCTCTAGGAGCACAGGAGTAAAGTCCAGAGTCTCCAGAGGAAACAGGACTGAAGTGAAGTGTGTTTGCTGCTGTCTGTGTGTGTGAGAGGGGCTGGTCATTCTTAAACCAGGTGAGCTGTGTCTGTGCTGGAGAGCAGCTCACTGTGTCACAGATCAGGGTCACATTTTCTCCTTCTCTCACTGCTGCAGTCTCCCCTGATGGGCTCCTCCACACCTTTAATTCTGCAGGACAATGAAAATGATCTTAGTTTGCATTATTAAAATATTTATCAGAATACATATCTATTAAATGGGTAAATCTTATGAATAAATCGGTATGTATGGTCTTCCTTTTCCCTTAAATTAACATAAGTATATATTGTTTCAATAAATTCACAATAAATTTAAATTGCAGATTAAATAAATCAGTTACAGTTGCAAAAGAATCCTTAAATAAGAACTATGCATCAGTCTTCAGTGATAACTCTTAACAGATCATGTACTTTCCATGAAGTAATGACCTAAATTCCAAAAATATTCATAAATTCCACAGCCCTGTGTGATCCCAGCCCATCTACAGTATAGCTCTTGGTGTTGTAGCTCCTTCCCACAGACAGGGGGACACACTGAGCTGTTCTTGTACTAGTGAGATAATTTCCTGTTGATTTCTTAGTTTTTTTATCCATCTGTCTATCTGTCTGTTTTCTAACTGCTTCTTCCAATACAGGGTCATGGGGGAGCCAGAGCCCATACTGACAAGCAATGGACACAAGGCAAGCTACACCCTGGACAGGACACCAGTGACTCGCAGGGCACACAGAGACAAACACACCAGGGCACATTGATCCAGAAGCCAACATACAAAAACATGCTGATGTCTTAGATTTAGGATGGTAGAAGGAAACCCACATGAACATGAGAAGAACATACAAACTCCACACAGACAGTATGGAATTGAGCCCAGCAGAGTGAAGCAGCAGTGTTGACCACTGTATCATTGTGCCACCCAGACTTATTGAGAGATTTGGAACATATCTTGTTCAATAAACTATACATTGTATGTTATATGGAATAAGACATGTACTTCCAGTTTCCTATGTTCATGGGGATACATTGCTGAACTGTCCGTGGGTAATAAGACAGGGACACAGGGAAAAGCATAGTGCATGAGACTAGTCTTGTGTAGGCGAGGTGGGGAACATTGAGCTGGACCGTTCGGGCTCTACAAGACAGCTCTACTGCCCTTTGGTCTTACGGTGGACAGAGAGGGACAAGCGCTCTCCCCTGGACACACACAAAGGCAGGAGACAGAGAGGGGGCCACTCCTGCTTTTACAGAGGGAAGGGCAGGAAGGGGTGAGTTTTGAGGAGAAAGGGCAAGGGTCACTGGACCAGGCCCCTCTCCAATATCTCTCTTAGAATCCAGACACAATGGGAAATACCAATCTAGTGTCAATATTTCCTTTTCTAGAGATTCAAACCAAGGAATGTTTACTTAGTTGTTCTGGGTAAATGATCAACAGTCCAGACAGACACCATATAAGATCAGATCAAGGGAAAAACAGACCACAAGAGAGAAGAGACGGAATTTGAAGCTTGTGCCAGGCGAGATCATGAGAAAGACCTGATTGGAGATCAGAACTCCATAGAGCTGGCTATCGTGTTTTTAGGGATCCTGTATTTCCTGTTTCAATAATACCTCAGGGTTCAGGGTTATGATTGTTGATTTTAGCTATTGGCTTAGCTGCTGGATCAGTTCCTCTGAGCCTCTGAGGATGTTCGAGAATCTTTGAGAACACCTCTCAGTACGAGAAACTGCCCTCTTACTAAAATACAACAGGAAGGGTTAGTAATATGGATATAATATAATATAGACCATAATATGGTAATACGAGCCTCTTATCTAAACCATGAAAAGGTGTGAATGACCTTCAGCCCTGTTTACACTGAACAAAGAGTCCTGCAGTGAGTGTTGAACAGGTCAGCAATAAAGTCACAGACCGTTCTATAATCTCACACTGCTCACTGTACTGCAGATCAGCAGCTCTGATTACAGTCTTGTACTAAAGAGAAATACTCAGACTCTTACCCGACACTGAGAGAGTCACTCCAGACTTACTAGTCCATTTACCCCCAGGATAATCGGTTTCAAATCTGAATCTATATTCCCCCTGGTCAGAGGTTCTTATATCCTTTATCTTCACAGTGCAGGTCTTCTGTTTATCCCCCAGATACTCTGTTCTGTTCAGGTATTCAGGTAAGATAGAACCACTTTTATTGCTGTAAACAAATGTATCTTTCATTGCTTTTCCAGTGAAACATGAATCCTTACACCACAGCACAGTGTCCACTTTAGACTGAGGATAATCATAGGAACAGTTGAAGACCACAGAGGAGCCACTCACAGCACAGACAGAGCTCTCTAGATACCACACAGCCCACTGGCCACAGAGGACACCTGCAGAGACACCAGTTCACCCATCAGCACTGACCTGTTAACAGCCCAGCAAGATTATTATTATTATTAATACTGAGATGGTTGCCCAATATGACATTAGTTCTTGCATTCAATTAAACATTCTGTTAAATAACAGATGACAACTGAAAACAGGCACACTAACATATATCATGTAATAATATTATCAAAGAAAACAGCAGTTCTGCTGAGAGTTTTGGTTCCCTTTAATCATTTATTGCAACATCAGGATAATGACTGATATGTTACTGGATAGAAAGTCACATCATCTTGTTAAGTGCTTTATACAATGACACTATAGGCTTTATACACTGAGATGATATTAAAGTTGTATTTTACAGTCAGTGAAGTGATTGTGTTCCCTTTGATTTTATTTCTAAGCTTCTGTTCTCTTGCAGTGTCGGAGCAGACTCTAGAGGGCGCTGTTGCTGCCCAGCTGCCTCAGTGGCTGTGTCTCCAGCGAGGGGCTGGTCCACACTGTGCAGGCGCACAGTCTCACCAGGCAGGATTAGCAGAGTCGCCCCCCATGAGCGGAGGGAGTCTTCAACACCCATGGCTGCAGCTTCTCTTCCCTCCTGCTGCTGGGAGTCCGAGCTCAGTCACACAGGGGATCAGGCAGAGACCCGGGAGAAGAGTCTCTCAGTCCTGCAGGGCTTCAGGTTGGAGATTTGCGTCAGAAAGGTTAGAATGAAAGCAATAAAAATTGTATAGTATTATAGCTAGGGATTTAAAAATTAATAATTGCTGTAGCAAATCACTAATATTCAGATACAGATAAACAGGTGAATAGGTATTTGCAAATAATGAAAACAGTTCATGCAAAAGAAAAAAACCATTTGAGAGAAAATGTAAAAAATCAATAAAAATATCAATAAAGTCACACAGGGGATCAGGCAGGGACCCGGGAGAAGAGTCTCTCAGTCCTGCAGGACGTCAGTGTTGAAAATAGTGATACTGTTGGATATTTATGCCTTATTCAGAATTCACTGTGTTTATGATGTATTAAGACTATCAATAAGGAAATAAGATAGACATGTTGTAAAAGTAGTTAGATAAGGCAAACAGTATATACTGTACATGCACTGAAACAAGAGGACACAGGAGGAAACTGCACAGACATGAATTTATACCTGAATCAGAGATGTTTTCTGAAATAAGGCAGTTTGAGTTTAATAACATGTCTGAGTAGATTACTCCATACTCCCACCACCCTTTGTGTAAAGATATGTTTCCACTTCCAGATTACAAAGCACGTCTGAGCAGTTTTCTTTTGCAACCTCTGCTTCACTTGCACGGTGCTGCTTGTAAACATTCATCTTCACAGATCAGATCGTGTTAGTTACTGTATAATACTTCCCACTAGGTTTGAGCATTGGCATTTGTTACCATGAAGAGAATAAGTTCCTCTTCAGAGCAAATACGGGAACAGTTCAGGGGTTGACAGCAGAATCTGAGGTTTTCATGTTTAGCTGATGAGAACACATGGGAAGTTCACAAGCTCTAAAAGTACCATCTTCTGAGAAAGATGAAGCAGGACTGTGGTCTCACAGCAGATAAGAACCTGAAGCTGTTGGTGTGCACAGAACTGATGGCTTTCGACACTGGAGCAGTATTTCAGATCGCAGACTGGTGAGAGATAACTGAGCACACCGTTGTGCAACAGGGACAAAACTCTGTGAAAGATGTTGGAATTCAGAAGAAAGCGGTTTCCTTGCAAGATTGACACTGAAATCATAGCTGGAGCTTTCTGTCATTCATTACTTCAGCAATCATCTCTGTTTTCTGTTATTAAGTATTTTATCTGAGGAAAATGTGAACATTTTAACAAGAAAACAATAACTAAGAAAAATAAAAACACCACAAAATACATGCAAAACACCTAAAAACACAAAGAAAAACCAACAGCCATAGAAAGAACAAATAGCTCAAACGTGCTTGTGTCCTTATACACTGTTCTTACTGAGATATGAATAGAGCTGAAATCTATGACAGAAGTGATCACTGAATGACTAGATGAGGGAACAGTCGGAGATCTGGACAGAGCTCAGTCTCTTTCAAAACATTCAAGAGAGGGAGCCCAGATCCCCTGGAACGGCTCCCCAGTGTCTGTGCTGTAGAATCTAACCCTCTCCATTGTAAATGTGGAGATCATCTGGCTGAACCAGCTCTTTAAACAGGGTACAATCATCTTATCTCTGTTTTTTTAAGCAGAAATTCAGTGGGATGCTGAGTGTTTTTCGACAGATAGGACGTCCTGCAATGGCCTAGAGAATATTCTTTATATCAGAAGATGTTCCCCCAAGAGGCTGCATAGCTGCCTGAAACTACAGGTACCTGTTAATTAATGCTAGTTAATGCTAAAACATCTGCAAGCAGATTTACAAGAGACCCGTGACTGGTCATTAATTGGCCATGAGAATTAATTAACTTATCGTTCTGACAAACCAATAAACAGCAATCACTGATCCACATCAACCAATCAACTAATATTGAATCAATATCAAACAGTATTAAGTCTGTAATCACCCTCTCTATGACAAAGCCTCAGTATCATACAACACACACTGCACAACAGTGACACACTTACAAATCAAAGAGCACAATCGCCAATAATAGCTACATCATGGAGACAATGAAATGAAGAGATCATGGAGAGATGTAATGGAAGAAAAGCCAGATCATATACAATATACTGGAGTTTTTAGCTAAATTATAAAAACATTTTTAAATTTCTACACATTGGTGTGTAACTCACAGATGTCTCTGATGTCCAGTGGGTCACTCAGGTCGGCTGAAGAGACACAACGCTTTACGCACACTAATCTCTACACACACACTGCTCTCTACACACACTGCCAAGCTCACTGACTGGCTGTGATAATTAGTGATGATAATTTGCCTGAGAAACTATTTTTGTGCTTCAGTTCTGCAATGTGGCTTCTCCATTTTCCAGGAACTATTTAAACAATTTATAGCCGTTTCAATCATCAGCAGAAAACAACGAAAACAATTTCTGTATTCAGCACACAAACCCTACAATGTGTCTGTAGAGGTTAAATTATACAGCATCAGCATCAACCATCAGAAAAGAGCAGTTTGATCACCCACCTGGTGTGAAGTCTTCAATGATGAAGGTAACAGTGTAACAGGGATTCATTGGGATAATTCCTTTCCTGCTTCTGCGTTTTAGAAATTTGGAAAATAAAATTCAAAAACTGCTCTTCATCCAGTGTCACACAAACTCACCCTGCATAGGAGAAAGGAGGAGCAAAGATCAGCACAATCTGGAGCCATGCTCAGCTCACATGTCTGCACTGGGCAACAGCTGGAACCAAAGGAGCTCTGAGCACAAGCACACATTTCTGGTGCTGAGACACTGTGTTTCTCAGGGAGACGAGGGTGAACTGTCTCCTTCTCATGCCCAGCTGTGTCAGTTCCCTCTTCCCTTCTCTGTCCTGATATTCTCATATACTGGGGACTGTCTCACCCTCAGAGTGTCGTAATCAGAAGACACAGCTCCCAAGCCCAGAGCTGTGTAAATCTCACTGTGTGGATCAGACTTCTCCCCCTGTGGAGACATTGAGATGAGCAGAGAAAGTCCTGCCTGATTAAATATTTTGAACAGGGTTCTGTTGTAACACTTCGACAACAATTTAATGAAAAATAATTTGGGCTCAAATGGAAAACATAACGTGTCAGACTGAAGGCCCAGCAGTCTCAGTATTAAAGATGACAAAGTGTTTCATGATGTTAACAGTACGGAAAACAGACAGGAGGTGATATATCGGTAGAAACTGGTTGAGACAAAATTTAACAGATATAATTTTGTTCTTTGCTGCTAGAATTAGCATTTGATCTATTCTGACATGTTGTCTGGAGTGTTTTCATCCCCTGAGGTCCTGGAAGTAAAAGACACAGTAGGTTGTGCACAGGGTGCAGGAGCAGAAGATCAGTGTGTCTGCAGGGAAACACACAGGCTGGCAGAGGAAACCAGTCTGTGCCCCTGGGTAGCTGGACTGAGAGAACACTCTCTCACAGGAAGCTTTCACAAAGTGTTAGTCTTCACCTTCACTAGGGTCAAAGCACTGAGTTACAGTAATTAGAGTAATAATTCAAGTAATAAAGAAGGTAGTTTCTTAATAGGCTTTTCAAATATCAGTGAGTTAATAATCAGGGGAATCCCTTTAAAAAAGTATATGAGCTCCACTTTAATCGTAAAAAAGTTTCAAAATATCTAACAGAGCCAGAAAAAAGAACATAGGAAATCCCTGCAGTGTGAGGAATGGAAACCCGTTTCTGTCAGGGAGTAAAAAAAAATGCGCTATGGTATCTCAGAATTGCGACTTAGTATCTCACATTTGCGACTTCGAAATAGCCCACATTTCATGTGGGTACAGTAGCTGCGTCAGCATGCGTAAGCTGCAAAGGAACAAGTAATAGGTTTATTCCATGCTGAAAAAAAGAAGAAAGAGAACACAACGTTTCGGCCGTGGAGCCTTCTTCAGTTGTGACCACATATCATTGTCTGTCCTTTCGCTGTTGTAACGGATTCGGGTTCTAGGGCTTGTGCCCTCGCCGCTCCCACCCTAGTTCGTGCCTCACTGCATGGGCTCGAACCTGAGTCTTGCCAGCTGAACTAAAGACCTTCTTTTTTAAGTAAAAAAGGACATACAATGGAATTATGTTAAAAGTATAGGTTTCAGCTTTTATAATTGTGAATTCCTCTTGATGTGAAGTGTCTATTTCTGTATCTTATTTCATATTCTGTCTCCGTTTTTGTTTTTCTGGTATTTAAATAAAAACTTTTTTTAAAAGCCCACCGTCCACTATTCCATCCGGGTACTATTTTGGCCGCCGTGGAAGACCTGGGTTCGAGCCAATGCAGTGAGGCACGAACTAGGGTGGGAGCGGAGAGGGCACAAGCCCTAAAACCCGAATCCGTTACAACAGCGAAAGGACAGACAATGAAATGTGGGCCATTTCGAATTTGCAAATGTGAGATTAAAAAGTCGCAATTGCGAGATATAAAGTCGGAATTCTGAGATACTAAGTCGCAATTGCGAGATACCATAGCGCGTTTTTTTTAACTCCCTGGCGGAAACGGGCTTCCATAGCGAGGAGTTACATCATGAGGAACATTAAAATCGAACACATCAGCCACTGCTCAGAGAAAACCCTTTGATGTGGTTCTATAAGGAAGCAAAGCTATTTTGCAAAACATATCTTGCTTTTCACTCATCACAGCTCTGGAAATAAACTTACCTGAGCGAAGACTGTTCAGACTCTGCTGAATGAGCTGATCTGGTTTAAAACGTCAGCAGTGTTGTTCAGTGTATCGAAGAGCTCCCGACACACTGCTCCGCTCACGGACTGATAGACACAGGGGCACTGGGCAGCAGCTGGGAAAATGGTTTTCACATTTTTTATCTAAAAGAGCTTGATTTTAACTTCTTCTTTCTGGGGCTGTGTTGTGGCGAAACAGTAAAAACAGAGTCAACAGGGAGCTGTACAGAAGCTCAGAGTTCCACCCCCGTTTGTGACCCCCTTCTGTATATGGTAAAGCTCCGCCCCTGCATGCGAGCCCCACCCATGGGAGTGAGACCTCACCCCTATATGTGACAGCTCCGCCCCTGCAGGAGAACCCAGGAAGAGCAGGGCTGTTTTCTCTGCACAGGCTAGAGCTTCACCTAGACTAGACTGTGAGATTCTGCCTTGTCAACAGACTCCTGAGGTCTGAAATGAAACAGGTTGCCCATGAGGAACTGTTGGAACTGGTTATGACATTTAGGATTAGTATAGGATTCGGATGTGTAGAAAAGAGCTCTTCACCCCACTGCCCTCAGGCAAGAGATATAAGAGCATACGGACACTTACCACTAGATTCTTCAATAGCTTCTATCCACAAGCAGTGAGACTGGCGAACACATTTAGCCATCCCCCTCGGACCACACCTACACCATCACCATCTACCTCATTGTAATTTATTAATTGTACGTCTCCAGTCATTGTTTACACGTCTGTATTGTTTACAGTCAAACTGTCTGCATGTTTACTTGCACATTGTCTATTGTTTGTTTGTACATTGTCTTGATGCACTGTTTGCACTTTGTTTTGTTTTTTACACTTGTTTTATAATCGAGAGACTTTCTGTAAGTAAGAATTCCATTGTACCAGTACCGGTTACATATGGCAATAAAGTTCAAGTTCAAGTTCAAGTTCAAGTGGAAATGATTGTGAAAAATTAATCCCTTACAGAGAAGCAGGCACAGAATAAACAGTTGAGGATCCTGCCAGCAGCTCCTGTGGCTCAGAGCTCTGAATCGAGCTCAAAAAAAGGGCCTGATGGCTGTGTGTGATGCTGGTACTCAGACCTGCTCTGTTAGACCTTCGCCACTGACACCAGCTCTGCAGTCTGAGAGGAAACTCTTTCGCGGAGGGATGTAGTGCAACGCGCGGCCACACGGGGGAGACAAAGCCCAGGTCCAGTCTGCCTGACTGGGGGAGATCCTCTCCTGTCGTTCCCATTTACACCAGTTTCCCCAGTGCTGGACTCTGTAGCTCTTTACACACAGACCTTACCTGTCTGCCACCTAGAACCAGTTAAAAAAGTCTGTAGGGCATATTCATGCCAACATTGTAAGTGGATCACACTGCTTTTAATTTTAATGTTTCCAGAAAGCTCAAGCCAGGCTGTAATGTACTGTCAATGACTGAACAAGTTCCTAGTCATCAGAAAGGTTCAGATGAGGAGACCACTGCATCCACAGAGATCAAAGAAACCCAGTGATTTTTATGAGTTTAGCTGACAGGATCTTATATTGATGTGCTAGTCTAAGTTTAGAAAGCCCACAGCTTCCTTTTGAAGAAAAGACTTATTTTGATTGTAACTTAAATTTCTGTTTAAAGGTTAGGTTGTTGGTCACCGCAGCCAAGATCGTTTGCCTTGTCTTCTAGCTTTTCAGGGGTGTTTGAATGCTGTTCCAGGGAGATGTCCAGAGCCCAAGTCACTACCACATAAACCCTTTAACCAAGAGATGAGTGCTATTCCTATTCTGGGGTCTTGCCTAACCTGAAGTTTCAAATAGATTAAAGGGTGGTTAAGTCACTAACCAGCAACAACGGAGTAAAAAAAACACAGAATCCCAGCTGAGCCTGTACCAACATTCCCTGCTCTCCAAGCCAAAGGCTCAAAAGTGTCCTAGCCAGACCCTGAAATACTCGCCCCAGTCTTAACTGACAGCAGCTGTGCTCAGCTACCCCCCAGAGCTCTGCCTGGGTCAGATCAGCCCTCAGCCCTCAGCTCCAGCACAGCTCAGCTCCAGCACAGCTCAGCGAGCTCAGAGCACTACTCACGGTGAGAACTGTGCTGAATTCTAGACCCCCTCAACAATTTCACCCCAGATTTCTCACCCTAGCTAGATTGTAGATTCCTTTTGTAGCCCTGACAAAATGTGATTTTTGCAATTTTTAAAATTTATTTACGCTGTGCACACAGCACTTTGTATGTTCATGAAATTCTAATGAGATACTGTGAGTCATTCTTTCAGTGTCTACGTCTTCACTATAGTGCTGTAGAAAACTGAGGGGTCTTCTTTCTCTTCAAAGGTGAGATCATTTCTGTAAAAAATAAAACATTTTAGTGTGGAGAGACTTGGGAATTAGAGTTCAGAGCTGTTTTCTTAGGTTCTCTTTGTTTTCACTGAATCTTAAAGTTCCTCCTAAAACAATCACCATTAACACAGAAATATTTTCTTGACAACCTCAGCACACTGATGACAGGATAGGTTTTAAGACTTACTTGGGTGTCTTGGGTTTGAAGTTCACTGTTGAGTAGTTGACTTCAGTCTCTTGTGCTGGAGCGATCTGGCTCTGCTGTCTCTCTGGGGTGTGTGGTTGTGTCACATTGCCATACAGGTGATCTACTGCTGCCTTTACACAGGAGGAACAACACAATGTCAGACAGTCTGCACTGTATCTCTGTCTCCCTGTGCGCTTTTCCATGTGGCAGAGAAATCACAGAAACCTGAAATGTGTTTTATTCAAACATTTTTTAGAAATCTGTGTGATGATACATTGATCGTCTTAGAAATCTTTAACTTTATCGATACTGTCACATTCACAGAATCAGTCTGGGTCTGTGTTGTTAAAGTGACTGCAGTGTCCCGGGACAGTGACACTCCCCTCAGTCTGGGTCTGTGTTGTTAAAGTGACTGCAGTGTCCCGGGACAGTGACACTCCCCTCAGTCTGGGTCTGTGTTGTTAAAGTGACTGCAGTGTCTCGGGACAGTGACACTCACCTCAGTCTGGGCCTCCCTCTTGTTCTCCTGTCCAGGTGGAGCAGCTGTCCTCCTTCAGGTTGGAAAGAACAGGACAGTTATGTCAGCGGCTGGTTTGTCTCTTGGCTCTGTGACACTGTCTCTGTTTACGCTTTACAATCACACAGGTCCTACAGTCAGGTCCGTGTGCAGTTAGTGTGAGTGTCACAGGTGTGTCACAGGAGAAACAGCGGTTTAGACCCCAGATCAGATCAAATCAAACCCGTCTGTTCTTTTCCAGTCTGGAGCAACAGACTGGTTTCACAATAAGAAATACAGGACACCTCTCTCACATGGATGTTCTGTCACATCTTGTTCTCCAGCCTTTTAATGAAGCTATTAAACTACAGACCTCATTAAATTTCACTTTTTTTCTCTCATTTCACTCATCAACTCACTTAGGAAATGGAGATACAAATACAGCCAGTGTATTCAATGTCAGAGTTTTGATACAACCAGCTCCTTGATGGTTGGACTGCAGCTCCTGATCCTGAATCTAGAGAGCTGGTTGTAACAAAGTCCTGGAACAGATTAAGTTGAAAGGGCCTAAGGCTGAGAAGCTCTGAACTGTGTGCTGACATTTAGTTTTGGTTTTTGTCCAAACACAGACTGGTCCAGCTGATCTCAGGCTGTAGGCAGGAACAGCACCAGCAGTGACAGAAGCTCCCTTTCAGAGATACAGACAGTAACACAGCTCCACGGAAGTCAAGGTAAGAGCCGGAGCTCAGGGTCAGTTTCCACAGCACACAGAGAGACGGACATCGCTGGGGAGTTACAGGCTTGTACAGCATGTTGAAGTCATTGAACTTCCTCACCTTCTGAGAGCAAAGAGAGTCCCTGCAGAGACAGCGATGAGCAGCAGCACAGACCCCAGTACAGCTGCAAGCAGCACTGAGCTGCCTCTGGCTGGAGAGCAAATTAGATAGAAAATGACAGGAGTGTGTTAGAAATATATCACCTCTGCTCAACACAATGTATCAGAGAAGTTAAAAATGTGTCTCTTAATGTCTGGCGCAGACTGTAAAAAAATACTTTTTTATAGTGAAGATGCTTTCATAAATAAGTTATTTTCTTAAATGTGGGGATCTAAATGGGTGTTATACCATTTATAATTCTGATTTTCTATCACAAAAAATGTCTTCCCCTGTGCACTTCCTGTCTTTCGGATTGACACAGGGCAGCAGGTGAAAACAACAAACAATGGAGACATTAAAGAGTGTTTTCTCAGTGTGTCTGATGGTTATAGCACACTATTAGGATTTGTAATTGTTTTTCCATTAGAGAAATTGTACCTGTTACAGTGAGATTCACAGCAGTAGATTTCAGGGCTCCAATCTCATTCTGTGCTTCACAGTAGTACCGTCCACTGTCTGCAGAGCTGATGTTAATGATGGTGTAGTTGGGTCCTTTATATAATGGACCAGTTCCATTGATCTTAAACCAGGTGTAGTTCTTCACTAGAGGGTTTGCAGAGCTGATGCAGGTCAGGGTGACAGAACTGCCCTCTGATATTGCACCAGAGGGGCTGATGGACACTGAGGTGCCCTTGGGGGCATCTGGTGAAAGATCAGAAACAGTCCACCATTACTCAGTTTTTGCCCTCTGAAGGGCTGTATTCCCAGGAGTAACAATGATCATAGAAACAAAGAGTTTTATAAAATGCCTGTTATATTAGGATGGGATCTGTTAGAATTTTGGTCCTCAGAAAATTTACAATACAGTCACACGTTGTGCACATTGAGTAAAGAATAAATTGTCCATATATGTAAGGAAAAATAACACTCCATATCAACAACAAATTGCTTACGTGCATTACTTGAATTGATGTCTTATAAGCAGAAGAACACTTCTCTCAGAAGAACTCTTCAGCAGCTAAAGAATCTGAGCTCAGCTAAAAACAGAAATACCAACTTTGATCTTTTATCTATAAAATCCATCAAATGTCTTAGAACTCCATCTGGGGTGCTCAGTTAGAAATGTACTGTAGTTGGGTGGAGAATATCTAAAATAATTGACATCTTACATAAGCCTAAATATTATATTGAATACACTCACACTGAACATCCAGAGGGAACGGTGGAGATCTGCTGCCTGCAGTGTCTCTAGGAGCACAGGAGTAACGTCCAGAGTGTCCAGAGGAAACAGGATTGAAGTGAAGTGTGTTTGCTGCTGTGTGTGTGTGTGAGAGGGGCTGGTCATTCTTAAACCAGGTGAGCTGTGTCTGTGCTGGAGAGCAGCTCACTGTGTCACAGGTCAGGGTCACACTGTCTCCTTCTCTCACTGCTGCAGTCTCCCCTGATGGGCTCCTCCGCACCTTGAATTCTGCATTAACAACAAATAGTGTCACTCTTTTTGCTTTACAATATACACAGCCCTACTGAAATATTAGAGAATTAATGATTCCAATGGGATGGTCCGTTCTATCCGAAACCCATCCATTTATTTTCTAACTGCTTCGTCCAGTTCGGGCTCATGAGGAGCTGGAGCCTGTCCTGGCAAGCTGTGGGCGCAAGGCAGGGTCACCCCAGATGGGATGCATCGCAGTCCAAAACCCTGATAATCAACAATATTGTGTTAAAAAGGTTCCTCACACTCCACATAAAGAATACAGAGAGAGTTTTTATTCATAGGAGAAAAGTTAGAATTTGTCACAGAATTTCACCAAGAATTAAATGAAAAAAACACTTTTATAGAAACCCAAAACATCAACATGTTTTCCCTTTTCGCAAAGAGCTGTGGGAGTGTGGAACAAGCTGCCCAGCCATGTTGTTAAAGCCGATACCCTGGCTTCTCTCCACACACAGCTGGATGAGATTCTGGGATCAATTAGCTACTAAACCACCAGAGGAGCCAGATGAACCGAACGGCCTGGTCTTCTGTTCTTGCACCCTAATGGTTTCATTGGCCAGTTGAATCTTTAACCTTCCATGGGCCTCGATTACGAACCTTAACCTTGATTTCCAACTAGCATAATTTGTGCCTTGAAAATTAATAAATCAACAATTAATTCCCATAAGATTATACATAAACCCCTGCAATTAGTTCCCAAATCCCAGAAAACAAATAACAATAATTTTCACTTTTATGTAGTACAAAAGCATGACAGTGCCAACAGTATTCTTTGTTAATTATTGATCACGACATCTTGGTTACCCTGACAGATCACTTTCCACAAGTTAAATGATTTTTACGTTGTACAGTAGTTATGGTATTGAAGTAGCACACTAAACTTACTGAACAAGTCCTACACTAAGTACTGACATTTAGTTCCTTTGGTTACAGTGGGATGCTCACCAACAAAGAAATTGTCTTAATTATAGGGAAAATTTTTGTTTTTTACAAAACATAGGAAGAAAGTTTCTTGAAAATAAAAATGAATCAGATGGTTGTTTGTAAATCTAGCATGTCTATTTGTTTAATCTTTTTAACTGAACAGTGTTGTGTTTTGCCTGTTATTTTTATCTTTAACATTCCAGACTTTTTATAAAACAAAAATCCAATCTTACCCGACACTGAGAGAGTCACTCCAGGAACACCACTCCATTTACCTCCAGGATTATTGGTTTCAAATCTGAATCTATATTCCCCCTGGTCAGAGGTTCTTATATCCTTTATCTTCACAGTGCAGGTCTTCTGTTTATCCCCCAGATACTCTGTTCTGTTCAGGTACTCAGGTAAGACAGAATCACTTTCGCTGCTGTAAACAAATTTATCTTTCATTTCTTTTCTAATGTAACATGAATCCTTACACCACAGCACAGTGTCCACTTTATGTTGAACTGTTCTACTGTCCTGAGTAAAGCTCTCAGGATAAGTATAGGAACAGTTAAAGACCACAGAGGAGCCTCTCACAGCACAGACAGGTCTCTCTGGATACCACACAGCCCACTGGCCACAGAGGACACCTGCAGAGACACCAGTTCACCCATCAGCACTGACCTGTTAACAGCCCAGCAGAGTGACAGTGTGAGCAGGCAGTCATGACACAGGAAACAGGCTCAACAGGAGCTCAATGTGACTAAATAAGTGTCTAGTTTCTGAACACAGACACAGCCCTCTGTGGGGAAGAGTCAGACTCTGGAGCTGAGCTGCTGTATAAAGAGGCTGCAGACCAGCCAGGAGGGGCTGAGAAATGACTGATCATGTGGTAGTCAGTCAGGATATTATTAAGACACTCTAGTTAAAGTAGCCTATTATAGATAGGACTGCTACACCAGAGCTTGACGGAACACAAACAAGCACTACCGAATTCCATGAAGTCAGAGCACAATAAAAGAGTATTAAAATCACGATCTTCAGTTAATTTCTGAAACTGATTGAAGCAGCTATTTCTCTTATTAATGTGGGTGGGATATTTAACACTTCTGCTCTAAAACAAATAAATGAATCACCTGTGTCAAAGAACTGCACATTCAGAGAAAATGGAAAAAGAGGGAAATTAACAAGTGCCACTGAACCTGGCAGAAACAGCACAGTCCAGACTGTTAGTATGAGTTGGTGAAAGTTGCAGATTCACGGGCAGGTGAATCGAGCTAACGTCTGACACATACAGTGGGTCTCAGAGTGCTGGAGTTACAGAGGGCAGTAGTGAAGGTTTGTATTTTCTGGTACAAAGAATATTTATTCTAGGTTAAAAGAAATTAAGTACAAAATTGAGATTCCTTCATTCTTCTTTTAATGATGAGTGCATCTGATGTGGTATTAAAATTGAAAGGAAATAGATTCTGTGGCATTTGTTGCAATTCCCATTAAATTAAGTATTGCTGTAACAGCTACAGTAGTTGCATGGGATTGTGGAACCATCAAATCAGTGACTGAACTATCATAAGATAAATCAATGGGTTATGACTAAAGAAAAGGCTCTCAGGTAACAGACTGTCTGAAACACAGTTATTAACTTATACTAATGTAGGAAAGAGGTTTCATTCCAAAATCACATCACAGCCGACTCACTACAAATACATTGGTATTATTCAACAAAACTGTTGGGTTTGTTCAAAAAACAACTGCATCTGTTTAAACTGTTTTATCTTTCAGCAAAGTTATAGATGTTCTTACATTTAATTTAAAAAATGGGGCACCAAAGGAATTCTGGATGCTTTGCATTTGAACAATTTTCATTCTGTCCTTGTGCTACAGCAGTTTTAACACTAGAGGGCGCTGCCTCAGGGGCTGGTCCACACTGTGCAGGCGCTGTCTCACCAGGCAGGATTAGCAGAGTCGCCCCCCATGAGCGGAGGGAGTCTTCAACACCCATGGCTGCAGCTTCTCTTCTCTCCTGCTGCTGGGAGTCCGAGCTCAGTCACACAGGGGATCAGGCAGAGACCCGGGAGAAGAGTCTCTCAGTCCTGCAGGGCGTCGGTGTTAGAACATTTCCATATACTGTAAGTCTAATCAGTTAATAGCTTAAAATAAAAACTTTATAGTAATAATCAGCCTTTATCATTTATCATAGTAATGATTAATGATTCCGTGATCAGACATGTAATCCTATAAGGAAGCAAGGCATTAATATTGCATGAAAAACCACTCAGTCCGCAAAACAAAAACACATTTTCAAAACTTCATTAAATATTGCCATGAAGCATCAGTGGAAAAGTACTTAATTTAACATGAAACATCAAATATTCTCCCAAATAATTGAATGATCAGGAACAGGCAGAGAGAGGAAACCCGTGAGTGCGAAGGTGTGGAACTCACCGGTGACGCTGAGGAAGAGAGCTCCTGCACACACTGCTCTGCTGGACGCACCGGAGACGAGCTGAGAAACAAGCCGCCTGCGGGCTCCTTCACACTTCTCTTTTTCTCAGGATCTGCACCACCAGAGGACCTCCCCCTTTCGCAAGACAGCGCTGAGCGCAGATCGAGAGATCAGGGGCTCCCTCAACCAGCTAATCAACCAGCACCTCAGCCGTGTCACAGGCAGGAGGCTGTGGAGTCTGCCGCTTTGTGGACCAATCCTGTGCAGATGAGCAGCTGGTGTCATGGACAGTTCCAAGAAACGTTACAAAAAGCCAATTCATGAACACCAGGAGAAGAACCTACAACAGCAGACAGGAAAGGATTTGGATGCAGTGCAGCTGACTTCCAGTGTGAAGAAATAGTGTGTGGTTTGTTTGTGGGGGGCAGGCTCTGACTGTTTTTCATAGGGTGCTGCCACCTCTCTCCCGGAGACCGTACTGTGGAGAGTTGTGGGCAGGACACAGTACTGGGAGCCCAAGGGATTTCTGGGTTCAAATCCCAGGAGGGGATACAGCTCACAGATGGGTAGGTAGAAGGGTAATGGCCTGGCAAGTAACCGGTGCAAGGCTGGACACACCCTGGACAGGATGCCAGTCCATCACAGGTGACACAGTCACAGACACACACACTCACACTAGGACCAGTTTTCTCAGAAGCCAGCTAACCCACCAGCATGTGTTTGGACTGTGGGAGGAAACTAGAGCACCTGGAAGAAACTCACGTGAACACAGAGAGAACATACAGACTCCACACAGACAGCACCTCAGGAACTGAACCCAGGGCCTCAGCACTGCAAAGCAGCAATGTTGACCACTGTGGTGCCCCTGATATATTGGCGACATCAGGAGGAACCTGGAGTTTGACCTCCAGAAGACATCGCCCACCCAGATGAACCAGTGTCAGGTGATCGCAGCTTCAATGCCTGTTGGGAAACGACACTAATGTTAGTGTGTCTGTCCCCTCAGGCGATATGGACACTGCTAACGACAAAGCTGCTGGGACTGCAGTGGTTTTGAGTGTTTCCTGTGTGTTGTCACAGTCAGTGTGGATATCAGAAGCAGAAGCCCAGTTTTTTTTCAGGTTTCCAGGAGCTGTGTTGTTTTTCTTGTGCAAAGAAATGTTGAATCACTGTGATTTTTGATGTTCTGCACACTGCAGCCCATGCAGATCCTGTTTAGCTCTAACTTTTCAGAAGTATTTTTTTATTGGTGTACTGTAGGTGCTTAACCACAGGGTTCAATTCTGATTGTGTCTGGAGCACTGTGTCTATTGTGATGCATTGCAATTGTTCCAAAATCCAGCAATCAGTTGTGTGCATGTCTGGGTTTGGAGCCTACTCAATTAATATCCATAATGTCTTAGCTGTGTGATAACAGAGTTTATTGTGCATAGCACAAAGGTTTTGCATGTATTGTGTTTCTTCCTGTCAGAAAATGCCTGCATATTTGCAAGATTGCCGATCTGCGTGGGTTGAATATTGGACTTGCTAAATTGATTGGTTTATGGTCCTATTGTATTGACTCTCAAACACATTCTGCAGTGTCTGCATGTATAGTAGTGAGAGCTGGAAAGGAAACCATGTTGGTTTGCGTGCATGGTTTGTGACCACATCGGTTTGAAAGAGGGTTTCACAGTGCTCACACTGATATACCATGTTCCCCCAGTCAGGAGGACCTGAGAAAAACACTGAGGCGTAGCTGGGGGCGGGACGAGATTCCCCAAGCTCGCTGTGATTGGATACCAGCCGGCTAAGATGCCTCAGGGTTGTTGTGATTGGCTGAAGAAGAACAGAGCAGCTGATCAGGGCGTTAGCAGGGCTGTCCCTGCTGTAGGGTCTCTGCAGGGCTGTCCAGTCCTGGTCCTGGAGGTACCGGTCAGTGTGTCTGCAGGGCTGTCCAGTCCTGGCCCTAGAGGTACTGGCCAGTATCTCTGCAGGCTATCTAGTCCAGGTCATGGAGGGACTGGTCAGTAGTATCTATAGGGCTGTCCAGTCCTGGTTCTAAAGAGCCAGTCATTGTCTGTACAGGGCTGTCCAGTCCTGGTCCTGGAGCGTCGGTCAGTGTCTGTGGACTTTCTAAGTCTCTTTAAAGTAGCATCACCTTGAAGATTTGAGAGAAGCTGCTGAACTGATACAGTTAAAGCAATAATGAGTTGCATTTATAATTCTGAATATTTTCCAGGCTGACTCAGGACTGGTGGTCAGGCTGGTAGATGAAGTGTGCTGGTTACAGCAGTAGCGGGGGAGTGTCTGTTGTCAGCATGTGCCTCTCTTTCAGTAGGAGCTCCTCTTTGTCCAAATCCGATTGCGTTTGTGGTTTGAAGAGGAACCTGTTCTTCCCTTGTCAAAGCAAAAAAACTTTCAAACTGACAACTTTCTAACAAAATGCAACTTGCAGAGGGATGTGAAACTCTGGCGTTTTCACAGATAAAGATGCTATGGTTTATCAGACAGCTTCTGCAATATGCCAGGGTGAACGTGATGATGAAATCATGCATTTGTGTTTATCTGTTGCATACAAAATTGGAGCTCCATGCACAGAATTGAAGAAGAGGATGAAGTTTAAGGTTTTGGAAGGCGGTCTGGAATGGACTGGCAAGTCTTGAGACACTCTTCCTGTGTCGGGTAAGAATTATGACTATTGCCCTCCAGTTAGAGACTAAAATCAGTGCAATAGATACAGTATACAGTATACAGTATAATAGTATTGTAATGAACAACAGGTGGGGATCTGGCAGACGGGGAGTTTTGTGGGTCTGTGATACAATGTTTTGGAATGATCTGGATCTGTTGGCTGAAGATGAAGGCTTGCTGCTACCTGCTGGGTAAATACATAACTGGTTTCTCTGCCATCATGTAAGAGCTTGTTGAAACTCTCTCTGTCCCTTGAAAACTGCTCTGAGTGTCTTCCCAGTAACCGAAACAACCCCCTTGAACAGGGCTAATGAGGAACAAAGGATAGTGTCCTTTTTATTGGCTGCCTGATGGTGTTACTGTATAATCTACCCTCTGGAGAGAGGGAGATTCTCAGTATCACAGACTCAGATCTGCTGTTTTCTGAATACCTTCAGGTGTCTTGCACAAAAAGGAAGAGGTCTGGTCTTGTAGAGGGTTAACAACTTTCTGAGCTCATGCACAGGTGGGGGATCTCTGTGGGTGGAGCTGTCATGCATGTGGGTGAGGCTCACTCACATGGTGCAGAGTTCTCTCACAAGAGGGTTGGGTTAGGGTTAGGGTTGGGTTTGTTCACAAATGGGTGGAGCTCTCACAAAAGGGTGGGACAGACACAAAGGGGTGGGGCTAGTTCAGTAATTCGTGGGGCTTTCACACAGGGGTGGGACAGTCACACAAAGGGGTGGGGCTACGTCAGCAATGGGTGTGGCAGTCACACAAAGGGGTGGGGCTAGATCAGCAATGGGTGGGGTAGTCACATGAAGAGGTGGGGCTAGTTTAGCAATGGGTGGGGCTTTCACACAGGGGTGGGGCTGTTTTACAGACAGCAGTGGTGCTCTGGACATGTATAGAGGAACAGGACTTTGTTCTGGCAGCTGTTGCTTCACACTGCTTCCCTGGTTCCTGGAAAAAAAAAAACAGAAGTTAAAACCAGACTGTTGATGAAGTGAAGTGTTTTCATATTGCATCTCCAAAGCTGTTAGTAGGTCAGCAGAACAGTGTGTGAACAGAGCTGTGTCTCTTCACTGACCTGAGTGAGCAACTGGACAGGTGAGTTACATACACTGCACTGTTGACCTTCTACAGTAACACACAACGCTGTACTTCTGTATCAATCTACAGTGAATTTCTTTTTCATTGACTACCGTATTCTGCTGATGTTTCATTTTTTATTTTACATATTGTTTTATTAATTATATTGTATTAATGGCACTTTTTAAACATTGTATTATATATTTCTAGACTTTTTTATTATATGAACAGAATGCATCAATTTTACAGAGTATTAATAACATGACTCTTAAATTGCATTTCTAAGTAATCTTATCTTATCGCTGATATTCTAAACTACAAGTTTTAATTCCTTGAAAGTTTTATTAACATTTCAAAACCCTGTGTTGATGCTGACGCCCTGCAGGACTGAGAGACTCTTCTCCCGGGTCTCTGCCTGATCCCCTGTGTGACTGAGCTCGGACTCCCAGCAGCAGGAGGGAAGATAAGCTGCAGCCATGGGTGTTGAAGACTCCCTCCGCTCATGGGGGGCGACTCTGCTAATCCTGCCTGGTGAGACTGAGCGCCTTCACAGTGTGGACCAGCCCCTCGCTGAAGACACAGCCACAGGCAGCTGGGCAGCAACAGCGCCCTCTAGAGTCTGCACTGACACTGCAAGAGAACAACTATAAAACTAAATAGACTTTAAGTATTTAAAAAGATGATGTGACTTTCTGGGGGAAACTACTGTCCAAAAACATCAGTCAGTATCTTGATGCCTCTTGACCCTAATGGCAGTGAAGACTAACACTTTGTGAAAGCTTCCTGTGAGAGACTGTTATATCAGTCCAGCTACCCAGGGGCACAGACTGGTTTCCTCTGCAGACCCACTGATCTTTTGCTCCTGCACCTTGTGCACAACCTACTGTGTCTTTTACTCCCAGGACCTCAGGGGATGAAAACATGTTTGATAAAGAACTGTGTCTGAACTGTGGACCTCAAGTGAGCCTGACACTACCCTCCTCTTTCCTGGCTTTGATAGGCCATTTCCTCAGGCTAGCAATTCCTAACTTTTAAGACACAAATGCTTTTTCTCCTCTTCTGTATCAACATCTTGTATGCACTGCTGAGTGTTTCCTCGGCTGTAAAACTGCTTTGAGATATCTTAAGATAAAAAAGTTCCTCTCTCCACAATGAGCTACTCTTGGCAACCCCTGGCCTGTGTAACACTGTGAAAGTTGAACTCTGCTCACGATTTTGCAACAGATCATTCTTGCTGTGGCCATTTGACTGTTTTAACTACTTCCTGGAAAAAAAGGTCTCTTCAAAAAACAGAAGTTACAATTCCATTTTATACCGTAACACTTCTTCTCAAGAGCTGCTGTAAGTCAGTGGGCAAAGATTCGTCTTTTCAGCTGGCCAGAGTGTCCACTGGACATCAGAGACTCCTGTGAGTTACACACCTGGGGGCTGCCCATGGTCTCTCTCAACACTGAGGTCTGTGAACTAATCTCTTTCTACAGCAACCATACGTGTATCAACTGTGGAAGATCTGTCCATCCTGCGTAAGGTATACAACAATACACGTTTGCTGATTCAAATACCCGTGTTCTCTCTCTCAGACACTCAGGCCTGCAAACTATTATCTTTATTCAAAATAAGAAAATCTGCACTGTTCTGAGTTTCATAAATTAACGTTCCTAACAGTACTCTAAGGTTTTAATGATTTCTGTTAACACTCAGAAAAAAAATTGCAAGAACTGTTATCAATATTTGCAAATAACATACCTATTCATCTGTATCTGGGTATTAATAATTCTCTTTACTACTGCAATAATTCATTTTCATATCAAACGTTGTAATACTATACAATGTTTATTGCTTTCATTTTAACCTTTCTGCCACAAATCTCCACACTGACGCCCTGCAGGACTGAGAGACTCTTCTCCCGGGTCTCTGGCTGATCCCCTGTGTGACTGAGCTCTGACTCCCAGCAGCAGGAGGGAAGAGAAGCTGCAGCCATGGGTGTTGAAGACTCCCTCCGCTCATGGGGGGCGACTCTGCTAATCCTGCCTGGTGAGACTGAGCGCCTTCACAGTGTGGACCAGCCCCTCGCTGAAGACACAGCCACAGGCAGCTGGGCAGCAACAGCGCCCTCTAGAGTCTGCACTGACACTGCAAGAGAACAACTATAAAACTAAATAGACTTTAAGTATTTAAAAAGATGATGTGACTTTCTGGGGGAAACTACTGTCCAAAAACATCAGTCAGTATCTTGATGCCTCTTGACCCTAATGGCAGTGAAGACTAACACTTTGTGAAAGCTTCCTGTGAGAGACTGTTATATCAGTCCAGCTACCCAGGGGCACAGACTGGTTTCCTCTGCAGACCCACTGATCTTTTGCTCCTGCACCTTGTGCACAACCTACTGTGTCTTTTACTCCCAGGACCTCAGGGGATGAAAACATGTTTGATAAAGAACTGTGTCTGAACTGTGGACCTCAAGTGAGCCTGACACTACCCTCCTCTTTCCTGGCTTTGATAGGCCATTTCCTCAGGCTAGCAATTCCTAACTTTTAAGACACAAATGCTTTTTCTCCTCTTCTGTATCAACATCTTGTATGCACTGCTGAGTGTTTCCTCGGCTGTAAAACTGCTTTGAGATATCTTAAGATAAAAAAGTTCCTCTCTCCACAATGAGCTACTCTTGGCAACCCCTGGCCTGTGTAACACTGTGAAAGTTGAACTCTGCTCACGATTTTGCAACAGATCATTCTTGCTGTGGCCATTTGACTGTTTTAACTACTTCCTGGAAAAAAAGGTCTCTTCAAAAAACAGAAGTTACAATTCCATTTTATACCGTAACACTTCTTCTCAAGAGCTGCTGTAAGTCAGTGGGCAAAGATTCGTCTTTTCAGCTGGCCAGAGTGTCCACTGGACATCAGAGACTCCTGTGAGTTACACACCTGGGGGCTGCCCATGGTCTCTCTCAACACTGAGGTCTGTGAACTAATCTCTTTCTACAGCAACCATACGTGTATCAACTGTGGAAGATCTGTCCATCCTGCGTAAGGTATACAACAATACACGTTTGCTGATTCAAATACCCGTGTTCTCTCTCTCAGACACTCAGGCCTGCAAACTATTATCTTTATTCAAAATAAGAAAATCTGCACTGTTCTGAGTTTCATAAATTAACGTTCCTAACAGTACTCTAAGGTTTTAATGATTTCTGTTAACACTCAGAAAAAAAATTGCAAGAACTGTTATCAATATTTGCAAATAACATACCTATTCATCTGTATCTGGGTATTAATAATTCTCTTTACTACTGCAATAATTCATTTTCATATCAAACGTTGTAATACTATACAATGTTTATTGCTTTCATTTTAACCTTTCTGCCACAAATCTCCACACTGACGCCCTGCAGGACTGAGAGACTCTTCTCCCGGGTCTCTGGCTGATCCCCTGTGTGACTGAGCTCTGACTCCCAGCAGCAGGAGGGAAGAGAAGCTGCAGCCATGGGTGTTGAAGACTCCCTCCGCTCATGGGGGGCGACTCTGCTAATCCTGCCTGGTGAGACTGAGCGCCTGCACAGTGTGGACCAGCCCCTCGCTGGAGACACAGCCACTGAGGCAGCTGGGCAGCAACAGCGCCCTCTAGAGTCTGCTCCGACACTGCAAGAGAACAAGTATAAAACTAAATAGACTTTAAGTATTTAAAAGGATGATGTGACTTTCTGGGGGAAACTACTGTCCAAAAACATCAGTCAGTATCTTGATGCCCTGGTCACTTCACTGTAAAGATGCATTTTTACAGTCAAGATGCAGTGACTCTCATTGAGCATGCCATGAGAAATGCACTTCATTTTATATATGAACACACTTTTGCTTTTCCTGTTTTTATGTTTAAACTTGATATGACAAACTAAACCTATTCTACACAGATACAGGACATATGTACTTCCACCCAACAGTGATCTATTCTTTCTAGTTAAGCTGTGGTAGAGTCACTTCTGCTACTACACGTTTCGTCAACACAGATTGGCTGTAATGCTATTGAAGAGTAGCTGAATGCTGTTTAGAGACAATGCAGAAAAAATTAGAAAGCAAACTGTATTGCTGGAACAAGTCTGAGTGATATTATTTAACATTTAATTAAACTGTGCTGTGCTTTGCGTTAGGCTACTATATTTGTTTTGATTTTTAGTAATATTTTTGGTGGTGTGACCCTAACCCTATTTTTTCAATAAGCCCTGTTATTTTTATCGCACAAGTTTCTATAGTGCGAGGTCTCACAAGAATGCAACTATCGTGTTACAGCAGTAAGGACTGTATTTCTGTTATTACTGTACAAAATTCAGACTCGTCACACCTTCACTGCACATTCTTCAACAGTGTAACACTCACATCTGTGTGGAGCTCTGAGCTTTCCTGGGTTTGGATAATAAACATTTCCCAACAGCACTCAGACTACGGAGATAGAAGCACAAGACAATTTAGCGACATTTTTTCAAACTAGGACTGATTTGAGTTCAACAATAGATCAGTCATTATTGTTGTTCTAAGAAATTCATCATTAATGGGGACATAACTAAAGGCAAACAAACCCGTTTCTTTCACTGGTACTTTACTACTATATTTTAATGGGTTAATGCTGATGGGTGAACTGGTGTCTCTGCAGGTGTCCTCTGTGGCCAGTGGGCTGTGTGGTATCCAGAGAGACCTGTCTGTGCTGTGAGAGGCTCCTCTGTGGTCTTTAACTGTTCCTATGACTATCCCAACACCTATACACAGTATTCTACACAGTATAGAGAATATAAACTCCAAGTGACAACAGTGATGTGGTGTTATAATGATGAAGACTGTATTCCAGGGCCTAATACAGTCACATACATTTACCACAGTGGACACGGTCCTGTCAGGCTTAACTACAGGGGCAGAGTAGAGTATCTGGGGGACAAACAGAAGACCTGCACTGTGAAGATAAAGGATATAAGAACATCTGACCAAGGGACATATAGATTCAGATTTGAAACCAATGATCCTAAAGGTAAATGGGCTGGTGATCCTGGAGTGAGTCTCTCAGTAACGGGTAAGAGTCTGAGTTCACCTGGTCCATCAGTCTGGTGTCTGAAACTGAAAAGATTCAGGAAGAATCAGCCTATCAGTCCAGTTCTTGCAAGTGTCACAGTTAAAACAGGAAACATATTTATAACATGTTAGGTCTTGAAATAGTGAGCATACCTGTGGAATATATTTCTACATAAATATATATGAAGAAGGCTCCACAGCTTAAACATTGTTTTTCTTCTCTTTTCAGCATGGAATAAACCTTTATTTGTTCCTATATAGAGAAACATCTCAAATACAATCGTTTTTATTGAAGTTTCAATTTTTTTTAGTTGGAAACGTTTAATCTTTACAATCTCAAAGGATTTATATAAAATGATACTATCCTTTTCACATTAAATATATACAGTACAACACACTCAGTGCTAAATTTATTTTATTTTAGCTACCTAAGTGTAATATAAACATTAATAAAATTACTTATTACTCTTTATTGATTACCAAGGTCTAATTTACTTAAAATATAAACTTCAACATATCACTTGAACACCTTTTTCATTGTCCTGCAGAATTCAAGGTGTGGAGGAGCCCATCAGGGGAGACTGCAGCAGTGAGAGAAGGAGACAGTGTGACCCTGACCTGTGACACAGTGAGCTGCTCTCCAGCACAGACACAGCTCACCTGGTTTAAGAATGACCAGCCCCTCCCACACACACAGACAGCAGCAGACACACTTCACTTCAATCCTGTTTCCTCTGGACACTCTGGACTTTACTCCTGTGCTCCTAGAGACACTACAGGCAGCAGATCTCCACCGTTCCCTCTGGATGTTCAGTGTGAGTACTGTGTGTCCCTCTGCTCTCTGCAGGAATGGGTCACAGCTGGGATACAGGGCTGAGCAGTGAAGCGTCTCAGAATGGGGGATCTGGGGGGAGTATCTTTGGGGGTTTCCTCTTACCCGTCAAGTGCGGATTGTCACCGTCTGAAATATTTAACACATTTATGTGCAGTTTTCAAATATATGTAACAATTTTATTAAAATAAAGATAAATCTGATGTCTTTCTGTCTAAAAATACCCTCAGTGTCAGATACACAGAAAGGAAACAGCAGTCCTGTTCAAAGTTTTCAGAGGGAAATGAACAGAAGTTTCTCTCTCAGCAATATTAGAAACGTCACACAGCCTGTAACCAATCTCCTCGTGGGCAGTAGTTTTCATACTCTGCAGTGTTTTCATCTGAACTTGTTTCCTGTCACCTCTGACCTCACCTGCTCTCACAGTTGCAAACACAACTCCAGCCCCAAGTATCCAGCTACTTCCTACAGCGGGACACTTCCTCCCGGACCAGTCTGGGGCTCATTGGGTACGACACCCCAAACTGTACCCCCAGACCTGTCCAGGACACATTGGGGGACATCTCAGAGTCACTGGAAGCACAACCTAAACCCCTTAACCTCACAAGAGATAATTAATTATTTGTTTATTTGTTTTTTTACAAATTTGTCTTTCTCTTCCAGACGCCCCCAAGAGCACCTCAGTGTCCATCAGCCCCTCTGGTGAAATAGCAGAAGGCAGTTCTGTCACCCTGACCTGCAGCAGCTCTGCAAACCCTCCAGTGAAGAACTACAGCTGGTTTAAAGGAAACAGGAACTTTGTTTTGCAGGAAAAAAGTAAACTGCTGTCTTTTCTAAAAATATCCCCAGATGACAGCGGACAGTATTTCTGTGTAACAAACAACAGCCTTGGAGAAAAGCAAAGTGCACCAATACAGCTTGATGTCAAATGTAAATATCATTTCCCTGTGTCTGTCTCTGTGTTAGTTCAGTGTTAATGGATCATCAGCCTCTTCTCTGTGTTTACGATAGTATTAGCCTCTATTATCAAGACTGATTGTTCTAGGGTGCTGAACTACTCCCCCTCCTCATCTCTACTTCAAGGTGTAGCTACAGGTGGCAGCCCGTGTTTCCACTGCAGCTTCCTCAGGAACAGCTGACCTGGGAAGCACTTGTAGTTCTTCAAAGGTCATTGGTCACTTTAAAGGTCAACAGTCCTCATGAACATGAATACAGCTGTGCAGAATCTCATAGGCATGGAACACATATTTCTTCAAATACTTTCCTCTAGGTTGTGTTCAGTCTGTTTGTTATACCAAACTGAAATGTTTTAGAAAATTCTTCTACATGAAAGGAAATTTGTCTTACTGCACAAAAATGCATCTGTCCATTTTTACAGTGCTTGACTCAAAGCATTAAATGAATGATCACAGACTGTATCCTCTTCCAGAAACATCAAGGAGCACTTCAGTGTCAGTGAAATAATTCTGTTAGTGAGGTATCTCCATCTCCATTGCCTCTGACCAACACAGCTTTGATTTCCTATTAACTGCTGAACCTTTGTTCTACCTATAAACCTGAACATCATTCTCTTTCAGATGCCCCCAGGAGCACCTCAGTGTCCATCAGCCCCTCTGGTGAAATAGCAGAAGGCAGTTCTGTCACCCTGACCTGCAGCAGCTCTGCAAACCCTCCAGTGAAGAACTACACCTGGTTTAAGATCAATGGAACTGGTCCATTATATAAAGGAGCCGACTACAACATCATTAACATCAGCTCTGCAGAGAGCGGACAGTACTACTGTGAAGCACAGAATGAGTTTGGGAGTAACAGGTCTGCAGCTGGCACAGTGGATGTGCTGTGTAAGTACATCAATGCAGTTTGTACAGGAAGCAGGCAGTGCTGACAGGTAGAGGGACCGATGACTTTCATGGGATCACAAAGTATCCAATCGTCCACAAGGGATTCAAATTCTCTGCACACTGTGTTCTTTTCTGTAGGGGAATTAGTTTAAATTCTGAAATCACAGTGTTTTCACTGTCAGTGGGCCAAAAGACCACCTCAGTGTCCATCAGCCCCTCTGGTGAAATAGCAGAAGGCAGTTCTGTCACCTTGACCTGCAGCAGCTCTGCAAACCCTCCAGTGAAGAACTACAGCTGGTTTAAGATCAACATCAACTTCATTATGACTTTTTGTAGTGGACATAAAGAATGTTACAGAATGAATCCCAGAGATTTAGAGATTCCCATTACTTATCCCCATGAACAAAATTAGAGCCTAGGATAAGATGAACACAGGATAAATGAACTCACACCATGTCCTGCATTAACAACAGTGCAACTGATAGAACATCAGGACTCTGAAAATTGTAGTTGTCCAGATAGACCAGGACTAAATAGAGGTCTATCCTTACAATATTACCTTGAATGCTGCATCTTAACCTGTGGATGAATTCTGCAAGATCCAGGATCTACTGGATCACCTTCTTGAAATATTATTATATTAAGGTAATTCCTGGTGGAGGCCGTTCTTCTTGTTCCATGTTCACATCCCTTGGGGTTGTCTTTACCATCCTGGATTGACACCACGCTCATGCAGAGTCCAGTCTCTGCTACGAGGAGAACTGCCTGGTTTCTCGCAGTATTCATCCACGCTCGGCTCTCTCAGACCTGACCAAACCCCTCTGACCGAGCTACAGGCTCGCCAAGGCTGAATTTCCCTTCTACCTGCAGATCTGAAAAAGCATCAGGTTTTAAGTCATGCATAAAGTGTTGTAGTTGATGCGAGGCTCTCCACATGACGAATGGTAGCGGTATGAGAAAACGCTAAATAACCCAAGTTTAGATGCCTAGGACTGCATCAGAGGGCGGGGAGGCTTAACGTTCAGCCGGCAACGACAGGTGTTGGTTTTGAAGGCACTGACCGGCATCATTCACCAGCCAAGTTTTTTTCCTTATTTCCAGCTAAATCAAGCCTATCGCTGGTTCCTGCTCTAGCTGGGGCTTTTGCAGTCGTCATGGTGGTGGGGGCTGCTGTGGCTGTTATTTGCATCTGGAGGTAACTGAGCTCTTCTCTCCTTGAGGTTCACCCCAGGACTGCTAACCGCGTCTTCGTTTTCTCTAGTCAGTATTACTCCAAATCTGAAGAAGCCCACTGGGTTGAATTCGTCACTGCTTTTGAATACCTAGGGGGAGTTTCAATACTTGGATCAGGTCTCCTCTGTTTAAGGCTTAAAAGGCACAGTTGCTTCAGCCTGTGCGTGTGGGACATTCCTTTAAACCCGGAATGTATCTGGTTGATCTTCTCTCAACTATCTCTAGAGCAGCAATATCTTTTCTATATATCCTAACATTTTGCTTGCCTTACTTTTGGAAGTGCATTTGCTTACATGGGATACCTTCCCCCAGGAAGAGTGTCTGTGTACTTACACATGCTGACCCTGTGCTCAGATTTCACTCAACTGTGCAGTGCTGGTGCCATGTGTAAATCTGTAATCTTGAGTGGCTCAACCTTATTCCACTGCTTCTCTTTGACTTTCATGATGATCTGGCAACATTGCAGAAGCAGTTGCTCTATAAAACTGCAGTGCAATACCTATTTTTACTTGGTTTCTCTTACATACTCGTGAACAAGGAATTGTCACCAAAGGCCAGTTTCTAGTCCACTGTGCATCATCTGGCTGGCCATGTGTCAGCTACACATTTCTCTACCCAACTGGATACCAGCATACTGCACAGGCAATCTGTGAGAACAGGCAGTTAGGGTTCTCTGGTTAATGAGATCATTAGGTCAATTAATTGACAGCTGGTTTTAAAGAATTCAGAAAGCATAGTTTTTGGTTAAGGACCTGGGAATGGGAGACTGGAGCTTCCTACTGACCTTGCTTTCCCTGCAGGAGGAAGAAGAGGCTGCCAGCAGAGGAGGGAGTGATGACTGACGGCCGACAGGTGTGTAACGAGTCACTAATGTCCTTTTCACTACCACTGCTCCTCAAGCATCTGACAGTAGAGAAGTTTCAAAACAAGCCTGGACAGAATTGCCTAAAAAATGGTCCTCAGATCTTTAAACCAGGATTGTACAGCTCCAGTCCTGCAGGGCCAGACTGTTACTGGTTTTCTTCCACTTTTCTGCCCTTAATTAACCAATTAAACTAGTTGCTTAATTGAACAAGCTGAAGCCTTTCCTTGCTCCTAAGAAGCTGGAGATTTGAAGAGACCCATAAGACCTGCAGGACAGCGGCCCCTTGAGGACCGATGCTGGGCTCCCCTGCCTTAAACCCATCATCACACCAAAGCCATCAGGACAGACAGATATAGAGAAGGATCACATCAATAATGAGATCAAAAGGTCTGGGACTGAGAGCGCAACAGTCAAAAGGACAGAATTCCCCTTCCAAGCACATCTGAACTCCAGGGTGTGGACCTCCCAGAAGTGAGAAACCAAGCTTCCATGGTGCAATGTAAAAACATGACTTCCAACAGAACCACTTCCTTTTCGCCTCCAGCACCCTGGCTTGCTAGCATGCATGAGAGCCGGGGAGGGGCTCCTGATGATGCACACAAAACACAAAAGGGGAAAGCAATTAGGTTGAGCAGGTTTTAGGGCATTTTTAACACTTAATAAAGGAAAGGGAATGAAAAGTGGGAAATAAGCAGATGGTACAACACACAATTTGCATTTCCAGATTGTGTGGGCAGGACAGAACCAAACTGCAGATTCTGGGAAACTGTTGAAATCTTACCATGAGCAGCCACAGTTCAGAGCACTAACAGAGCGGCAGTGTACTTCCTGCGGTCAGGTGGTGCTGCTAATGAGGTGCAAACGTGCTGTTCAATCTCTCAGGGCCGCAGTAGAGCCCCCGGCCACCAGACGGCAGAGGAGGAAAACGTGTACAGCAACATAGAGGGGCTGCCCGTCACAGGCAGAGAGCAGGCTCGGGGCACAGCTGTACAGCAGAGCGAGGTCAGCTACGCCACCGTCCAGTTCAGACCCAGGACTGCTCAGGAGTAAGTATCGTCTCCCCCCCCCCCACTGTCCGACTGTCTGACTGCGAGCTGTATGAAGGGGTGTTGCAAGAAGGGGTGAAATGCAAATAAGATGACAAGGCTCGAGGGACTCACAGTTTCCTGGCCCACTCCCAGCTCTCCCTGGGTTCACCACTGCCACGTTCTGCCAGTTCTTGGTGTAACCAGTGCCCACCCAGCTATGGACACAGCCAAGGCTCAAATTAACAGTGGCATAGACCAGACAGTGCGACTGGCGGCTGTGTGCCTTTCTGTGTTATGTGACAGCAGCCTGTTGAGAGATATCAGCTTCAATATAGTTGTTCCACAATCCCACTACATTTGCATAAAGCAGTGTCTCCTGTTTTGGATTTTAAACACGTGTTTTATATTGTTTCAACTTGTGTTCTCTGGTTCTTCACTATTGATTCTGGAAAATAAACTTGGACACTTACAGTAGGTGTCCCAAACACCCATGTTCCACTATAGGTCAAAAACCTGGTGTAACTGGTGTGTCAGACTTGATCTCCTGGTATGTTTTTGTCATTCTAAGGCCTGAGGGGAGAGATCTGACAGCTGGTGACTTGGTCATCTACAGCTCAGTTACGCAAGGCAGCATATCCTGAGGTAAGAGAACTCTAATTTGTCTTTCTTGCAACTTTAAGTTTTTCAGTTGCAAGTTTTGTTGTTTTTTTTATAGCATGGCCTGTGGAAAGAGGTTGAGGATTGTATTTGAACCTAAGGCCAGGCACAGAACTGTCTGAGATGTCACCAGTTACCTGAAGGGACTGGACTTCTAGATTAGAATACTTTTTGATTTCTTCTTTATAAAATGATCTGCTAATGAAACAGGAACTGGGATAGATGCCAAGTTTCTTAGGCTGTGATGTAACACCACTCAGCCTCCAACAAAGCTGCATACAGCGTTGCCGGTTACACCTTGCGAGGCAATGCAGATGCTATGCAGAAGTGTGGTAGTGATGCACTTTGTTTGGGGAGGATGCTTGTTTTACTCCATGAACCTGATACAATGCTATGGGCCTTTCTTTGTTGCAGTTTGTCATGTCTGCAAGTATTTAAGTCACTGCAGCTGACAGAGAGCGGTATTGCACAAGTCCACAGTTTGTGGGAGCTCAGCTCCTCTGTGGGATTTCCTCTTTCACAAGCTTTTAGACCACATGCCTCTCTCCAGAATTTGTTTTACTTTTTCTCAGCTCCCTTTCATTATAACAAATGGCTATCCCAACAGAAAACTCACAAAATCTCAGCAACAGTGTCGTCAGACAAAATATGCAAGAGCTTCACTCCAACACGGTGTACAGAGGCAGCCAGCCAGAATGTACGAGGAGTCAGGCAATTTCAGGACTGCAATACTCCATAAAGGTGCCAGTTGCTGCAGTGAATCCTACAAGTACTGTAGCTACATGTGGCTTGTCACACAAATCATTACCATATTAAATGTTTCTTAACCCATCAGTGCTTTCCTGTGCTAATCATACTTTATGTGTACTGTTTTAGCGACATTTCATCAAGAACAATGATTACATCGTTGAGACAGGATGTTACCATATTCCAACACAACCATAAATGATGTACTGTCACAATACAACACAACACTAATACTGTCTTATTCCTATGTTTGATTATGTTTGATTTTATTACATAACTATACTGAATTAGCAATTGTATGAATTGTGATTAGAAAACTTGTACTTACATTTTCAGATTTTGATTATAAAACACACATGCATTGTTTGCTTTAAAACCATTCAGTGTCATACTGTAAGTTTAAGCAAATAACTATGTACAGTAAAACAACAAAGGCAAGATTAAATTTCAATTTTAACAACTGTAAAACAGTAATACCACTACTACTAATATATATTCTTAAATTCATATTGTTAATGATGTTCGAATACATTATTATACAGTATAACAACAAATTTCTACAACAAATTAAGGGCTACTGCGGCGTTAGTGGGGCCAGCAGGGGGCGCTCACCCTGTGGCTCATGTGGGTCCTAATGCCCCAGTGTAGTGACGGGGACACTATACTGTAAACAGGCGCCGTCCTTCGGATGAGACGTAAAACCGAGGTCCTGACTCTCTGTGGTCATTAAAAATCCCAGGGTGTTTCTCGAAAAGAGTAGGGGTGTAACCCCGGCATCCTGGCCAAATTTCCCCATCGGCTGTTATCAATCATGGCCTCCTAACAATCCCCCTCTGTGAATTGGCTTCATTACTCTGCTCTCCTCCCCACTGATAGCTGATGTGTGGTGAGCGTTCTGGCGCACTATGGCTGCCGTCGCATCATCCAGGTGGATGCTGCACATTGGTGGTGGTGGAGGGGAGTCCCCATTACCTGTAAAGCGCTTTGAGTGGAGTGTCCAGAAAAAGCGCTATATAAGTGTAAGCAATTATTATTATTATTATTAAAACTGGCACTTTTTTATAGTTTTAAAAAAGTTTCACAAAGCAGCAGTAACAAGGTTTCAAACAGTTGTCAGTCCATCTCAACTAGTAACAACCTGGATCAACTCCTTACGGGCTTAACTGGATCAGTAACAGCATCTCCTACATATTCAGGAGCTACTGTTGCTGCTGCTGCTTCAAATGCACCTGGAAACCCCACAGACGCCTGTTCTCCAAGACTAGGATTAGCAATCTCTGCCGGCACTATTCAGGGTCCAAATTCCCATGTCGCCACTAGGGGGAGCAAAAGAACCAAGTTCCCATCTCGCCACTAGAACAGCGCAACGGAGGCATGAGAGCCAACCACCATTTGACAAGATTTTACCGGAGAGTTTTATTTTAATAACGTGACGGTGTTTCGTTAGCCTAAAGAACAAACTTTTACAGTTGTATCACTCAATTAATTTCTGAAAATTAAGTTAAAAACAAACAGAAATGATTATTGTAACACAGGCGTACATCTAGGTGAAACATATTCGCGGATAAAGGATAATCAAATTGAACTACAATACATTGCGCTCAGGTTTGGACAAAATAACTCATTCAGCAAAGAACACAAAACATGAAGTGCAATATCCCGTTGAATTTTAGATACCTTTAAAACATGCATACAGAAATATAAATGTTCATGGCTGAAAACGGCGACAGGGCTGTGTTTATCAGCTATGTTAGAGGACGGTGTATCGCAGGAAACCTAGAAATACTGAATCTAATTCCACTCGCGTTCAAGAAAAAAAAAACACTACTTACCTTAGTATCCTTATACAATAATCTTCCTATTATCTTTTCTCCACCTGACGGTACCGAAGTTTCTGTAGGCCTCCATTTTGAAACTATGGGACGCTGGATGTCAATTTGGTGAAGACCTGGAACTGGAGACCCGTGGTTTCCGGTCTGGATGGGTACATGTGGTGAAGTTTCTATGTGTGCGGTACTGCTGACCTTAGGGAATAGTGGTACCGCTGGCTTATAGCGAGGGTCGTTTGTGTGCCCGCAAGATACGAGTTTTGCAGGGGGTTGTTTGAAACCGCTCTTGAGTGGTTGCTAAGGTTTTCAACTAAGATTTAAACGCTGATGGTTTACTGAATTAACCACGTTAAATACGATTCATTTTATCTGTGCGTCTTACTAGGAATACTCTCTAGGTTTATGGTTTCTTTAAAGAATAGGCAGTTTCAATTGATTATGGGAATTAATATTAGTACAAAATAAATAGGATTTTAAAGTTGAACTGCAGTCCTAATTTCTCAGACCAGTTATTAAATCTCAGTAACAAAATAAATTAACAGTTAGGCAACAATCGAAGTGTAAAATCATGAACTTTGTGAAGTACTGTCTGGTCTCCATGATGTCAGGGCAGACGAGAAATCACTGGTCTCGTCACAGCCCAGAGCGAGAGTTCGTGTGAATTGTGATGCTGTCCCTCCTGCTCACAACTCACTGTAAGCAAAGGTGAAACAGGGTCTCCTAACAGCGTTATTTATTATGGGGGTATTTTATTTGGTTGCCAGGTTACACTTTTTTGAAAAGCAGAATTTTGCGTGTATATTGTTTCGTAGAAAAAGGTGTGACATAAATTTGCCGACACGAACTTAGCTGGCTTATTGTCCTCCAGACCCACACACAGACAGTTCCGTG
The DNA here is from genome assembly GCF_059453375.1 of Lepisosteus platostomus. NCBI lineage: Eukaryota > Metazoa > Chordata > Actinopteri > Semionotiformes > Lepisosteidae > Lepisosteus > Lepisosteus platostomus. The sequence continues at coordinate 15,598,381 of NC_142636.1, read as the reverse complement.
GGCCAGCATGTAATGTCTGGTTTCCTCATGTGTGCCCCCGGTGGAGCTGAACCCTGCACAGAAACTGCGCCAACGCAATGTTCAAACACAGCATGCATACATACATTCTGTACAGCCCAGCCGTCAGAATTAGAAAGAGGTTCCGCCTCTCAGTGAAATACCAGGACTAATATTCATTCCTCCCATCTGCTGTGTCTAACCGTCTCTTTCTCTGCACTGTACCAGTCGATACCCGTATGGAATGGAGCTGCAGCGTTCACCATCATCCCCACTGCAGCCACTTAGAGTGGACCGTCCACCAGCAGGACAGAGGGCCGTCGTCCAGAGAATCCCACGGGCCGCTCACCCAGAGCGCTCGCACCCTCCGCTCGTGAGCTGCTTCGCCGCCGCCTTTCCAGCTCGACTTCACGGGCCCCGCGCTCACGGCCACGCCAGCGCACGCTGGGAGGCTACGGCTTCCAGGACCGCAGTGACACAGGGGCTCACCCCACGACCGGGCAGTTTGTTGTCCACACAGCGGTCAGCATCGCTGTCTGCGTGGAGCTTGTATGCTCTTCCCCTTGTTCGTGTGGGTTCACTCTGAGTGCTCTGGTTTGTGTCAATGTTATAATTACCTCTTGAAGTTAGTCTGTTTAATTTACACAAAGTCAGTATTAAATATATGGTGAATAATTTACATCCTTTGCAGAAAAGCTTACTATAATTTTGCCAATTACATTCATTTTACATTGCAATATAGCTTTCAACTGGACAGATCTGGACTGTTTCTGAAAACTAGTGAAAAGCAGGTGTTTCAGTTCTGCTTGTTACAGATCAGTGAATACCAGTTTGTTTCCATATATACTCTCAACTACTGAACTGAACCATTAATAGTATTAATAATGTGCTTGATTACACCAACAAAAACTGTTATATGGTTTCCGACAAGTTTTATTTTGAGTTTTGTATGAATCCTTACAGGAATTCCAAAATGTTTAAGAAGTGTATGGCAATGAGGGAAATCCAATTAAGAACTTTAAATAAGAATTAAAGAATTTAAAGAATTAAAGCATTTGTTTAAATGAGACTGGTAACCATGCTGGTAAACCCCTCAAATTTAGCCTGATCTCATTTTGGCATGGAGATTGTTTTAAAAGTGCTGCATAGTCCTAATGAAACACTGGCTTTTTAAGACTTGTTTTTTCAGAGCATGGCAAACTTAGTTGTTTAAAAAGATCACATTTAAAATCCCTAAAATGCCACAATCCTGGATCACTTTTTTAAGCATGATTATTTTTAAGCATTTTAATCACTTGATTTCTTGATCGGTCAGTTAGCCAATGAGCCATTGTGTTGCAGGAATCTTGTTGTATTACATGTTAAAAACAGATGTGTAAATTGTGTATTAATGTGTTAGATCATTAATACATTTAAATAGAATGAAAATACTCTTAGATTATAATTCCATTTTCTCTGTGCGTCTGAAGTCTACAGTAAATATCCTAAAAGGGACAAGCCTGCTGAATTATGCTATTGAATGTGAAAGGAGTCATTGAATAAAAAAACCCACTAGGCTTAATATTAACAGTAAAGTCATTCCAAATTTCAAAACATTAGAAACAAAAACAAAAAACTACAATACAGTTCTCATTGGACACTTGCATTTCTGGGGTGGAAAGATTTTTTTCCACCTAGTCCCCTGCCTCTCCGAATGAATTCATAGCTTGAGCTCAGTTTCAGTTCCTCCCTCAACACACACAGATTCGAGTGCCGTGTGATTGTCCTCCAGCTGTTGCTTCGGCGTTGCTTTCAGGACACGCTCTCTGGTTTACTGCTGCTACAGGTGCTCCAAGCTCTTTAATTAACCACAGCCACATGTTTCCACCCAGAGACGTGGTGTTTAAGCTGGGCAAGCACATCTTTTCATTGTTAATGCTGCAGCTTGTCATCTACAGATCTGGAGACTGGAAGAGTCATCAAAAATAAACCCCTTATATTTACAGCACCCTTTTGGAATAAATGAGGACATTCCAGTGTAGTCATATCAATTGCTGTAAAAATTCTCCTGCATTCATATGACCTTTAAAAACACGAAACAGAAGACACACATTCTGCACCAGCAGCCCCACCTGGGAGACACACAGTGGTCACTCGCACAAGAGGCCCCACCTGGGAGACACACAGTGGTCAATCTGCACCAGCAGCCCCACCTGGGAGACACACAGGGGTCATTCTGCACCAGCAGCCCCACCTGGGAGACACACAGTGGTCATTCTGCACCAGCAGCCCCACCTGGGAGACACACAGTGGTCACTCACACAAGAAGCCCCACTGCAGTCAGATGAAGGGGAGCTGAGAGAAACTGCTGCACCAGGTGGAGTAAGGGGGGATGTGAGGAAGGACAGACTGGACAGCCCAGAGATTATCCAGTGCACTGTGATTAACTCCCTATACTTATGAACTACCCTGGGGTCTTTAACATGCAAGTAGAGAGGACTTCATTTTTACTTCTCAATTGAAGGATGATGCATTAGGTTACAGTGTCCCTCTTCACCACACTGGAGAATTAGTATAGAAATTCCGGTCTTGAGGGAAGAGCACCCCATAGTGCTCTAACAACATCACTTGCTGCATTTACATGCTTTACTGGAGGCCTCCCAACCCAGAACTGACCAGTCCCAGCCTTGCTCAGCTTCTGAAAACTGACTTGATCAGGTTACCAGGTGATAACGCTGCTGCCATAACAAGACGTCCTTTCATTTGGCTACTTTGTGGTAATCACTGATTTTACTATTAAGAATGCCTGAAACAAATTTGAACTCAGACCATAACAAGAGAAAACTGAAACCAAACAACACAATGAAAGACCTGTGCAGGTGGTAAGATCCGTGTGTATCCTGCTCTTGCTTGAGGGTCAATGTCGGACTTATTTGCCTATCGATAAAATAATTAATCAGAAATCACGAGTGATACTGCGCACACAACAGAAAAAACAACAACATTAAACCAGGCCAGGGACCAAATTACACCACAAAAGCAAAGCACTCCAAAAAACACTCATGAGTTAAAAACAAAGGAGACATACAGTGGGCTTGTATGTTTCCTTGCTTGTTTTGTGCACGTTGCACATGCAAGCCACTTCATTGAGAGAATCCGTAGAGAAAGAGAAGCTGTTTTTTGCAACAGGTGTAGATGCAGGGAACTGCACTTCTCTCTGTTGGATTGCGTCCAGTTTTTGCAGGAGCCGGTGTATTGCCAAAAATGTTGCAGTGTCCACAAAATCAACAGCTGACTGTTTGTTTCTGGAGGTGCTACAGTGGGGGCATTGGGATCTGACAGTGCTTCCACGCTAGGCTATTTGGCACGGGGGGCTGGTGAGCTTGCCCCGCGCTTCCAAAGTCCCTCATGGTGGTAAAAGCCCAGGCCGGCCGGCCTGTGGTTGGACAGGGCAGCGTGACCACCATTCGCCAGCACAGATCATCTTTTTTACCCTGTCCGGGTGCTCAAGGGGGACCCTGCCTGCAGAAGGCGCCAGTGCTCACGGCCTGCGTTCGCCCGGCTTCCCCACACTGCTGTAGATCACTGAAGAATCGCCCTCTGTTTCTGCCGGCGTCCTGCTGCAAAAGAGCAGCCCCAGTTAATAACAATGCTTGGCACTTATGGAGGGGTTCTCATCCACTAGAGCACATTACATGCAGGAGGGGACCCACCTCATCGCTCACTGAAGTGCAGCCCCACCTGGGAAACATTATGCACAGCAGGCCGGGGAGGGGCTTTCAATTACGTTAAGAGCAAATTTAGGGAAGTTGGACTGTGCAGATCCAGAGTGGAATTGTTCTGGGACACAAGGGTTAACACCCTTACGCTTATGCACAGCCATGGGAACTCTACTGCTCAAGTAGTCATCCCAGCGCCCCTGATCACACAACACAGTGACCCCAGCCACCATAATGGGTCCAGGGTAAGAGCACTCCCTACTGGTCACCAAATGGACTGCAGTAACCAGGTTCCACCCCAGTTCTGAGCTGGAGTTAATACCTCTACTGTAGCGATCTGTGGAATGGGATCTTTCATGGCCACATCACAAGTCAGGAGCTTGTCTTAACATTTCAGTGAAAGGACAACATCTCCCACAGCACAGTGTCACAGTAATGGGCAGTGATGTGGGAATTCTCATTCTAGCTGATCTTCATCTTATAGTTCAAAGGCTGGAATTTAAAACTCCAATGGCACAGGCAGGCAAACAAATCTAGGGAGTCAGAAGTCTGGTCAGGTGACCTGCGGGTTTGCTGCAGGTTTGCAGATGTTTCGCTGCCAATTGAAACAGTTCCTGAACATACCCAGCTCTGGCTCAGCTCTGAAGGCCACTGTCTAGATGCAGGGGGTCCCTGCTTTCCCCGAGCCCTGGCAGGATTCTGGGGTGCGCTCAGGGTGGGGTATGTGGACGAGCAGAGAAGGGGGGGATCACCTTTCAGAAGAGCTGGCGGTGGCGCCGGCCGGGAAGTTGAAGGTGGCGTAGTGAACCTCATCATCGTCCGGGTTCCCCTTGTCCTCCTTGTCCCCCTCCTCTGCTGGGGGGGCATGGCCCTGGGTGGGTGTCACATTGGCGTACACGGTGTTGATTTTGTCCTGGGGAGGAGAAAGAAAGAGGGAAGAGCTGAGGTCCCAGAGGGTCACCGTTCCCGACTTGTTTCACTTACTCTTGGTTGCTTCATTGGTTTAATTGCTTCACTAATTGGATAATTGAATTAAAGCTCAGTGGTCCAACAGACGTTGGAAGGTGGAATGAATTGTGTGTCTTAGGTGATCGGTGCTGGGACAAATGTATTGAAATAAATACGTTCCTGTTTGTCTCACAGGGAGAACTTCTGCGTTAATTCCAATAACTAAAGAGCTCAAGCTGGCTTGCAAGGCCTGAAGCTAATGAGATTTTCCAGGAGACACCGTCCTGACATGACCTGATTTGTAGCAGCAACAAATACAAGCTCTTGGTCTGTTCTTCTCAAAAAGACTGTGAAAACCCAGGCCCATCATTTGGTTCCTACCGATTTGACAGGCGGACACCTCAGACCCCAGTAAACATTCAGAAACTCCTGGATGCACAAGACAGGGGCTCCCAGTCCCGGTCCTGGGGACCCCGACCTGGGTTTCATTGCAGCTGAGCTCTTGACTTAAATTGATCCTTAATTGAACCACCGTGTTGCTTGATGAGAACCTCTGCAATATAATTTTCTTCTACAATTTTGGAGATTTTGGGTTACTTACGAAACACTATAGTTTAAAATCAAACCTCCTACATGTTACCAAACCGAACACAATGAAAAAAAAAGAGTTTAGGTGGCCCATTTTATTAAGTCCATTAAAGAATTAAACGACTTACTTGCATGCTCAGGTGGAAGAAACACCTGCAGATATGGATCTGCAAGACCAGGATTAAGGAACCCCTGATTGAAGACAAGGGAATAGGTTTCACTTTACCTGTTGGTCCATATCTATGCTTTCATCCTCCCTCTTTGACCTTAAAGTCTTCTTCCTGCAAAGAAGAAACAATGGAGACCATCTGAATTGAGAGACGATAGTCCATCCATGTCATTGCGTGCATGGTTTATTATATTTCCAAAACTCTGGCAAGGCATGTATGTTGATCCACATGCTAAAACATTAATTTGCATTTATATCGATTATTTCTAATGATCCCATAGTGCTTTACATACAGGACAGAAGGAAGCCTGCTTCATCTCCCACTGAAGTGTAGCCCCACCTGGGAGACAAGTGATCATTCTGCACCAGCAGCCCCACCTGGGAGACAAGTGTTCATTCTGTACCAGCGGCCCCACCTGGGCGACACACAGCAGCCATTCTGCACCAGCAGCCCCATTGCACAGCCTGAACACTGTGGTTAAGTTTACAATCAATCCTGGGATCTTCAATAACCAAGCTGGCAGGGCCTCAGTTTCACATCTCACCTGAAGGACAGCACAGTGCCCCCAGTCACCATAATGGGGCGTTGCTCTGGAATTTGTGTTCCAGAGGGAAATGTGCCACATATGTTGGTGTCTGAGACCAGCTGTCCAACCAGATATTAAAAAAACAGTGGTTCTAGACATACATTTCAAACATCGTGGTTGAGGTTTATAACCAAATGAGGAACCACCAAATGCTTTGTGAAAATTACAAACAACAGCCAATATGTGTGTAGTGTATAACAGGAGATGTACAGTATAAATAGATGAACATGTCTGCAAACAAGAGGAGCCATTCAACCCATTTAGCCTAGTAGAGTTATTCTCGAATTGATCCCAGGATCTCATCCAGCTGTTTCTTGAAATAATCCAGGGTATCAGCTTCAACAACATGGCTGGCAGCTTGTTCCACACCCCCACCACCCTCTGCATAAAGGATTGCCTCCTGTCTCGGTTTTAAAAGGTACTTCCACATAGTCACTGTTAATTCTAAAGTAGTTCATGAGTTTTGTCAGGTCCTTTTGAGGATTTTTAACACTTGAATCAAGTTCACTGCAAGTCTTCTCAGTTTGAGAGTAAACCAATTCAGTCCCTAAAGCCTGCCAGTACAGGACATTGCTTTTACATTCCTTGTACACTGGAAAATGAAAGTGATGTGTCAACATAAATGCATTAGTCTTTTTCATGTAGTTTCTTCAAACCCAACATTATTTAATGTCATTTGATACTCATAGTTCCTGTTTTTGCTGCCTGTAATTGTCTGCAGTAAATGTCATCTGCCAGGTGCTGGCCGAGCTGTGAGGTCCGTTAAAGGTGTGTATTCTCACAGTCCTGAGAATGTGTGTATGAGCTGCAGATACTCAGAGAACACTGTGTCATGGAAGAAAGAGACAAATCCCACAGCATGGAGATACGTACCCTGAAATCTCAACAAGGAGGAGGTGTCACAGTGCAGCACCTGGCCAAAGCCTTCACCCTCATCCAACATGAATGGCCAATGATGTGAGCACAGTCTTTAGAACTGAATATTTTCAATCAAAACATGAAGGCTCAAACTGAACACTATCATGGAAAGATGTTACACAGCAAGAATGACAGAAAAGCTGCAAACTCAAAAATTAAAGTATTCAGTCCATACTTGGTGGAAGGACCTCTGGTAGCCATTTCAGCTCTGAGTCTTTTTGAATGAGTCTCTAACAGCTGTGCACACTGGGATGGTGCAATGTGCATGCATTCCTCTGTGCAAAAGTGCTCAAGCTCTGTCAGGTTAATTGGGGATTGTTGATTCATTTTCAACACACATTTTCTTGCCACACATTTTCTACTGGGTTCACGTGGGCCACTCAAACACAATCACAAATTTGTTGGAGATTGGAACATCCGACCCAGCTGTGCTGCAAAGGACTGTAACCGGAATTCTTTCAAGAAACATTAAAGAAACATTTGGACGGGATACTGGGATTAATTAGTTACAGACTACCCAAAGCTATTGCATTAGTAGGCACCTATTAATGGACACCCGGTGTTCCAGAGAGACAGGAAAGATAGAAGAGGGATGAGGTGTAGCACTGTACAGGAAAATAGCATTCAAGCACAGGCACAAACTTTTGATAAAGTGAAGATGGCAGAACTATTGAGTTATAAAACCATTCACCAGACATCATGTTGAGAGTGTGCCACAGATCACCTAATTCATACTTCATCATATTTCCACCTTATATAATGATATTGTGAACACATGTAAAGGAAGATGTGGTATTAGTGGGAGAGTTGAATTTGCCTCACAGAGAATGGGAAAGGCCTTTTATTAGGAAACACAGCAGCAGAAACTGAAATAGTAGACATAGGTAGTGACTGCTTTCTTACTCAGTGTGTCAAAACAGCTGCTGGAGGAAGTGTCTGTATTGGTGTAGTCTTTTCAAATAACCTTGATTATTGAGTAAAGGAAAAGTAACATTAGAGGACTGTGCTTTTGAAGTACATGTTGGAATTGGACTGGTGGAGTTGACACCTAAGGCTTACAGTTTCTGGAAAGCAGGCTATGAGTCAGAACATGAAGGATGGTAGCAAATGGAGGCTACAATAAATACAGTAAAAATATGTAATTTGTTCAGTATTACAGCAGCAAAAGAATAGAAAAGGATGAAGTTATGTGTCACAGGGATGATAATGGGAAGCCTCCTGACGATTAAAGGGAAGTGGCTAATGTATTCAAATGAATATTTTGCTCAGGCAGTGATCAAGAAAGAAATATACAACATTGTTTAGGCAGAAGTCAGAGGACGTTCAATATTAATTACGATTGGAGCAGAAGAGGCAACGGAAGTGCTACAGGTTACTGGAATCACTTCAAATACATCAGTTCCCCGGGCCTGATTGTTCCCAGTACCTTCTGTGCTTCAGGGAAAGGAGAAGTTACAGATGTGTCATTAACACAATTCTTCCAGTAGTCTCTCAAGACATTGGCCGTAACAACTGATTGGAATGCTGCTTCTGTAGTGCCCATGAAAGGGCAAGAAGCCCCGCCCACCGGGGGACGGGGGAGGAGCTCATGTGCTCCTCCGCCCCGCCCACCAGTCAAGGCCATTCACCTGCTCCTTCACAGATTCCACCAGCTGCCCAACAGGGGCCGTGGTGTCAACTGGAGCAGCAACGCGACTCTCGCTGACCTCACTGCCCAGAGAAGTCGCAGGAGCCGCCATTGGGGGCTGAGAAAGACTCCTGTCCAGCTAATGCTCTCCTGTCCAACCATATGCTCTGGGGCACTCTGTTACCCGGGCTCTGATATTTTCTGGAATCCCCAACTCAGTTAGCTGAGGAGGTGACCCAGTCAAACCCAAACTGAGAGCCACAAGGTACCCCCATGGCAGACAAGGGCTCATCGCCATACTGTGTGCAGCAGAGAGGACCTGCTGGTGCAGGAACAGGTGCTCAGAGACATACCGGCTCAGCAGAACCACGACCATGACCACGACCATGACCATGACCACAACCACGACGATGGCGACCACAGCTGCTGCCACCCACCAAGCAACCACGTTCTGTTGAGATCCTAAATGGACAGAGGTCAAAGGTTACAAACAATCGTTCTGCAGCCCTAAATCCAGCAGCCTAGTGACGCGAGACCAGAGACAATGCCAAAGCAGACCATCACAGCATGGAAAATATATCCTACGTTTTACAGTGAGAGTCTCGGCAGTAGAGTTCAGAGCACCAATCTGATTCCGAGCTTCACAGTAGTACTGTCCACTGTCTGCAGAGCTGATGTTAATAATGGTGTAGTTGGCTCCTTTATATAATGGACCAGCTCCACTGATCTTAAACCAGGTGTAGTTCTTCACTGGAGGGTTTGCAGAGCTGCTGCAGGTCAGGGTGACAGAACTGCCTTCTGCTATTTCACCAGAGGGGCTGATGGACACTGAGGTGCTCTTGGGGGCATCTGGAAGAAAAGATGGGAAACTTTATGAAGGTCGTCCCTGCAGACCCAGTGTGATCTAGGGGTCAGAGAGAAGGCTGGGCGTCCAGAAGGTCCCAAGTGTGGCTCCCAGCTGGAACACTGGACAATACTTTACCCTACAAATGTTACTGCCAGTCTGACCTTTAGCAAGGTCAACTGCATTGATGTACTTACACAGCACATTCACAGTGACAGCTGCAGAGCTATTACTCCCAATCTCATTCTGTGCTTCACAGTGGTACTGTCCGCTGTCTGCAGAGCTGATGTTAATGATGGTGTAGTTGGGTCCTTTATATAATGGACCAGTTCCATTGATCTTAAACCAGCTGTAGTTCTTCACTAGAGGGTTTGCAGAGCTGCTGCAGGTCAGGGTGACAGACCTGCCTTCTGATATTGCACCAGAGGGGCTGATGGACACTGAGGTGCTCTTGGGGGCATCTGGAAGAAAAGATGGGAAACTTTACAAAGGCCATCCCTGAAGCCCCAGTGTGGGCTAGGTGTCAGAGAGAAGGCTGGGCGTCCAGAAGGTCCTGGGTTTGACTCCCAGTCAGGACACTGGACACTATGTGATCCCAAGGAGGTCACTGACCCCTCTGACCTTTAGTAAGGTCAACTGCATTGATGTACTTACACAGCACATTCACAGTGACAGCTGCAGACCTGTTACTCCCAATCTCATTCTGTGCTTCACAGTAGTACTGTCCGCTGTCTGCAGAGCTGATGTTAATGATGGTGTAGTTGGGTCCTTTATATAATGGACCAGTTTCATTGATCTTAAACCAGCTGTAGTTCTTCACTAGAGGGTTTGCAGAGCTGCTGCAGGTCAGGGTGACAGACCTGCCTTCTGATATTTCACCAGAGGGGCTGATGGACACTGAGGTGTTCTGGGGGGCGTCTGGAAAAAAATCAGATTTGACTTTAGATTTTCAATCACAATGTAATTGTTACGATCCCTGCCTCTCGGCAATGGAGGAGGCAGAAGTAGGTGTAGCCCCTATCCATCAGTTTACCTATCAGTTTTTCCATTCACCACCACACCCCCGTCTCATCCTACTTAAACACCTGTCCTTCCCTACCTCGTTGCTCAGTATTGGTTTTCCCTATCGAGCTTCCTGGTTGCGCTTCTTCTACTCTGTGTTTGTCTTGGATTTCGGCTTACGGTTTTTCCCTTTGGACTTCGGCTTTTCAGATCTCGGCTTGGATTGGTACTTTCGCTCTGTCTTGGATAACTGGCTACCTCTGGATTCTCGGATTGCTCTACGGACTACAACTTCGGATCACACTTCGGCTTCGGTACACGTTCCCTTTCGGATATCTTGCTCCCCCTGGACTCTCGGCTCGTTCCTACGATTACGGTTTGCTTTCGGTTTACGACTTGGCTTTGTTCGCTCCTGCAAGTGGGTTCACTCACTAGTTCGGTCCCTATTACCGAACTCGTAACAGTAATCTGCCTTTAATTTGACAAAAAGACCAGAAACGTAAAATAAAGTGTGTTTTTTTCCATCATCATCAGTGTTTGCCTTCTTCCATCCATCTCTGAATGTCTCAATGTTAAAACTGAGGAAGCATTTCACTGCAACACAAACCATGAAGCTTCAGGAATGAGTTTCAGGGCCCTGTGCGATTATCAAAGCAACCCCCCGGCACTCTTTCTCACAATCAGTGTTTTCTCACTGTTATCTACTCAATAGCCAAAGAGAAGGCTGAGATGTCTTAAAAATCTCTGAGCCCTTCCCTGCAGATCAGCAGCTTGAGGAGCAATGGACTGTAAAACCTCCATCCTGATACAACACATCGGCTTCAGGGGAGTAGGTCCTCTTTTCCATGGTATTAGCGTAATGCTGCAGCTGCTGCTCTGAGCTGCGGAGCAATGACTGGTCTATGTCCAAGCGCAGCTCTCACAGCACTGTTCAAGATTTCTTGATTGAAGTGGTGAATGGCTAGGACAGTGAATTCAGAGAGAGCTGATGCAGGCAGGTGGAAGGGAGAATTTTGCTTTTGAAAAACTGTCTAGGAAAAGCAAGACTCCCAGCCAAAACAAACAGAGGGGTGAGGCTGGCAAGCCGGTGCTGTAGAAAATAAATCAAAGGAAAAAATACAGATTTGACCAGCAGGGAGAGGACTGACAATCTGGAGATATGACAAAGAGAGAATTCTCTGCTGGCACGTCCCCAGTTAGGGAACAAACATAAGTATAGATTCACTAGCCAGACGTGAGGCGAGTGCTGGGAGCTCAAATGACACAGCGGCTTGCAGTGTCTTCAATAAGGAACCTGACAGACTGAGTGAGATCTGGACTGGAAACTTGTCTAGTGAGAGGTGTCCCTGTCCAGTCTAGCAGCCACAGGGTGCAGGTCGGTCCAGGCCATGACAAAGAGGAACCAAAGGAGATTCAAGAACGAACGGTGATCTGTCGCATCCGGATTGAGCTATTAAACACACACGGTATTTTCAATATTCTATGTCCAAAAGAAAGACAATAAGTGAAATCTAAAATACTGTGACTTGGCAGATTAAATATGTCCCTGTGTGAACTACAAACAAGTGCATTAGCAAAGATCTCTATCATAATCTTCTTTTGTGATATCAAGCTAGAAACTTTTCTGCTCATCTTCATATGATAGAAAAATAAGATAACTGTACAGAAATTCACACACTAAATGTAAAAGGTCTGAAACTATAAAAAGAGAAGACGCAGATATTGGGGCTGTTTATCTGAGTTTACGTCTCTCTTAGCTCATTCAGTCTGCAGTGTGGGAAACGGCCCTGCAGTGGGTTTCTTCTCAGACCAGGCCTGTGGTTTCAGTGCAGCAGCAGTACAGCACAGTGCTGGTGATCTGAATCCAGCTCAATGCTGCACAGGGGAGTGTTAAACCCAGGACTGACATCATGGACAGAGTAAAGCACAGCAGTGAAGTAAAGCACAGAGAGATCATGCTAAAGCACAGTAAAATGCAGAAAAGCTTAGTGAAAAAAGCAGACTGAAGTGTTGAAAACTGCAGTAAAGCATTGCAGGAAACCTGTATCGAGGGGAAAACACATTCAGATCCTTGTTTAAGGCAAATATGCAAATTTGAAGGTAGACGTGACAGCTGGCTCAGAGCATGTTGTACATTATGCTCTAGCAGATTAGGTAGCAGATTCTGGAAGGAGTCTACTGGGGACAGGAAACCGCCAACTGCAATGGTCTCTGGGTAATATCATATGAGTGCTGTCCTGTGGCAGGACAGGGGTTCTGTTGCTCTGTGCACCAGCTAACCAGAGGGAGTGTGAAAAGAGGAACGAGCAGGAGGAAGTGTTTCACATGTGAACAGATTTGTACAGTGAAGGTTCAGGGATGGTCATGAGCTTCAGAGAGTTTTCACCCTGTGTGTGTGTGTGCGTGTGTGCGTGTGTGCGTGTGTGTGTAACAGTGCGTAGGGGGCGAGTCTTGAACTCTTCTCTGGTTAGTTGCAGAGAAAAGCCCCTCAGATTTACATCTTCCTGAAGAGCTCCTTGAAAACAGTACAACCTTTTGGAGTAAACAGGAGAATTAAGGGAAGTTAAGTGTGGAGTTCATAGACAAAGCCCAGTCACAGTTCGCTGTATTGTTATAGTCCCTGTGAAGTCCAGTACACTGATACAGCCCAGTCACAGGCTCTAGACTCTTCTAGTCCCTGTGGAGTCCAGCACACTGACACAGCCCAGTCACAGGGCTCTAGACTCTTCTAGTTCCTGTGGAGTCCAGCACACTGACACAGTCCAGTCACAGGCTCTAGACTCTTCTAGTCCCTGTGGAGTCCAGCACACTGACACAGCCCAGTCACAGGCTCTAGACTGTTCTAGTCCCTGTGGAGTCCAGCACACTGACACAGTCCAGTCACAGGCTCTAGACTCTTCTAGTCCCTGCGAAGTCCAGTACACTGACACAGCCCAGTCACAGGGCTCTAAACTCTTCTATTTCATGTATGGTGCAGTACAATGACTATTTTATAATATATATTTGCTGTATTTTAAAACATTTCAACATTTTGTCCATTTTTGTCAATCAGCAGAGGCCAAACTATATACCTGTGGTGATATCATACCATAATTAATATCAATTCTACCCTTTTCATCATTAATATTTTCTTTTTTAATTTGAAAAACAGTGTGCATCATCTGTTCATTCTTGCAGAAAAAAGAATGGTATTCTTGTATTATTTTGTTCTTTCCACCAAATGTCATTGTGGTTTCTCTCATTTGCATAACTCCCCTCTCAGTGGCATTTAGATCCAGAAAATCTATTTGTCCTTCTGGCTTGAGCCATGAGTATTGTTCAGCAGCAGGCAAATGAGCTGTGCTTCTGAGAACTGGGAGGGGGCGGGGCATGTTTCCACCTGTCAGGGAAGAAGTTCACTAGTCTCTACACTCATTTACTGTCGCCAACTGGACCCAGATCTCCCGGACTTTTACACAGGACAGGAGATGCATGCCACCTCTAAACTGAAACACATTTATATATAATTTCAGCAGAAGCCTATGGTTGGCTTATTGACACTGGAGCACCAAGAGGAAACCCCACACGAACATGGGTAAAACACACACACTTAACACAGACAGCAACCTGGGTCTGGAATTGATCCCAGAGCCCTAGTGCTGCAAGGCAGCAATGCTGACCACAGTGACACCATGCCGGTCTGATCCCACTAATTAGATCAATCAAAACAGCTGAACCTCATTATTGACTATCTGCAAACTGTAGGTCAAGTGGGATCGAGCACAATTTCTAGGACAAATCCCAGACTTTTTTCCCCGATGTGATCCTGCTGCTCTGAAGCCCAGTCAAAGCACATTGACCTGAGAACAAAAGCATGGTGAGAATTCTGGGATACATAGCTTGACTCTACCGACCTCTCACAGTGAGCAAAGAACTAGAGAGTCATCTGGGACTCACTCCACCCTGACTGCCCTCTAATTGCTTCATAAAACTAATGATCCAGCATCAGCCTTGTACTAGTTCAAGCTATGTAGTCTATCACTACAGGTGATGGTCTGAGGAGAGCTCTGAGAAACTGCTGGACTGCTGCCCTTGAGGACTGACTCCAGAGAGAGCCACTGTCCCAACACTCCTGATCCAATAAACCACCAGGATCATACTCACATCTGACACTGAGCGTGACCGCAGGGGAGGGCAGGTTGTCATAGCCTCTTGCAGTGCAGGAGTAGCTCCCATCATGCTCGTAGCTGACAGGGTTAAAGGTCAGGGGGCTGGAGGGGGTCTGTGCAGGGAGGAGGAGACCGTTCCTGTACCAGGTGAAAGTGGGGTCACTCAGAGTGCAGCTGGTCTTACAGGTCAGGGTCACAGCCTGCCCCTCTGTTACTGTGCTGGAGTTCACCTGTGCCTGCAGACCTGCGAGAGAATGAAAGAGAATTAAATTACTGAGTTAAACTCAGCTCTCCCAGTGATCAGTGTTACAGTGACCCTGTACAGTATATGATCACTTCCCTCGAGTGAGCTGCAGGACTGAGATACACACTGATGATCTTTAGAGTTGCATGGATATTTACCTTTTTTATAATGTGTACCTTGAATGAAATTCTAGTTTTAGAATTTGGGAATAAATTTAACAAGTAACAGAGCAGCAGCTTTTGCTTAACCTAAAATAAGAGGTTCAGATAATCTACACAAAGAAATCTCATTTCAGTAAAAAACCTGCAAGGAAGTAGTTTAGTGTAACAGGCTCTAGAGAGCATCACGATCACACATGACTGATCAATTAACCAAATTAACAAAAACATTTAATTAGGATCATAAATCCGTCTTCTTCCTTCTATTAAAACATAGTGTGACCTTGACTGCTGTATAGACACTAGATCAGCTCAGCAGAGAGAGGGCTCATTGAGCCCTGAGAACAAGGTGATGTAACCTGTTAAATCAGTAATTTTCTGACATCTTGCTAATAGTAACACTGTGAAATTGTGAGTTTGTTTTAAACCTCAGTATTTTTCACCAGCATGTCAAGTTGTATAGCAGGGAAGTCAAACACTTCCAGGGTGGATGCAGTGGTATGTATTTCTAAATATATGAATTGAGTTTGAATATGTTTCTGACACTCTGTAGATGCACTTGCTGTTTTACAAAACAGCTTTGACATTTTAACCTCAGCTGAGTTATGGACTGATATTAAGGTAAATGTCTGTATGAAAAAGTGCACAGTCCCACAGTGCAATTGTGCTGTTGTGACAGTATTTTTACTTTAAAGGAACAAGTAACAGGTTTATTCCATGTTAAAAAGAGAAGAAAGAAAACATAACGTTTTGGCTGTGGAGCCTTCTTCAGGTCTTCTTCTGTTTACTTTAATGTCAACATGTGCAGTTAGTGAAGAATGTATGAAGCATGAAGAGAGTCTCTACTGTACCTGTGACTAAGAGTGACACTCCTGGTTCTCCTGTCCATTTACCCCCAGTTGTGGTTGTTATAAACCTAAACCAGTAAGTTTTGCTGTCACTTGTTGTCAGGTTCCTCAGTCTGAGGGTGCAGTTGTTCACCTTATTCCCCAGGTATTCTGTACGGTTCACATACTGAGGCAGAGTGGACAGGTCTGTGGGTTCAGTTGAGTACACTGGTTTCTCTATAAACCAGAATGTTTGTGTCACAGAGTTACCACTGGGGTAACTGTAGGTGCACCCCATGACCACCGTCGACCCCTGCAGTGCACAGATACTCCCAGGTTTGTACCACACCTCCCAGTTCTGACTCAGGACACCTGCAAGAGAGACACACACAGCCCTGCTGGTGAGGACCTGGAGCTGCAGGGAGGGTGAGAGTCTGAGAGGACAGGAGCTGGGCTGTCTGACTGCTGTCACAGTAAATACACAGGGCAGAGCACAATGTAAATAACTGTACATTTAACACACAACACACTGACAATCAGCGATGTTGCCACAGTCCTATGAAGAACATTTTCATTTCATTGTCATGAGAGCAACTTCTACCACAGTGTTTCCTAGTCCTGGGGTAACCCTGTGTCTTACGGTTTCCATTCAGACTGAACTTGGTGAGTTTGGCTCATCAGACCATTCATTTGTCTAGTGTCATTTTCTAGTTTGAATTCTGTTTCAGCCTTTAAATAGAAGAAGGGGCATAGAAATCAGCCTGAACCCTGGGCCAGCTGCTGGGTTCCTGCTCTCCTCTCACTTTATTTTTTCAAGGACTTGAAGCACAGTTGAACTGAACCACAGGGCCAAGGCAGCACTAAGAAAAGCTACAGTATAACAGGAGTGTCTTCACAGCACTGAAAACAATTTCTCTCTGGAGAGCTGTAGGGGTCACCAATTAGAAACTATTCTGAAACAGTTTCACTCATTATGTTGTTGAAAGGACACACAGAAAGGAAATTGTCTATGTTGTGAGTGCAGGAAACAGTTAAAAATCAATCAATTAGTTCAATCAATTGTTTAATGTGGATTGTGAAACAATGATCTAACCCATCTGCTTCAATATAGCTGGGCACAGTAAAAAGGCATAGGCTGGCCAGTCTGAGGACAGGCTGGGATTCTGCTCCAGACCCCTGAATTAGAGTCTGTCTGTCATTAGATGACCTTAAGTGTTTCATTCTTAGGCCAGACTTCTTCAGTGAGAACAAAGGCACACAGATGGAAGCCTCTTAAATTCAGGAATTAATAAGGCAGGGAGTAAATCACAACTCCACAGAGAGGAAGCTGTTGTCTACACTTCAAATCCCCTCAGTGCTGGAGAAGGGAGATTCCTCAGACCCAAACGGCCTGTTTCTGTCACAGATTCCTGGTGTGCTTTTACAGTCACTTCCTGCCCCTTGGATCTTCAGATGGAACGAAACCCAGCAGGCGTGTGGCAGCGCAGGAGCGCAGGTGAGGATCCCTGGTTCACACACTGCGCTCCGTACCCCAGAGTCGTACTGCAGCTCATGAACATGTGTCAGAGGACGATGGCTATAAGAGTGACTTCCTGCCCCTGATCTGCGGCAGAAAGAGCCACATCCCAGAGGTGTAGGATATGATGTGGTTCTCATCACCGTCAGCAGTCTTATTTCATTACAAACAGGAGCTGTTCAGCTCAGGCAGAATCCAATCCAACCAAAACCAGCAGTGGTCTGAGGACCTCGAGTCAGCACCAACACGCAGCATGCAGCAGAGCAGTAGAGTATACTGTAGCGGTCATGAGGGAGCATTGCAGCGCAGTACACCAGGGATCCCCACATCTGGGGAGCCCCATCCTGCAACTATTTTATTGTGAACAATTAAGCACCTAATCAGATACAATGTGCAACTGTGATTTGGGGACAAAGTTTAAGTGCTCTTCACCCATCAAGCACCAGACTTCTCCTAATTAAATAGACAACTTACATGATTCATCAATATCTTAAAGGTGTTACCAACATTTAGAAACTGGTGACCCATAGGACTACCTGAAGTGTAGACCCCTGAAGTAGTCATTAACAGTATTAACGATAAACTATGAACATTAAACAAGCTCAAGCATTCAATATCAAATCAAATCTGTTTTCCTACCAGGAAGGATAGCTTGAGTCTTTCAGGATGAAAGATGAGAGTGTTTTCAAAGTCTGAGGGCAGGCCGCCACTGTCTGTCTCAAGCTCTTTAGGGAAGTGCAGGGAAGTGTTTCTCTCTCACAGTGTGTGTTAACCCATGCCACACAAAGAGAACTGCAGGGTTTACCACCAAGTCAACAAGCACAGAGAACAAGGCAGAAAAGAGGATCTTCTGTCCTGAATTGCTGCTACAGAGTCAAGAGAGCATTTTGAAGAGCAGCATTTGTTCAAAAGTGAAAGGGCTGCTTGCACTGAACTGAGGGGCCACACTGAAAACTGTTCCAGTCAGCAGGGCCGATTTACAGTATGTCATTGCCTGATGTCTTCCTGTTCGACAGGATCTCTGCACCCCAGATCGAAGGCACAGAGTTGTGAGGCAGTGGGGATACAACACAAAGCACAGAAAGGACTACAAGAAGAACATAAGAACTTCCTCATTTATCTGCTCAGTGCTGACTGTCTGTGACGTCATCCAGCCTTTTCTACAGGGTAGCAGCTTCAACAGAATAGATAGGAAGCTTGTTCCACTCCCACAGTCACTGTTACATTTCTGAGTGCCTGCAGAGAGCTATTTCCACACTGCGACTAATAAAAGCTCACCTTGCAAATTTTGCAGGGATCACACCACCTGTGGAGTTTCTTGAAGTTTCTGCACTTCAGCACAATTTCGGTGTCTCTCTAAACATCAACGTGCATTATTACAATAAGAGTTTCATGAGAAGGTGACAGTTCTGGGTTTTCAGCCAGTTTGAAGCAGAAGGAACTGCTGCACAGTGAACACAGGGAAGCAGAGTGATGAGGACATGAACCAGGTTCCTCTTATCCAGCTGTCTGATCTGTTACAAGTCTTACCAGCTGCAGGTCCCTCTGTGAGATACACTCGCTGCTGGAAGTATCAAACCTGTTACCTCCTCTCTGAGCACATGTCCACTGTCAGGCGTGTGAAGTGAGCTCAGTATTAATCTCCCTAACTGTCTGCTTCATCAGTGTGACTGATATAACAGCCCTGCAGCTCCCAGTAAAACTGCAGGGTGGACCACACTGCTCTGCAATGGGAGGGATTTTTCTGTCACCAGCGATGTCTTTGAAAAGTGACGCAGATTTACCTGGAATCAGAACAAGGGCAGCAAGTAGCATACTGACTGCAGTCTGGACAGACATTTCTTCCACGTCGGTCTGTAACACAGGAGAGTCGAGAATATATTAGTGGTTCTTTTGTTCATATAGTCAGGTGAAACACATTCTGTGTGGAGTCTGCATGGACTTTCATGTTGTCTTCAGGGGTTCTGATGTCTTCTCCTTCTCCCCAAAACATGCTGGTTGTGTAAATTAAAGTCTCTGATACATCTGTATGCAGTTTAGTGTGTATTTACATGTCCTGCAATGGACAGGTGTCCTATCCAGGGAGGAGTCCTATGTCCTGCTATGGATAGGCGTCCTACCGAGGGAGGAGTCCTGTGTCCTGCAATGGACAGGCGTCCTACCCAGGACAGAGTCCTGTTTTGCACCCTGAGCTCCTGCAGCTCCTCCCAGGAAGAGGAGGCTGTGTGATAAACGTTGTGTGTGGAATAAGAAGAGTAATGAACTCAACCTCAACCTAGAATGAACACGTGAAGTGAATTTAATGTGAAATTAATAGTAATGTGATGTGTATTATAGAAGCTTGTCTTAACTGTCTGTAACAGAAAACATCTTATTAATGGTAAATACACATCTTATATACTGTATGCCTTGTGCATATGATACATAAAAGCTACACGGTAAGCAATTATTTCTGAGAAAAGGTACTAATCACTGCTACAGCCTTGATAAACCTGCTGTTACTGAACGTTTATAGTATAGAAGGTTCTGTTGCATGCTATTGAACAGGAATTAATACTTAATTAATAACTTTGTAAAAGTCTGCATACACCTAATTCTGGTACAATATTAATAGCATAATACTTATTTACTTAATTGCAAATTAACTGTTATCCTGAAGGAGCATGAGAGTATATTTTTTCTGCACATTTTCCAAAATAGGTTTCATTCTTAAGTTTCCCTTGCAGACTAAATGTTACAATTACAAATATATAACTACAATTAAAACCCTTTAAAATTGTATTACTGTTAAAATGTTATTGGGGGTTATTTATGAATCTGTCTAATCGATTTATTATTAAACAACCAGTTAGATCCGTCTACATGTAGATACTGTACTCCAGTGATTCTCAAAACGGACAGGACATTTATCATGAGAAATGACTGCTCGTGCAATAAGGGCTAGGCAAGTGTTTTTAACCCATAACCCCTTTCGGTCTGAGAGCCTTGGTCCTGTCGCTCGTGACGGGTTCGGAACCTGCCCGATCTGTCGCGCGCGACCGGAGTCTGCAGCCCGAGGCGCTACCGCGACACCCTGCAGATTCAACCACAGCTGAAACTTCACCCGCCAGGGCGCCCGTACTAAACCGATCAGCAATCTTGCTCATCGCATCAGTTTATCAATGCTAACATATAGTCTATGTGCAAAAACGATACCTTTCACTCGCATCAGGCTGTTGCAGTCATCATTAATAGAAGCTGTAGTAATAGTAGCTTATAATAGATTTCATGCTTTGGTAATTCTATTGCAGAATAAAAAAGCAGAAATACATTCCGCTAATGGCAAAGTCACAGCATAAAGAAAGAGGTGAAGATACTCATTTAGCACGAATATGGGACGACCAGACCAGGATGAAGCGGAGCTGCTCCTGAGGGTCCCAGACAGGTGAGCGAGCCCGTGTCGTACCTGCAGGGTTGAAGGTGCTCGGTGCGGCGCTGGGAGGACGAGTCGCTGAGCCGCTGCTCACAGACTGAGGGCAGAGACGCGGGTGAGGCTGATTCACAGGAGGCTCATTTGAATAGAGCTTCAGACTTGATTCGGCAGAGCTGGTTACCACTGTGTTCAGTGTTTATCACGGGAGGAGGGAATAATGCCCAGGGGTTAATAAACTTGCCTTATATGGAAAAATCTGCTTATTTATTTATTTCCTGCAAGTAGGTGTGTTAGAATACTTTGGAAAGTTTTTTATGTCCGTGTAGTCGTGTGCAAATTTCTAGGAATTCTAACAAAACTCCATAGCTTTCAAAGTAGATTTTATTATCAGATTTTAGAAAAATACCTTTTTGATATTGTTTTTCACATTCATTTGGGATATTTAGTATGTTACTAAACATTGAGCGTACTAAACGTAATGGAACGTGTGTTCTTTTTCGGTTTGATTTGTAAAAATCTCTTTTTCTGCAGTAAGTGGAATACCGTCATCCTTGTATCCCATAACTTTATTTTAAATCTCCAAAACCTTCAGTTAAAAAATCATATTCTTTCCTGCTGGCTCGGTTGACTTCTATACTGTATACTTGTTTGGTCAGCTGTTTTAGTAGCGGCTCAGTGCTGTCAGCTCTTGACAGGAAATTCCGGTCTTCTGGTTCTTAAAATAATAAACCCCGGCAAACTGAAGAGGTAGCTGCGGGTATTGAAGAAGGTGTATTTCCCCCCCAGATAGAGATTATGTGATTTTTCTCTGTATCTGAAGTAAAGTTTCTCCCTCACAATCCCAGGCGTGCTCGCGTCTCCTGGTGAATTTCAGACAGGACCATAGACACAGCTTGGAGATAAAGAGGCTTGTAATCACGCGAACCTCATTTCCTTCAATTTTCTGTCATTTGCTTTCAATTTTCTGTTTCATACTGGATCGCGACCCAGGCAGGTCAATGCGCAGGAGCCCCGAAACCGGCGACTCGGGGACCAAGTGCAGCGCGTGCGAGTTCGGACCGGCACTCGCCGCGCGGGGGTTTAAATTGCGAAGTCTGGGTCTTTGGTTCCGGATCAGTTTGCACATAGATACAGATGAAAAGTCACAAACTTTGGGAGACCATACGGCCCGTGCAACGCTATTGGAAGCTCATAAATAACAGTTATATCGATCTGAAGATCTGGTTCAGCTGCTTCTTGAAAATATCGGCTTCAGCGACCTGTCTGGATAGTTTGTTGCATGCTCCCACATCTATTTACGTAAAGCACTGTCTCTTACAGTACACCTATGTTATTGGCCACTGGTGATTCGTATCAGTGTATCTTAAACTACATAAGAGATTACGCGCCGGGTTTGACAAAGCGGAAAGGAGCGCCGCGCACTGCTGGCCTGCTCATTGCGCAGTAGTGTCGCTCCGGACTGGGCCAAACCCGAGCCCGACACGGATCACAGTGAGAGACAAGCGAGAGGAGAACGTGTCGGCAAAGCAGCAAAAACATCACATGCCGTTGCTTCTGATTCTATGTGGCATGTTGCTGTTTTTCACAGCTCTCTTCAACCAGCGCGATTCACCGTCACACTGGCCCTTTCCGCCTCACACCCCAGCAGACACCACAGCCCCGGGGAAGCAGGCGCTCGCTCCGTCCTGCACCGCTGGTACGAACAGCGCACGAGCAAGCGGACTGACGCCCCCTGGCGGAACATCCCTGCGTGACCGCGGCGCCCGGCACTGATCCACTCGCGGGCGATATTCCACGACACGCCCGAGTCCCTGCTGGACGTGGCAGGGGGAGCTCGGCGAAACACAGGGATGAGCAGATCCGACAGAGGTGAGCGGCCGAGAGGAAGACAAAGAGAGGAGCCACCCTCGAGCGTGGAGAGCCGGGATGCCATGGAGACAAAGGAAGCAGAGGGAAGCTTTTCCCAGATCGCTCGGACCGAGAGCTCTGCCCCAGACCGCCGCTGCTCCAGCGCCTGGAGCCCACGGTGCAGCAATAATAATAATAATAATTGCTTACACTTATATAGCGCTTTTCTGGACACTCCACTCAAAGCGCTTTACAGGTAATGGGGATCCCCTCCACCACCACCAATGTGTAGCATCCACCTGGATGATGCGACGGCAGCCATAGTGCGCCAGAACGCTCACCACACATCAGCTATCAGTGGGGAGGAGAGCAGAGAGTAATGTAGCCAATTCATAGAGGGGGAGTTTTAGGAGGCCATGATTGGTAAGGGACAATTGGAAATTTGGCCAGGACACCGGGGTTACACCCCTACTCTTTTCGAGAAGCGCCCTGGGATTTTTAATGACCACAGAGAGTCAGGACCTCGGTTTTACGTCTCATCCGAAGGACAGCGCCTGTTTACAGTATAGTGTCCCCATCACTATACTGGGGCATTAGGACCCACATGGACCACAGGGTGAGCGCCCCCTGCTGGCCCCACTAACACCTCTTCCAGCAGCAACCTTAGTTTTTCCCAGGAGGTCTCCCATCCAGGTACTGACCAGGCTCACACCTGCTGAGCTTCAGTGGGTTGCCAGTTGTGAGTTGCAGGGTGATATGCAGCAGGCTCGGCCCTCCTCCCTTGGTGCGGTCTGAAGTGACCTTTGCGCAGTTGGGGTTCGGGGGTTCTCCTAGACACGTGCAACCTAAAAGGGGGCAAACGGTTTTCATGAGGTGTGTTTTACACTGTTTTGACCAGCCAGCTGCACAGGTGTAACAGCACTTCCTGTCCTTCACGCCTGCTCTCGCCCGACTGTGATGTGACGCTCTTGGCGCGAGAGAGGCGCCGCGCCCCGGTGGAGACGGAGACCCCGGTCCGCCCACGGCCGAGCGCCCCCCCTGCACAAGCCCACGCGCACTGCGGCCGCTCTGGCCTGGTGGATAATGTGCGTGTTTCCGCCAGTGGAGACCCCCCTGTTGCTCGCTTCCCCGCTGTCTCACCAGCCCTGCTGAGACCTCGCTGCTCGGGTCTGGGATGCGGTTTTCTCTCTTGGGTGCCTCCCTGCTCCTCAGATCTCCATCCACAGCACTGTGCAGCAGCAGCCCTGAGGCCTTCCAGCAGG
The DNA here is from genome assembly GCF_059453375.1 of Lepisosteus platostomus. NCBI lineage: Eukaryota > Metazoa > Chordata > Actinopteri > Semionotiformes > Lepisosteidae > Lepisosteus > Lepisosteus platostomus. The sequence goes on along the minus strand of NC_142636.1, from coordinate 15,574,588 downwards.
TCTGCAACAGGGAACAGCTTCTAGCCACCTCACTTGACAAACAGCGCCACCCACTGGACGCTTTGGAGCATTGCGTTGCTGTGGGTCTTCACTACAATTAAGCTCTGAACAAGTGAGACCAGCAGGCCACTGTATCACCTGGCCCAGATTAACAGTTTCACCCAGCTGCTGCTGCTGCTTTAAAGAGACCCAGAACATCCCCAGGAACAGGACTGGACAGCCTTCTTACATACCAATGTTAATATTCTGGACTAGAGAAGTCTCAAATCCTGACCACGGAAGAATTCCCTTCTTCACCTCTCCTGGACATTATCACATGTAGGTCCTATTCCCCATGTTGAGCTGTCCTGGGGAATCTTCTCCTCTGCCCACCACTCCGAACAAGGAGGTTCCTCACCCCTCCACAGCCCCAGCCAGGGTCTCCCACAGCAGCACAAACACGCCTGCGTGACGGCATTCCCGTGCGTGCGCGCGTGTCCGGGTGGGGAGTCTATAGGCTCGATCCGTGCAGAGTTGTGCTTCAGAGAGGAAAATGTTCCTCCGTTGAAATGTATTCGACGATGAATGGTCATCCAGCGACATCAGTGTCGAGATCTGCTGCGCTGTTTGGTTAATAGAGAGAGCGCTGCATGCACCGTCACAGAACTACATGACCGGTTCGTGCTGGTGCCATCTAGCGGCGGCTGACGGACACTGCGTCCGGCGCACTGGCCCAGTTCGCGCTCGGACCCCTGCTGACCCCGCTCACGTTGCAACTCCCGCTGCATTTCGATATTGTAAATGAAAGGAAGAAGAGTTTCTCCACCATTATAAAGTCGCACTGGGGAGCGGAGTGAGAAGAAACCCGTCACCTGTTCGCCCGGAGTCTCAGGCGAGCTGCGCGGTGCGTCTTTCGTCCTCCTGCTCACAGGACAGGTCAGGGTCACGGTTAAAGTCCGCTTCCAGCCGTCAGCGGTTAATCCCACCACTTCAGAGTTGCCTGGAAGCGATACGTGTCGAAACCACCGTCTCAGGCGCTTTCACATTTTCTCGGACTGTTTTTTTTTTTATTATTGCAACAACAAGAGTAACAATAACGTGCGTTTCTCGTCCTGGCTTTCGTTGACGCCACTCAGTGCGTCTCTCATCTGACAGCTGTGGCCAGAGGTGACGTGAAGAAGTGGGGGAGAATCACGAGAACCTGCCTGCTGACCTCCGGACAGCAAACACTGCCAGCGCCGTGAGGAGCGTCGCCCCAGCCGGGCCACCAGCAGCTGAAGAGAGCACCGTCACGTCCAGCCGGGCTGCGGGGTCAGACAGAGAAGGGGTTTCTCGGGGTCTGAGGGCGTCTGTGCGTTTCTCTGTCCCATACTCTGGCTATTCGATCCCAGATTGTACAGCTCATCTGACACCCCTGTTCTTCATCTGAGCTCGGCTACCTTTGCCTGAGATTAGAGCTTCAACGAGTTTCCCTCATCCCCGATGACACAGCTTTTAAACTTGCGGACATCCCGGGTCACCAGCAATTGAGTAAATAGCCTTTAATCTCAGGGCTGAAAACAATTAGTCATTAATTCTATATGGGTTTCAACTAAGTGGTCATTCAAGGATTCGATTAGATTGTTGGCATTTATTTGGAGGGGGGTTCAATTAAGATTTAATTTCAACAGGTCAATTAGGATGTTCAATTAAGATTTAATTGAAGGGTCCAGGTATGGTTCTAACTTAACTTAAGAACTCTATTAGATGTTCCAATTAAAAAATGATTATTCAATTAGGATGTTGATTTTTCAATGAGGAAAAAGATTGGTCAGAATATCCCAGGTTTAGACTGTTAACATTTTAAACAGCAAATTGGTAGTTATAAGTTAATAAAGTACTTTTAAATAAGTATGTGCTGTGTATGTTTATCAACCATGAGTGATTTGTGTATTTTGGTTATTGGGATTGTGGACAGTGAACTGGGACTGGTCTCTGACCAGTACCCTACTCCCCTCACATGTGTCAAGCTGGGGAGACCTGAACCTGCAGGGGGACCCACATTTCTTCTCCCTTCTTCGAACAGCAAAGCTCAAGAGCCAGTTTCCTCCGAGGCTGGGAGAGGGAGAAGAGGAGGCTCGACTCGCGCCTGGGCGGCGAGAGAGTTCATTCACAAAGCAGGAGAGGCTCTTCAGAGCGAGCCGTCAGGACGCAGCTGTGGAGAGCCGCTCCAGGCTGTCGGGGTGGAAAGAATATCTGCTGTGTGGGTCTACAGGAGATTCAGAGAAGTTTGTTTCTGCTCTGTATGGTTGAATCCTCCAGGATGTGGGTTGTGTTATAATTCAGTTCGGGACTTCAGTTATCCTCAGGATGGTTTGTGGTTAGCCTTACCGAAATAACTACTGAATAATTTCAAAATGATTAAGAATCACTTACAAGACAGTAATCCTTAGTACCTGAACTGAGCCAGTTACTGTCTTCATGAGCCCAGATTCACAGTGACCTTTAACCCCTGACTGCAGACACTAGAGCCCTGAAGGACTGAATTGTAATTTAGTATTGTATTAACAATAGTGAGCGATTATATTTTCACCTCACGCTCGGTAGGCATGTTTTGGTCTTAGGTCTTAGATGTTTTGGTCAAAATAATTTACCATTTAGTTATACAGAAATAAGAACATTATGCAAGAGAAAATATTAATTTAAACAGAATGTTAAGGAAATAGAAAATTATCTAAGGGGATACAAGGATGGTAAAATTTGACCGACTGGAAGAAATGTTTCTCAACAGTAAATAGGCAAAACTCAACCCCCCTAAAATAAATTCTATTACAAGGTATATTAAACCTTGAGAATGGATATTAGACTAAATTAAGCCTTAACACCTGTGTGTCAGGTCAGATCCTGTTGGAAATTCACCAGAAGGCTCGTGTGTGCTTGAGCTGTTGAGAATATCAGAGCTGCGCACATCAGCGCAGAACAATAATAATACAGAAACAGTTTAAAAACTATAGAGCTGTGCCAAAACAATATCTACAAATTTGCACACGACTTAAATACCGAACACGGAAATAAAAACTTTCCAGGATAGTATAATATGTCTTCTTGCCGGTAAAAAATAAATAAACAGCCCCTTATAAGGCATGTTTATCGCACGTTACCAGTCCCCCGGGCATCTTCCAGTCCACCCAAAAAACACTGAACACAAAGGGTAACTTTCTCTGCTGAAGCAAATCTAAACCACAATTCAAATGAGTCTCCTGTGAATCAGCCTCACCCGCGTCTCTGCCCTCAGTCTGTGAGCAGCGGCTCAGCGACTCGTCCTCCCAGCGCCGCACCGAGCACCTTCAACCCTGCAGGTACGACACGGGCTCGCTCACCTGTCTGGGACCCTCAGGAGCTCCGCTTCATCCTGGTCTGGTCGTCCCATATTCGTGGCGCGAATGAGTATCTTTTCTTCTCCAGTTTGTTAATTCTGTCATTTTGCTTTTAGCTGGAACGTTTTTTCAAAAACGGAATTTCGAAAGCATGTAAGTTTACTATTATTATTATTATTATTTTGTAATAAATAAAATAAATAAAGTAGCAGTAGCCGTACAAGTTCTGTTAATAATGACTGTATTCTGTCTGGGACCCTCAGGAGCCGCTCCGCTTGATCCTGGTCTGTTCGTCCCATATTTGTGGCGCGAACGAGTATCTTCACCTCTGTTGTTTGTACTGTGATTTTTAGATTTCCTGTATTTCTGTAGTATTTCTGTTTTTTTAATTGATTTTCCAAGCCAGTTGTTTAAGGTAGTTATGGTAGTTACTCAAGGCAGACTACTGTTACTTGAACTTCTATATGTTATGGTAGACGGATATATAATGATATATATATGATAAAAAAATGAATACTGAAATTGCAGGGCCCATGAACACACATGCTTATGGGGGTATTTCAGTACTCCACCTAGGGTAGGACACCTGTCCATCGTAGGACATATAAACACACACTCAGGCATGCAATAGTGTGTCAAAGACATGCATATGCCCAACCAGGATTTTTTGGGAAGCTGTGAGGAAACCAAAGCTCATGAACAAGATGCAAAACACCATGCAGACTCCACACAGAATGTGTTTCACATGACTATATGAACAAAAGAACCACTAACATATTCTCTACTCTCCTGTGTTACAGACTGACGTGGGAGAAATGTCTGTCCAGACTGCAGTCAGTGTGCTTCTTGCTGCCCTTGTTCTGATTCCAGGTAAATCTGCGTCACTTTTCAAAGACATCGCTGGTGACAGAGAAATCCCTCCCATTGCAGAGCAGTGTGGTCCACCCTGCAGTTTTACTGGGAGCTGCAGGGCTGTTAGATCAGTCTCACTGATGAAGCAGACAGTTAGGGAGATTAATACTGAGCTCACTTCACACGCCTGACAGTGGACATGTGCTCAGAGAGGAGGTAACAGTTTTGATACTTCCTGCTACGAGTGTTGCTCACAGAGGGACCTGCAGCTGGTAAGACCTGTAATGGATCAGACAGCTGGGTAACAGGAACCTGGTTCATGTCCTCATCACGTGCTTCCCTGTGTTCACTGTGCAGCAGTTCCTTCTGATGTTCTACCAGAACATCCATCCATTTTAGTCCATTAAAGGATTGTAGGTATATGTGATGTGGAGCTTTAATTTACTGTAACCATTAAAAAACGTGACAGTAAATTGCAGGAGTACTAAGAGAATTTTAGGAACCAATCAAACGCAACAATTCACAGTACTATCGTAAACAGAACATCAAACGTGTTTGGAATAACAGATTAACTCCTGAGAATTATAATGTGAATAAAGAAGTTTGATACTCAAGATTCCACTTGATGAGTTAAACTTCCTGCTGGTAAGACAGAGTTGGGCTGGACTGGTCTTACCTGGTCTTTAACATGAGTGAATATGGTGTTTATATAATGATATATATGGCCAGCAGCCATATAACCCTGCAACTCACAACTGACAACCCACTGAAGCTAAGCAGGTGTGAGCCTGGTCAGTACCTGGATGGGAGACCTCCTGGGAAAAACTAAGGTTGCTGCTGGAAGGGGTGTTAGTGGGGCCAGCAGGGGGCGCTCACCCTGTGGTCCACGTGGGTCCTAATGCCCCAGTATAGTGATGGGGACACTATACTGTAAACAGGTGCCGTCCTTCAGATGAGACGTAAAACCGAGGTCCTGACTCTCTGTGGTCATTAAAAATCCCAGGGCGTTTCTCGAAAAGAGTAGGGGTGTAACCCCGGCGTCCTGGCCAAATTTCCCATTGGCCCTAACCAATCATGGCCTCCTAATAATCCCCATCTATGAATTGGCTTCATTACTCTCTGCTCTCCTCCCCACTAATAGCTGATGTGTGGTGAGCATTCTGGCGCACTATGGCTGCCGTCGCATCATCCAGGTGGATGCTGCACATTGGTGGTGGTGGAGGGGAGACCCCATTACCTGTAAAGCGCTTTGAGTGGAGTGTCCAGAAAATTATTATTAAAATTATTATTATTATTATTATTATATAGCTATTCCTAACTAGTAAACATTTGAATGATGAACAGTATGGGTTCTGTAAGAGAGCTAGAATTTTCTGCATCCTCTCTGCCCATCACAGTTTTAATTTCCTATTAACTACTGAATTACACAAAATTCTCATTTCTGTGTTAATTATAAAAAGCTTATTTAAACTCTGATCTCTTCTAGATGCCTCCAAGAGTACCTCAGTGTCCATCAGCCCCTCTGGTGAAATAACAGAAGGCAGTTCTGTCACCCTGACCTGCAGCAGCACTGCAAACCCTCCAGTGAAGAACTACACCTGGTTTAAGATCAATGGAACTGGTCCATTATATAAAGGAGCCAACTACACCATCATTAACATCAGCTCTGCAGAGAGTGGACAGTACTACTGTGAAGCACAGAATGAGTTTGGGAGTAACAGGTCTGCAGCCGTCACTGTGAATGTGCTGTGTAAGTACATGAGTGTAGTTAACATTACTAAAGGTCAGAGGGGCAGTGTTCCAGCTGGGAGTCAGCTTGGGACCTTCTGGGCCTCCATCCTTCTCTCTGACCCCTAGATCACACTGGGACTGCAGTGACGACCTTCATAAAGTTTCCCATCTTTTCTTCCAGATGCCCCCAAAAGCACCTCAGTGTCCATCAGCCCCTCTGGTGCAATAGCAGAAGGTAGTTCTGTCACCCTGACCTGCAGCAGCTCTGCAAACCCTCCAGTAAAGAACTACAGCTGGTTTAAGATCAATGGAACTGGTCCATTATATAAAGGACCCAACTACACCATCATTAACATCAGCTCTGCAGACAGCGGACAGTACTACTGTGAAGCACAGAATGAGATTGGGAGTAACAGGTCTGCAGCTGGCACTGTGAATGTGCTGTGTAAGTACATAATTTCAGTAGAGAGGTCAGTGACATCCATTTGGTAATGTATTTTCCAGAAGTCTGGCTGGGATGCAGTCCAAGGACTTTTTGAACTCCAGCCTTCTCTCTGACCCCTAGATCACACTGGGACTGCAGTGACGACCTTCATAAAGTTTCCCATCTTTTCTTCCAGATGCCCCCAAAAGCACCTCAGTGTCCATCAGCCCCTCTGGTGCAATAGCAGAAGGTAGTTCTGTCACCCTGACCTGCAGCAGCTCTGCAAACCCTCCAGTAAAGAACTACAGCTGGTTTAAGATCAATGGAACTGGTCCATTATATAAAGGACCCAACTACACCATCATTAACATCAGCTCTGCAGACAGCGGACAGTACTACTGTGAAGCACAGAATGAGATTGGGAGTAACAGGTCTGCAGCTGGCACTGTGAATGTGCTGTGTAAGTACATAATTTCAGTAGAGAGGTCAGTGACATCCATTTGGTAATGTATTTTCCAGAAGTCTGGCTGGGATGCAGTCCAAGGACTTTTTGAACTCCAGCCTTCTCTCTGACCCCTAGATCACACTGGGGCTGTAGTGATGACCTTCATAAGGTTTCCCATCTTTTCTTCCAGATGCCCCCAAAAGCACCTCAGTGTCCATCAGCCCCTCTGGTGCAATAGCAGAAGGCAGTTCTGTCACCCTGACCTGCAGCAGCTCTGCAAACCCTCCAGTAAAGAACTACACCTGGTTTAAGCTCAGTGATGCTGGAGTCTGGAGGATGGAATCAGGGCAGAGTTTAACCATTGCAGAGGTCAGGTCTGCAGACAGTAGACAGTACTACTGTGAAGCACAGAATAACATTGGAGCTCGCAGATCTGCTGCTGTGACTCTTGCTTTAGTGTGTAAGTCCAATGGGGTTTTCCTTTTTAAATCTTAGAAACATGGAGAACTTTTCACCTCTACTGTATTTCTAAAGACATTGGTCATGTTGTGGGTAGAACTGTGGGTAGATTTTTCATGAATGTTACTGCCATTCTTTTGCTGTTTGTGTTAGTACTCAGTATTCAGGCCAGGGACTTTCTCAACTCTACATTGGGCTGAATCATATTTCACACATTAGTGTCAGCGGAATCTATCTGTGCTTCCACTGTTGGACTGCCAGCATTATAGATGACTAGTGCTCTTCTGTCCCAAAAAGTCTCTGGCATGCTAGGTCAATTACATGGGAGTGCATATGCCTGTATCTGTGACTTGATGTAAATGATATAGACAAGGAAACCTCTCTATTGTCTTGTTTCCCAGCCAGAGGCTCCTCTCAGTTTACTGTGTTGGTGGCAGTGGTGGGATCTGTTGCAGTGTTGTTGCTGGCCATCCTAATAATCCTATTGATCAGAAGGTGAGCGAGTCTGTAGACATGTCCACTCTGCTACAGCTGGTCTCTCAGCCCACTGACCACTTCACCACTGACCCCTTGTCCTCTACAGGAGGGTGACTGCCCTGCCCACACAGGACAGCAGCACTGGAGGATCCCAGACTGAGGTAAGAGCCTGCAGGAGCTGATCTGAGAGTGAGCATCACGCTCGTCCCAGACAGCACCGTCCAAGCAGCCAGCTGTGGAGGCGTCTGCACTGAGGACATGCAAACTGAGGACAGGTCATCACTGAGAAATGGCCATTCTGCTGCTCAATTGCTTGATCCCTCCTCTCCAGCAAATAAGACCATCTTTCTCACCACAGTCTAGAGCAGGAATATTTCTCATCACACTTCTGCTCTACATGTCTCTAAGAAACTAAATGTAATTTCAATTACTAACCAAATATATACATAGTGTTCTAAAAGTACCAATAAGTATAGGAATAAGAATCGTTCAATAAAGCCACCATCCGTCCATCTGAGCCTCTCTAATATTACTATTTAATCAGACAAGACTTTCTCTGCTCCTCCCTCTGTCTCTCTCCTCAGGGAGCCCAATCTGACCCACTCGGTGACACTTACACAGCTCTGGACTTGAGAGCTGTGTCTTCTGATTATGACACTCTGAGGGTGAGTCTGGCAGTAGCAGGACAGCTGTAGATATTCACACCTGATTGTGTTCAGTACAGTATATCTATTAGTTCAGTCTGATCCAGCCCTCATTTGTAACGAGGCTTGGTAGAGGTGAAAAGGAACCGATGCAGATGCAGGAGTCCTTGGGAGGTGAGTAAGCGAACAGAGCAAAACCAGGAGCTGAGTCGTAGTCCGAAGGGGTAAGGTAGGTCGAGACCCGGTAAAGACACTGGTGGCGAACAATCCAGAACGTAAGACAGATCCGTGGTCGAAAAGAGAGCGCCAGGGTCAAAACCGAAATTAGTCACAGGTAGCAAACGATCCAAGGGGCGAGACGAGATCCGAAGTCCGAAGGCAAAAGGTGTAGTCAGAATTCCAGTAAGGCAAAAGGTAAAGAAACGCTAGGTAGAGCAACAAGAAGTGAATTCAATACCGAGCAGCGATATGCGGGTGAGGGAGGCTTAAATAATGCAGCCTGCTGCTCGGTAAGGCGTCTGATGAGAAATAAACTCGTGCGGCAGCGTTTGTAATTATCACCCTGCTGCTGGAACTGATTAGTCCTCTTGGGGGCTGGTCTGGGCAGGTTAGTGGTCGTGACATCAGTGTTGTGCTCAGTACAGCTGCCCCAGTGTGACAGTGTGTCTGTGATTTGGTGTCTTTCAGGGTCTACAGCACAGAGACTCAAGACCAGTTCAGCCCTTGGATTATGAAAATATAAGGAGTTCAAAGCAGGGAAGAGGGAACTGACAACTGGTGATGAGACCTCCTGTTGAAAGTGTGTTCAGTATATGTGATGTTATTTTTCAGCAGAGTTATGTGTCTGAAAACCCACTGCTCATTTATGTAAAGATGGAAATTAGGAGAAGGGCTTCTGTAAAGATGGGTTCTGGATCTATGCTGTATAATTTCCTTCCTCTTCTCATTCAACATTCAGCCAGATAAATGAAAAATGGTTTAAACTGTTTTCTCCCGTTCCCAGTCATGTCCTTCTCTTTAAGGAGTTTCCACCTCCTGTGGAATCCCCAGTCTTTAATAATCCTGCTCCATTCCTGTTCTGTCGAATGGCTGCAAACTCTTTCCATCTGGACACTGCAACACCTGCAGACGTTTCAGTGACTCACGGCCGGGGGATAGCACATTGCTTCCATCTACCGGCAGCAAGTGGAAATGCTATCTCAGGTATTTGGGGAAAAAGTTCTCTCGCTACCTTTATTTTACCGTTTTGTTATGCTGATACAATAGTTACTCCAGTCGTATGGACAGTTTCACAACTGCTGGAGTTCTTTTATCTAAATCGTATGTTTCCCGTTTTACCCAGAATTCCACACGTACTGTTTTTTTTTATTTCTTATAATAAACTTCATTGCATGAAGCACCTTTCACGAGCATCTCAAAGCCCAAGACAGTACAAGTGGAAATGCATTATTTCTTAACAAAATAAACTTTATTCCACAATGTAAACCGGTCTTACAATGAGTACACACTCTAACATATCATAAATCTACTGTACATATTATTAAAGTGATGATTGCCAGTTTTTAATCTGTTGCCGGTGCGATGACAGTAATAACAAGAATCTATTTTCAAAGCTATGGAGCTTATTAGGATTCCTAGAAATTTGCACACACGTATCTCTGAACACGGAAATAGACACACATTCCAAAATATTTTACCACGCCTTCTTGCTGGGAAAAAAGCAGATTTACTCCATATAAGGCGAGTTTATTAACCCCTGGGCATTATTCCCTCCTCCCGTGATAAACACTGAACAAAGTGGTAACCAGCTCTGCCGAATCAAGTCTGAAGCTCTATTCAAATGAGTCTCCTGTGAATCAGCTTCACCCGCGTCTCTGCTCTCAGTCTGTGAGCAGCGGCTCAGCGACTCGTCCTCCCAGCGCCGCACCGAGCACCTTCAACCCTGCAGGTACGACACGGGCTCGCTCACCTGTCTGGGAGCCTCAGGAGCCGATCCGCTTCATCCTGGTCTGATCGTCCCATATTCGTGCTAAATGAGTATCTTCACTTCTTTCTTTATGCTGTGACTTTGGTATTAGCGGAATGTATTTCTGCTTTTTTTATTCTGCAATAGAATTTCCAAAGCATGAAATCTATTATAAGCTACTATTACTACAGCTTCTATTAATGATGACTGCAACAGCCTGATGCGAGTGAAAGGGATCGTTTTTGCACATAGACTATATGTTAGCATTGATAAACTGATGCGATGAGCAAGATTGCTGATCGGTTTAGTACGGGCGCCCTGGCGGGTGAAGTTTCAGCTGTGGTTGAATCTGCAGGGTGTCGCGGTAGGGGTTATGGGTTAAAAACACCTGCCTAGCCCTTATTGCACGAGCACTCATTTCTCATGATAAATGTCCTGGCCGTTTTGAGAATCACTGGCGTACAGTATCTACATATAGACGCATGTTACTGGTTGTTTAATACTAAATCGATTAGACAGATTCATAAATAAACCCCAATAACATTTTAACAGTAATACAATTTTAAAGGGTTTTAATTGTAGTTATATATTTGTAATTGTAACATTTAGCCTGCAAGGGAAACTTAAGAATGAAACCTATTTTGGAAAATGTGCAGTTAAGACAAGCTTCTATAATACACATCACATTACTATTCATTTCACATTAAATTCACTTCACGTGCTCATTCTAGGTTGAGGTTGAGTTCATTACTCTTCTTATTCCACACACATCCTTCATCACACAGCCTCCTCTTCCTGGGAGGAGCTGCAGGAGCTCAGGGTGCAAAACAGGACTCTGTCCTGGGTAGGACGCCTGTCCATTGCAGGACACAGGACTCCTCCCTCGGTAGGATGCCTGTCCATTGCAGGACACAGGACTCTGCCCTGGGTAGGACGCCTGTCCATCACAGGACACAGGACTCCACCCTGGGTAGGACACCTGTCCATTGCAGGACATGTAAACACACACTAAACTGCATACAGATGTATCAGAGACTTCAATTCGCACAGTCAGCTTGTTTTGGGGAGAAGGAGAGGAAATCAGAACCCTTGAAGACAACATGAGAGTCCATGCAGACTCCACACAGAATGTGTTTCACCTGACTATATGAACAAAAGAACCACTAATATATTCTCGACTCTCCTGTGTTACAGACCGACGTGGAAGAAATGTCTGTCCAGACTGCAGTCAGTGTGCTACTTGCGGCCCTTGTTCTGATTCCAGGTAAATCTGCGTCACTTTTCAAAGACATCGCTGGTGACAGAGAAATCCCTCCCATTGCAGAGCAGTGTGGTCCACCCTGCAGTTTTACTGGGAGCTGCAGGGCTGTTAGATCAGTCTCACTGATGAAGCAGACAGTTAGGGAGATTAATACTGATCTCACTTCACACGCCTGACAGTGGACATGTGCTCAGAGAGGAGGTAACAGGTTTGATACTTCCAGCAGCGAGTGTATCTCACAGAGGGACCTGCAGCTGGTAAGACCTGTAACAGATCAGACATCTGGATAACAGCAACCTGGTTCATGTCCTCATCACCCTGCTTCCCTGTGTTCACTGTGCAGCAGTTCCTTTTGCTTCAAGCTGGCTGAAAAAGCAGAACTGTCACCTTCTCATGGAGGTTTGCTGTTTATTGTAATGAAATGAGAATAAAATCCACTCTCTGGGTCAATGACTCGGTCCTGTCAGGTCACTGTGATGTCTGCTGAACCAGAAACCAGAGAGCAGTGCGACTCTCCACAGGAGCAGGGGGAGAGGATTCCTGCTCTGGATCCCCTTACTAGCCCAGCAGATCAGTAAGGAAGAGTAACGCAGTGGATTCAGTGTGCAGTTATTTACACTGTGCTCTGTCCTGCGTATTTACTGTGGCTGACAGCAGTCAGACAGCCCAGTTCCTGTCCTGTCAGACTCTCACCCTCCCTGCAGCTCCAGGTCTTCACCAGCAGGGCTGTGTGTGTCTCTCTTGCAGGTGTCCTGAGTCAGAACTGGGAGGTGTGGTACAACCCTGGGAGTATCTGTGCACTGCAGGGGTCGACGGTGGTCATGGGGTGCACCTACAGCTACCCCAGGGATAACTCTGTGAAACAAACATTCTGGATGGACAAAGATGAATCAAATAATCCCATAGACCTGTCTGCTGTGCCTCAGTATGTGAACCGTACAGAATACCTGGGGAATAAGGTGAACAACTGCACCCTCAGACTGAGGAACCTGACAACAAGTGACAGCACAACTTACTGGTTTATGTTTATAACAAACACAGCTGGGGGTAAATGGACAGGAAAACCAGGAGTGTCACTCTCAGTCACAGGTACAGTAGAGACTCTCTTCATGCTTCATACATTCTTCACTAACTGCACATGTTGACAGTAAAGTAAAAATACCGTCACAACAGCACAATAGCACTGTGGGATGAGAAAAACAAAACAATCACATTTGTCAAAAAGGCATTTACCTTAATATCAGTCCTAAACCTCAACCAAGTTTAAATGGTCAAACCTGTTTTCTAAATCAAATAGTGTACAGTATCTAGTGAGTGTCAAAAATATTTTAATTCTCAATTCATATGCTTTTACACTGGTTGTGTTTTACTTCAGTGCTACTGTAAAAACTTGACATTCTGGTAAGGAATGCTGAGATTTCAAATAAACTAACAAGTTCACAATATTCTTATTAAAATAACACAACAGACTCAACAGCTTAAATCACCTTGGGGCTCAATCAGCCCCATCAATACTAAGGAGATCCAGTGTCTATACAACAGTCAAGTTCCCACTATGTTTTTAATAGAATGAATTTGATAGATTTTGGATCCTAACTGAATGTTTTTGTTATTTTGGTTAATTAATCAGTGATGACTGATCATGATACTCTCAAGTAACTGTTTCACTAGATTACAAGATTGTATTTTTTTCATTAGAATGACCATTGTATGTTTGAAAAGTAAATTTCTTTGTGTAGATTATCTGAACCTGTTATTTCTGGTTAAGCAAAAGCTGCTGCTCTGTTACTTGTTAAATTTAATCACAAATTCTAAAACTAGAATTTCATTTAAAGGTACACATTATAAGAAAAGGTAAATATCTATGCAACACTGAAGATCATCAGTGCGTATCTCAGTCCTGCAGCTCACTCGAGGGAAGTGATCATATACTGTACAGGGTCACTGTAACACTGATCACTGGGAGTCCCAGATGACTGTCCTACCCTCTGCCTGCTGTGAGAGTTCTGGAAAAGTCCCACCCCTCCTTTTGCAAGAGGTTATTGATGAGGATTAGCTTTTTTGATTGATCTGATCAGTGAGATCTTTGGCTGACAATAAGACAGTAAAGCAGCCATGGGATTCTGCTGAACCTACACATTAATATGTTCGTCTGCGAGTGTTAAAGGAAGTGTGGTTCAGTCCTGTAGAAACTGGTGAACTTGACTTGTAGAAATCCTACCCCACCCACACAAACCCTGCTCCATCCCCTCCCAGTTCTCAGTATCACAGCTCATTTGCCTGCTGCTGAACAATACAGACAATTTCTGGACCTAACAGCCACTGAGAGGGAAATTATGGAAATTATGCAAATTAAGGAGACCACAATGACATTTGGTGAAAAGAAAATAATACAGGAATAACATGTATGAATGGATGATGCATAAATTAGACAAATGAAGAAAAGGGCAGGTATTATATACTCTTACATGAATTATAGTATGGTACCATCATACCTATAGATTGATCTTAACTGATCAAGTGATGGATAAAATATCTTAATTTACTAAAAAATACTTTTTTTTCATATCTTGTGAATTAGTCGGTATACAGCACCATACATGGACTAGAAGAGTCTAGAGCCCTGTGACTGGGCTGTGTCAGTGTGCTGGACTCCACAGGGACTAGAAGAGTCTAGAGCCTGTGACTGGGCTGTGTCAGTGTGCTGGACTCCATAGGGACTAGAAGAGTCTAGAGCCTGTGACTGGGCTGTGTCAGTGTGCTGGACTCCACAGGGACTAGAAGAGTCTAGAGCCTGTGACTGGGCTGTGTCAGTGTGCTGGACTCCACAGGGACTAGAAGAGTCTAGAGCCCTGTGACTGGGCTGTGTCAGTGTGCTGGACTCCACAGGGACTAGAAGAGTCTAGAGCCTGTGACTGGGCTGCGTCAGTGTACTGGACTCCACAGCGACTAGAAGAGTCTAGAGCCCTGTGACTGGGCTGTGTCAGTGTACTGGACTCCACAGGGACTAGAAGAGTCTAGAGCCTGTGACTGGGCTGTGTCAGTGTACTGGACTCCACAGGGACTAGAAGAGTCTAGAGCCCTGTGACTGGGCTGTGTCAGTGTACTGGACTCCACAGGGACTAGAAGAGTCTAGAGCCCTGTGACCGGGCTGTGTCAGTGTACTGGACTCCACAATGACTAGAAGAGTCTAGAGCCTGTGACTGGGCTGTGTCAGTGTACTGGACTCCACAGGGACTAGAAGAGTCTAGAGCCAGTGACTGGACTGTGTCAGTGTACTGGAGTTCATGCACTGGCTGCACAGTCGGGTGTGGTTATACACACCCTTGCTGCTCTCCAGTGGGGAGTTTCATAGTTTAGTGGCCAGTGGCCACATTCACCTTCATTTTATCTTGATTCTACCTGTAGAGACTGAGACAAATCTACCTGCAAGAAGGAGGTTTAGTGTGCTGCTGCAATCAGAAACTCTCCAGCTCAGTCTCCATGTACTCTTTGATTTCACACGTTACAGGATGAATTCCATCCTCTTGTGGTTGATGGTCAGGTCGTACAGAGGTTAGACACCTTCAGGTTTGCTGGCACAACAATTTCCTTCACCTTGAAATGCACATCAGAGAGTGAAGAAAGCCATCAAGGGCTCTATGTTCCTGGGCAGCTCAGAAAGCTGGAGCTGTCTCTCATAAACCATGGTCCATTTTTACAGGGCAGCAGCTGAGAGTGTGCTAGCCTTTTCTGTGACAGTCTGGTTTGGGAACGTAGCCTCTCAGGAGAGGAAACAGCTGGATAGAGTGATCCGTACTACCTCTAGAACAACTGGCTGTCACTTCATGTCTGTTGTTTCCATACAACATTGAAATGGAAAAACCCTGAAGATTATCAGTAAGCTCCTCCCCTGTCTGAGCTCCTTCGCTCAGAAAAGACGGATGAGATTTATCTGATCCAGAACAAAGTGGTTCCACAAGAGCACCTACCTGAGGCCATTTGCTCTCATGACTCAACAGTCTTATTAATTGTTATAGTATTTGGTAATTGTGTGGATTTCCATCTCCACTGTAATTCTTGAATCTTTCTTTATTTTGTATCTCTGTTATTCAAGAGATGTTATTCTGTTAGTCGAGGTGTCAAGAGCACCACAACAAATTCCTAACAGCCTTAAGCCCATAAGGTTGATTTGGCAATAAAGTTGACTTTAACATTATGAAGTCTCAACCCTTGTTGACCCCGTCTCTTTAAAAAAATGTAGTTTCCTCTGTACAGGGGAGATGGAGAACTACATGTCCTAGGATGTCTTGCGGAAATGGCTTGCTCATTTTCTGTCTAAATAGTCTAATCTGTGAAGCATTAGCTACCTTCTTCTTGCTTTTAAAATGGTGTGACAAATACAAGTTGAAAACGAGGCTGAAGCATTTTATTGGCTTTTCTATGGTTGAAGTCCCTGTTCGTTGTGACCCAGCAAGCCCTGAAAACATCAGATCTGGATCACATCACATCTAATTACCAGGATTTCATTTGGCTTTACTTCACTTCATTGTGTTGTTGTGGCTTGCTGAAAAAAAAAACAACTGTGAATCCAAACTACAACAAATGGAAAGTCCTCTAGGGCTGGGTGTGAATCAACACTCTGGTAGAGTCAAAGAGGAAAGTTAAATGGAGGAAGATGGAGATGGGTGAAGCAGAATAGAGACAGGAAGTAAAATGGAGATCAGGGTCTGGGTAGGACTAGAAATCTGAAGGAGAGATGGACACGGGGCTTCTGGCAGAGGGAACTGAGCCACTGGTCTGATGCTGACAGACTAGGAGTCATTCAGGCAGAGTATCCTTCTGAGACATAGATGAGTACTGCTGAGCACTACCAAGACAGATTGCTGTACATTGTGGTTCAAAATCTAAAGACAGATGTGAATCTCTTCCAGATGCCCCCAAGAACACCTCAGTGTCCATAAGCCCCTCTGGTGAAATATCAGAAGGCAGTCCTGTCACCCTGACCTGCAGCAGCACTGCAAACCCTCGGGTGAAGAACTACACCTGGTTTAAGACCAGTGGTGCTGGAGTCTGGAAGATGGAATCAGGGCAGAGTTTAACTATTGCAGAGGTCAGCTCTGCAGACAGTGGACAGTACTACTGTGAAGCACAGAATAACATGGGAGCTTGCAGATCTGCTGCTGTGACTCTTGTAGTGTGTAAGTTCTACAGTCTTTTACTTTTATATATTTTGGAAATGTGGAGTACTTCCTCTAATGTCAATGCCAATGTTTTGGGATAGAACTCCATCTTTGATATTTCAAGATGGTACTGCCTTTTTTCCTTCACTGTATTTTTTGTTTGTTGTGATAATCTGTATTTAGTCCTGCAACTCCCTCTGATCTGTATGTATTGTACATACACCTGTATCTGAGATTTGATGTAAGTGATCTAGACAAGGAAATCTCTCTATTGTCTTGTTTCCCAGCCAGAGGCTGCACTCTATTAACAGCACTGGTGGCGGCTGTGGGATCTGTTGTTGTGCTGCTGCTGGCCATCCTAATAATCCTCTTGATCAGAAGGTGAGTGTCCACTCTGCTACAGCTGGTCTCTCTGTCCCTGGCCACTTCACCACTGACCCCTTGTCCTCTACAGGAGGGTCACTGCCCCGCCCACACAGGACAGCAGCACTGGCGGAGCCCAGACTGAGGTAAGAGCCTGCAGGGGCTGATCTGAGAGTGAGCATCACGCCCGTCCCAGACAGCACCATCCAAGCAGCCAGCTGTGGAGGCGTCTGCACTGAGGACATGCAAACTGAGGACAGGTCATCACAGAGAAATGGCCATTCTGCTGCTCGACTGCTTGATCCCTCCACTCCAGCAAACAAGACCATCTTTCTCACCACAGTCTAGAGCAGGAATATTTCTCATCACACTTCAGCTCTTCTACATTCATCACAGCAGCAGAGAAAACAGCTACACAGAGCAAAGGTTTCCAAAATAAAATACAGCAGAATAAACTTCCTACACAGGTGCACACTCATAATGTTTAGACTTCCAGCAGATCAAAGGTTCAAGAGAAGCTAAATGTCATTTCTATCCCTTACCAGAAGGTGGCAGAGTGAGTTGCAAGAGTTTATTTGCTTAAATTACATAGTTCTCTAAAAGTAGCAATAATAATCCTCATTATAAGAAACTCATTCTCCGCTCTGCCCTGTGTCTCTTCACAGGGGGAGAAGTCTGATCCACTCGGTGACACTTACACAGCTCTGGACTTGAGAGCTGTGTCTTCTGATCACAACACTCTTAGGGTGAGTCTGGCAGTAGGAGGAATGTTTTTTCTAATTGCAGCAGCATCTGCCTGTGCGTGTAACAAAATGTTAATCTAATCAATCCTTCAGGAAGGTGTTTACTATAGTATCTTTATTACTTTAAAACATTCCAGTCCTCAGTGTTGTGTTCAGTACAGTATACCTGTTAGTTCAGTCTGATCCAGTCCTCAGTGTTGTGTTCAGTACAGCAGCCCCAGTGTGACAGTGTGTCTGTGACTTGGTGTCTTTCAGAGCCCACAGGACAGCAACAACTACACTGCTCTCCAGAGTCCAGCTCAGTCCCCAGTATATGAGAATATCAGGACATCAGAGAAGGGAAGAGGGAACTGACACAGCTGGGGATGAGACGTAGTGTTGAAAGTGTCGTGTTCAGCATACAGTGTGTGATACCATTGTTCAACAGCGTTTCTGGGGAAAAAGAAGCTTCCTCCCTTTTATTTCACAGTTCTGTTATTCTGCCACCCCTGCAGCCCCACTGACGGGTCCTCCATGCCTGGACAGCCCCACCCAAACAGCACCGGGATAACATGCAAGTGCCACACAGAAAGTAGCCCCAGCTGGTAATGGAGCGCAGGACGTGGCGCATCATGGGTGTTGTGGCCACACATTCACAGGCCTCCCCTTGCTCCATGACGACACCCAAAACTGATCAGACAAATAGGAGTGTTTCCTGACAAAGTCGTGCACATCTCCTGCTGTATCGGGCTCTCCCTGTGTGTGTGACGCCTTGTGCTGCTGGTCTTTATCCCCAGCTGAGCTGTTAGCAGACCTTTCCCCAGAAACACAGAGGTTGTATTGTTGTGTTGTGTGTTTGTCCTCTCCCCGGCGGCTGGCTCTCTGGTTGAATTTAGCCTGTTTTTCTTTTTTTTATTGGCTCAGGGGGGCGGGGGGTGGGCAGTAACCATGGTTCCCAAAGCCACATTCCCGAGCACACAGCACATCTGGGATCTGACTGTTTGCGGGACTTGAATTCAAAGGCCACCTCCCCTCTCTCCACTCACACCTCCCTGTCCGGCTTTCCCCCGGATCAGCTGACCCCCTGCAGCGTTGCTATGGGTCAGTCGCCCTGGTGGCCTTGAAATCCTTCGCGTTGCTCCTGGCAATGCCCTGCTTTCGATTTCCCACAGAGAGGCCCTCCTCTGCTGCCAGGAGCGCTCCGCTTCACTCTGTTTTTCTGTTTCAGCTTCCCCTTCCCTCTCCCCAGCTCCAGCACTCCCATAGTCTGCCAGCTCTCCAACTGGCTGTTTGGAGCCCTAAATCACTCATGGGGGGTGTTCGCTTGTACAGGGCAAGGTGGTGATTGTGGGCCAGCCACTGCTCTGCTTTAGTGTGCTGGATGGGGGGCTCTTGGGGAGGGGTGGTGTTGCAAATTAAAGGACTCATATCATTTTGTTCTTTATTCTCACTTCCTGAGGGTCCACGTAAATTGCTTCTCCTCCACTCTCTTCTGCTCTTTTGGTGGTTATTCTCCTTTCCCTTTAAAAACTCAGAACAGTAACTCCTGAAGAGGAAGAACTTCTCGAAAGCTCCGTCGCAGGAAGCGTCCGGGGGAAGGAAATGACTGCTGCACCTATGTACTGGAGAAAGCCCATGGCGTCACGCCACAAAACTTCCCCATATTGTTTCAGTGCTGGGCTGTGAAAAGGTCTTTTCAGAATCTGGTGCTGCTGGCGTGAGGAAAGAATGTTTCTCCTCAAACAGTTCCAAGCAGAAATAATGAAATCAGAAATGCATGGAGATATAAATACAGAGGAGGAAACTGCAAAATAGATTAATATCACCTGAATCAGCTCATTACTGGCTTAATTGAAACAAGTCAACAAACACATCCAATAACCAGCAGGAGTTTTCAAATTTGAGGTCAGGTTACAAGTGTAACAAGATCCCAGAGTTCAGCTGATTGAGTGGAGCAAAACTCAATATTGATGCAAATGTATCCCCAAAGTATAAGGAAGGGGTCAACTATCCTGCTCCTGGATGTGTCAGTGTGTCTGCAGCCAATTCTGGTCCTGGAGGTTCAGTCAGTGTGTCCACAGGGCTGTCCAGTCCTGGTCCTGGAGGGTCAGTCAGTGTGTCTGCAGGGCTGTCTAGTCCTGGTCCTGGAGAGACTGGTCAGTGTGTCTGCAGGGCTGTCCAGTCCTGGTCCCGGAGGGCCTGTCAGTGTGTCTGTGGTTAAGGTCTGTGTCTGTCTTTAAAGTACAGCAGTAGGGCCTGAAGAGCTGGGAGAACTGATGTAATTAAGCCAGTTACAAGCAGATTCAGGTCACCAAGAGCCCATACAGGGGGATCAGGGTTGGTGATCCACGGTCTACATGCAGCCATCACACTACGTGAAGGTACTTAGGACTCCCAGGACAGCGCTCTGCCCGGGGAGTGACCCTGGCGAAAAGCGCTTAGTCACAGAGTCCGTCACGCTGTGCAATAAGCTGCCTAAGAACGCGCGGCTCCCACACTGCCTCCCCACGAGAGGCGCCCGAGCTCGTGGCGTGGGTGCGGCGCCTTGCCGGGAGTGAAGTTGGGGAAAACTCTCTTTTCCCCTTTTCCCTTCGCGGGCTCATTGGAGCGGAGCGTTGGGTACGTTAGTACTGAGCAGCGAACAGATTTCAGCCCAGGCCGGTCTTTCGCTTCGCCTGTAACCGTGTGTGTTACTGTCCTGAGAGGCAGTGTCTGGGAGTCTGCCCCTCCGCTCTCCTCTCCTGCCCCCTCCCCTTCCCCCTCCTCCTGCCCAGAGCAGCCCCCCTCCCCACAACAACACCGCAGCCCGTCCCCAGCCCCCTCCCTCCGCTATACTTGAACCTGGACACGATCCACCCGCGGACTGTGTTACACGGAGACCCAGCTGTCCCTGTGCCTCACAACACGCTCCGCTCGGCGCCGCCAGCCACACAGCACGAACCGAGAGGAACCGGCGCACAGTCCTGGGACGTTGCCGTCGGGAGTGAAAGTTGTTGTTGTTTTTTGAAATCTCAGTGTTTTGGGGGATTGGGAAGTGGTCGCGCGCTTCTGCTTGGTGAGTTCTCGCGTCTCCGCTGCGCCGCGAGGAAGCCAGCTGGGGCGCCTCTCTTGCGCAGGTCTGGACCGTCGGGACGGGGGTGGTTTTGGGGTACCGGGGTGCTGGGGCGGCACACCAGGGGGACTTGTTGCGTTCATGATATGTGTGAAAATCTCGTCTGTTCTCCGCCGCTTGGCTTAGCTAAACGCTGGCGGGTTCGAGAATGTAGCTTTAGGATCCCGGTCATTAACCGCAGCGGGTCGAGGAGCGGGAGCAGACTGAGCGGATTGGGAAGTTTCTCCCAGACCTGGGGGCACTGCAGCAGCGCGGACAGGACCGTACACACCAGCCAGAGGCGCACCGCTGTATCTTCCTAAAAACAATGCATGGCGATTTTGTACATATCAAGGCGTAATTTATAAGTGTAACAGCGTCGATCAGGAGAAGTTATTAATCTGTCCGCGTGTTGCGTTGCAACTGAAATTTAGTTTGCAACCAACTCAAATATTTCGTTTTCTTTTTATTTGACTTGACGCGGTCGATAGAAACACGATATGTTATCGCACAGAGTTCATAGACGGGCGCTTTGAATGGAGTCACCTCATCGATCTTCTTTTATCTTAAAATTCGAGATATCATCGATGCGGCTTGTATTGGAGTGAGGGGATGCGGGAGCCGGGCAGGAAACCACAGAGCGCCCCTCGATTGTCTTTCAGAAAGACTTTCACACGCTCTCGCGTGGATTTATGGTTTGGAAATGACAGAGTTCAGACACGACAGCCGATGTCGTTTCGGAGTTAATTGTCAGTTACTGTCTTCTGAGGACTCATTGTTCTCCTTGATAAAGAGACAGTCATTTTCTGAAACCTTCCATTTTAATTGCCCTGTCCTCCTGCTATTTGGGTTTCCAAAAGTAGCAACAAGGAAACATGTGACAATACTCCAGTCTAGATGGTTCAGTTTGTGTGTTTTCCACCCCCTCCTTAGTCCTGGCAGAGCCACGAGCCGCGCCTGTTCAGAAGTGTAAAATGCGAGATTTGCAGTTTGCTAACAGTGTAAATAACCAATTTTTTTAAAAAACTGAATAACTCGTATTTAAAAAACGTGATTTCTGTGTGCTGGCAAGGTGTGTGTTTGTGTGGGGGGGATTACAATGACAGAAATTTCCATTACTGAAGGATTCACAGAAAAATAAAAAACAACTGTTTACAACAATACGAAAACAGTCATTATCTGTAATTACTAGTTTCTCGGTTATCTCTGGCGCATGCGTAATTGAGAAAGTGCGATTTACCATTCCGAAGTCGGATAGTCGGATACTATAATTAAAATGAAACCCTTTAATTTCGTTCCGCGCATTTTCTAATCCATAGACCGACACGTTTCGCACTGACTTGTTGTCGTGTTTGTGGTATTGGCTGTTAAGTGATACGAAGGAAAAACAGAATAAAAACAGAGATCCCCTCGTGTTGAAATAAGCACAGTGGCGTTAATGCCCGGCGCTCACCCTGTGTTTCCCTGCGCTGACCTTCAGGAATCACGGAGATCCCTAACTGGACCGCAGACTGGGCTCTGCTGAGGTCGTGGCTTCTCCGTATTGTCCCGTAACTGTCTTGTCTCTTGAAGGATGATCAGGCGCTACATGAAAGACAGCAGGAGCGAGCAGAGAGCAGTGTGTTATCTATGCAAGTGAGATCCACGACATTTATCATTACATTATCATTAAAGACGGTTCGCAATCTGTTTTCCTAACTGTAAAGATTATCCGAAGAACGTAATAAGTGCCTCTTTAGATAATCATTAAATATCAAGCCTGCTTTTACTTTTAGAGAACTCACTAGGCTTCCATTTTGTTGCAGTGTGATCCATGCCGGGGTTTACAAACTGCACGCCTTAGTATCAGCGCGTCTTTTACCTGATAGTCTGCATACTGTAGTACAGTACTGTAGTACTGTAGTTAAAGCTGTGGGACATATTCTGTATGCTTTTATTCTGCTTGAGCAGTAGTGTATGCAACCTTTGAAGCCTGAAATGGATCAAACTGTTGTGGAACGGGAGTCCCATTCACTCACTGGGATTGTCCAAGTATTCTTAATCTTAAAAAAAAAACCACACGATTCAGGGGGACCTGTATGACTGACTGGACTGGACCAGGGCTGGAGACCCCCTGAATCAGAGGTAACCCGACCCGATCCAAACCTGCAGGAGCTGAGCTGTGAAAGACAAGCAAGAGGAGTTTCCTCCAGTGACCCCACTCTTGGTCTGCTGGGACCCCCCGACTCGGGACGTACCCCCATCTCTCGGCAATATGACTCCACAAATAGATGCCTGGGGCCTCTGCACCATGAGTCGCACTGGTGCCACGAGTCGCATGCCTGTGAAATACCAGCTCTGCAGCTCCAGTTGCTCAAACAGACCCTGCAGCCCCCAGCTCGGGGAACCAACAGCAGTGAAATCCCACTTCGAAAGAGTCCCTTCCTGAAGCAGTGTGATCCACTCCGCGGTTTGCAAGCTGCAGTGTGTGATTTATTATTTCTACACCTGTGCTGTCACAGCATCTCAGACCCAGTCGTGATGTGACACACACCTGTTGAGTCTGTTATCGACACAGATTTGAGTGAGAAAAAGTCAAGTCTGTCATGTAGTCAACTTCATTTTACACTGGTCACCTCAGCCCGATTCACCTCCTGATTTCTGATTTGAGTAAATTGCTCTGCGCACGTCTGTTCCATCCACCCATCTCCTAAGTGCTTCACATTCAGGGTGGCAAAAGACAGAGGGGTAACCCCAGGATCAAATGCCAGTCCATCGCAGGGCAGACACAAATATGCACACACTCACACCAGGGACAGTTTTCCCAGAAGCCAATTAACCCACCAGCATGTCTTTGGACTGTGGGAGGAAACTGGAGCACCTGGGGGAAACCCACAGGATCATGGGGTGAACATGCAAACTCCACACAGACAGCAACACTGGAATTGATCCCAGAGCCTGAGTGCTGCAACACAGAAATGCTGAACACTACTCCACCAACTGTCATAGGCCTGATGTAAATTGTATAAATTGCCCAGAATTAGAAATTCTACCAAGCAGCAAAGAATAAGTATCAGAACTGTTCAATAGAAAGATATTGTCAAAAAAAAGTGCATGAGGTCATCATATTGTCAAAGTAGGCTGAGGTCCTCCAAACATAACAGGAGGTGCTTCTTTACACAAAGGGGGGTAGAAGTGTGGAACAAGCTGCCAAGCCATGTAGTGAAGCCAAGTCTCCGGCTTCTTTCAGGACCCGACTGGATCCTCATTTCAGACGAGCCTGAATGCTTCCTTCTCTTTGGTAACAGTTCTTACGTTTCAGCGTCAGAAACGAGCTCTTCTGCTGCAGGCCTGTCTCACAGCTCTGCTCTTCCCTGGTCCACAGGTGGGATGGATCTCTCTGTACTGCTAGTGCTCTGCTCTGGTGTTGCCACGACTGTGGGTGAGTGCTCTTCCATTTTTGTGTGTCCTAACGTGTCTTAGATATACAGGTAGATCCCACAGCCTTGAAATCCGCCAGAGGTTGTAACAGCCACGGGCTCTTGTGTAGGTTGCCAGCGGTGGATATTGGATGCAGCAGACGACTCCGAACACGATAGCCTGTTTGCTTGCTCACGAGAGCCTGTGGCTGCTAAACTCAGAGTCTCTGCATTACCGATCACCCGCCTTCCAAATGCTGAGCAGCTTGTTAGTAGTGAACAAGTGGAGGTTATTTTCGGACAAGGAAGGAAAGAAACACAGACGGCTTCTTGAATGACAGAGTCTTTCCAAGGACTGAGCACGAGGGCACTGTGACAGTTTCACCCCCCGACACTGCAGCCTGAGCAGCTCAGTGGGGAGCTGGTGGATTGTCGTAATCTTGTGTACCCCCAAACTAGCCTCCAGGTCACCCTTCTGTACCTTTAATCTCAGCACTGTTATTCAGTTTTGACAGTGTGACAGTGGCAAGACACCACGTGACTTGATTAGGATCCTCCCCAGAACTGTGGCTGGGCCCTGAGCCGATATACAGTACAGACCCAGGTCTCTTCTGGCACTTAACGTGGCCCACAGGGCCTGTGTCTGGGGTGAGCGATCCCGGGCGCTGTCAGGCTCTTGAAGGGGGGACGTCTTCAGCCTCCTCTCCTGTCTGCGGCCGGGGGAGTTGAGGTCAGAGCACAGCCCAGCTTCGTCCTTGGGAAAGGCTGTTTCCGCTCAGACACACAGCTGTTTGAGGACGTTTCGTTATTCCAGGGAAAAGTCCCCTCCGATCCCCCCCCCCAGTGTGTGTTGAGTGCATGCAACTGGTTCCCACAGAGCTCGTTCAGAGCACAGCTGTGGGCGGCTCCCTGAGGTTTAACTCTGTGTGTATATCTGTGCTGACAGGATCGTCCTTCGGCAGATATACTCACGGTAAGTGATCGCATCGCTGCAGGAGGAGGCATGGCGCTGTCACCCGAGAGCGGGAATGCTGTGGGTCTGTGTCCAGGGGGGCGGGGGGGCCTGGCTGCTCAGTCGGGGCTGGAGCGCGCTTGTCTTGACCGGCGTGTGAGCTCTGCGGTGAGGCGGCTGTGTGGGAACTTGGCAGCGGTCTGTGCTCTCTGCTGCTCAGGGACGGAGCGACACCCGGAGTCTGGGGTGACGGCGGAGGGCCTGTCAGGCTCCTGGGAGAGCTGTGGCTCACCTGCAGTCTGGGGTGATGGCGGAGGGCCTGTGGAGAGCTGTGGCTCACCTGCAGTCTGGGGTGATGGCAGAGGACCTGTGGAGAGCTGTGGCTCACCTGCAGTCTGGGGTGATGGCAGAGGACCTGTGGAGAGCTGTGGCTCACCTGCAGACTGACTGGCAGGAGGAGTCACGGCTCAGTGGGCTGGGGCCCCTGGGTTGTCAGAGGCAGTGTTGATAGTGGTGGGACAGGAGAGGTGTTAGTAGTGCTACCAGTAGTAGTGTTGATGTTAGTAGTGATAGTGGTGTAGTTATAGAGGTGGTAGTATTATTGTGGTATTGTAGTTTTGGTGGGAGTAGAGGCAGTAAATTTGGTAGTACAGGTAGTATTGGTGTAATAGTAATGGTAGTATTAATGTAGTAGTGGTAGTATTAGTGTAGTATTGGTAGGAGAGGAGGTAGTAATATTGGTAGTAGTGGTAGTATTACTTGTAAAGTGGTAGCAGTAGTGTAGTATTAGTGGTATTATTAGTGTAGTAGTGTAATATTAATGGTAGTATTGGTTGTTGTTTTTGGCTCCGACAAAGGTCACACAGACGCATGACAAATCACATTTGCGAGTGATTTGTAAATAAAATTAGAGAGTCTTGACTGGAATTTCTGCAACAACATCTGGCACCAGGAATCGCATGACATCACAGGCATGACATCACAGTCATGACATCATGACTGTGCTCCCCAGCAACTCTGCTCCCGGGGCACCCCCCCCTCCCCTCAGTGCTCAGTGGAGGAGGAGGGGAGCACAGCGCTGAGAGCCCCTCGCACCCCCAGCCTGCCAGCATGTGTGTGTTTCTGACCTCTCTGCGCTGGGCAGACCTCGGCACCAGTCTCACTCTCCTCTTCCTCTCTCTTTTCCCCCAGCGTCCAGTTCCGACCAACTGGAACGAGGTAGGAGGCAATTCTACTTGGCTGTGGTTTGTCAATAGAGACGTAGGTTGTTGGAAGCAGACTGGTAAATGAGTGTTATAAATGGGTGTTATAAATAAATGAGGGGCATCAGTACCTCTAACTGCCAAAGCTCAGAGGGCAGGTTCCCCCATCCTGGCACCTGGGACTGGGTTTCACTGACCCTTCTAATTAAAACACCCCTTGAATGCACACATGCTTTTCACTCTGTGAAGATTTGATTTATTTGTTCTGTGTGCACTCAGGATTCTTTTGCTGACAAATTATCAATAATAATAATCAGAATATTGATTATTGCTACCAGTTTCAATATATCCCATTGTACAGTACCTGGACAGACATTGCTCAAGAGGACTGGTGTGAAAAGTCAGCTGCCCTGCAGTGTTGAGACTGCAGTACTCATCTTTGCCACTGGGGGCAGACGTCATTTAAAGGGCACATTATCAAAGTATTTTCTCTCTTCTAATTACAGACAATCATGACAGTCCTTTCCATTACGGTAAGTGGCCTGTATTTTCATGCACAGAGTAAGGTTTCTGTCCTTCAAAACAAATCCTCTGTTTTTCCTCAAACCAGTTCCCAATTAAATCTTTTTCTGTATGTATGTTTCATTTTTTGTGTGGTCTGCAGTCAGCGCAGTAAACTAGCTAACAGGTGAAGAACGTTCTTCCGGATCTTTTTTTTAATTGGCAGTTCAATCCTGTCCTGCTTCTATGGAGTAACTAGATATTGAAGAGTCCCTGGGGTGCAGAGAGGGTTCCCTAACACGCCCACCTCCCAGCACTTCTGTTTGTTGACATTTCTGACATTCCACAGCTCGTTAATGATTGCTGGAATGAGCTGTAGGACCTGGAGGAACAGAATTCCCCCAGACAGGGGTCACCCAGCCCTGAAAATACATCCATATCCACAAACTGAAATCGAGTTCTGACCGTGTGGTAGCGCTGATCTGCCCCGCTGGTTTGCTTCAGGAAAGATTGTTCAAATCTGCGCATCTTTGCACTAAACTGTTCATTTCCTGTGTGCCGGCATGTTTTTTTACAATGCTATTGCTGTGCTTTCCGGAACAAGGCAATGTCTTGCACAGGCTGAGACCTGTGGGTGTGTGCTGAGCTCAGCAGTTGGCAGAGGATCTCCGCTGCGATTCAGTGTGTGCGAAGGGGTTTGGTAGCTCCTGCAGTGAGACGATTGTAGCTGGACAGGCTGTCCCACACATATCCCTGCTCTCTGTCTGAAAGTGCATCTTCTCACTTTGCAGATTACGAGTCCCTGCGGATCGGAGGCCTGATCTTCGCTGTTGTCCTCTTCCTCATGGGGATCCTCCTCATCCTCAGTGAGTTCCCTGTGGCAGCAGCTGGTTTTTGAGCTGGGGGGGGAGGGGGTGAATTGAGAAGGAGCTGTAAGACTGTAAGACTGGGTCAACTCATCTGTCCTTGACGGGAGGTTAAAAAAGGCTCTTTCCTTCCTTCTGAGCTGCAGACCTGAAAATAATTGTTTCACAGAATTCCCCTCTCCTCTTCCTTTCTCTCCTCCTCCTCTCTCCTGTGTCTCCAATCTATCTCTGCTCTATCCAATCCTGAGATGCCACGTGCAGATCTGATCTGATCTCTGGGACACTTGATCTGCCCTCTCTTGCTGGGGTGCAGCTCGGTCTGAATTAGCCACATCGCAATCCTATCGTGGGGCTCGCTGAACTCAAGCTGGGATTTAAATTAGTACGGCAGAGATCTTGCACAGCGAAGATGTACCCCATATTTCTCTAGGAAATCTTTCAGCTCGTTGCTGGAATACCTGCTAAGGATTTGATTTCATCCTCTTGACAAGCAGGTGCACGAAATAATTCATCCCTACTCTCTCGCCCTGGATGAGCTTTTACCTTTGGATCAGATTACAAGTGTTCTCGTGCAGACGACACTCTGCCCCTTCACCTACACTACAGACCTCTCTCCCATCCTCATCTGCCCACTTCATGGCTGAGTGGGAGTTTGGAAAATGAGTAAATGTAACCTGTGTTTTCCAGACCTGTGTTTGTGATCTAGGCATTTCAACCAACACAAACTGAACAGCTGTGGGTTTCATATCAGACACTCATTTCCTAAGGCTGTGCAAATTCTTTGTCAGTAGAGTTTGGAAGTGAAAGCTGTATCTGTGTTTCTGTTTTGAACCTGCTTACACACTGAGTTTCTTTTCACAAACCCTAAACGTCTGTGTGTGTCTTTCCAATCACAGGTCGCAAGTGTCGCTGCAAGTTCAACCAACAACAGCCGTAAGTCTGGTTTAATCTCCTGACATTAACACCTGAAGGACTGGGGCTCTCAGGGGCTGAACTGAGCCAGTTACTGTCCTCATGAGCCCAGATTCACAGTGACCTTTAACCCCTGACCGCAGACAGCTGAAAGGCCTGGGATGCACCAGGGTTGCTGACCATTGATCTAGAGTCTCTTAGCCCACAGTTGTACCTCTGATGTCACATGACAGAGAAATGCCACTCCCCCTGATGCCACTACATCCTAACCCATGACAGGCCAGGAACGTTATAACGTTATCTTTGTCTTTTTAATTAATATTTGTGGATAACATGAAGTTTCCAGCAGTTTTGGGTGCTAAAAACTATTCAAAATGTATCAGGTGCCATTGTGCCTAGTTTTAGAGTGCACAGTAGGGGGCGACACTCATCCACAAGACGGGACCACAGAAGGGTCCTGGAACTCACCCAGCGAGTCAGTGGCACAGCTGGATCAGGAGCTCCTTTCAGTTTCCAGATTAGAAAATTATGAATGAAGTCGTTGGAAATCTGAATAGAAGAAATCCGCAAAAAAAGTTGTGTTTCTTGAAACAAAACGACCGTGAGCACTTTCACAGCCCTGGGCGGCAGTGTGGTGTTGCAGAGAGAGCAAGCGTGGGCACTCTTCTCCTGTCGTCAGAGTCATGAACCCGCGTCTCGTTCACAGCACTGGGGAGCCCGATGAGGAAGCTGGGAATCTGAGGTCATCCATCAGACGTGAGTGAGATCTCTTTCATCTCTCTCCCTTTTCGCTTGCTTTTGGTGCAAGTCTGAGCAATAATTAAAAAAGCTTTATTTTATATAGTGCTTATATAGGATTAGCCTGGATGACTAGGATTCTCTCAGCTTCCTTTAAGAGTGTCTTATCAGCAGGATATTAACCGACCTCTCTCCCTGGCAGGACTGTCCAGTAGGAAGAGATAAGCAGGGGGCTGAATTCAAGGTATGTGTGCACACCACATCACAGCCTCCCCTCCCAAACAACCAACCTGTCAGCTGCTGCATTTCACCACGTCTACCACCTGAAGACATGAAAAACACAATAGCTGTGCAAGACTGACATGTTCTGTAATTTCTGAGCTACGACTTCTAGTTGGAACCATGTTCTTGCCTGTGCTGCCTCCCTGATGCCAGGTCCCAGAAGGAATTATGGGAAGGCAGTCATGTGGTCATGAGGCGTTAGCCTGTTAGAGGGCAGTTGTACACACTGTTTACAAAGTGGACCCATCTCAGCAGGGAAATATTCCAGCCTGCTTCCCTCCTAACTAAAGGCACCATTCTGGCACAAATTGTTATCAGATCCTTGCATAATATCAAATTCCAGTATCATTCTAGCAGGGACATATCACACATGGGGGGTACAGTGGTCAGCACTGCTGCCTCGCATGGCTGGAGCCCCAGGTTCAATTCTTGGGGACACCATCTCTGTGGAGTCTGTATGTTCTCCCCATGTTCATATGGGTTTCCTCCCCCAGGCTAAAGACATGCTGGTGGGTTAACTGGCTCCTTGGATAACTGGCCCTGGTGTGTGAGTGTCTGTGTGTGCCCTGTGATGGACTGGTGTCCTGTCCAGGGTGTGTGAGTGTGTGTGTCCTGTGATGGACTGGTGTCCTGTCCAGGGTGTGTGAGTGTGTGTGTCCTGTGATGGACTGGTGTCCTGTCCAGGGTGTGTGTGTCTTTGTGTGCCCTGTGATGGACTGGTGTCCTGTCCAGGGTGTGTGAGTGTGTGTGTGTCTCCTCTGATGGACTGGTGTCCTGTCCAGGGTGTGTGAGTGTCTGTGTGTGCCCTGTGATGGACTGGTGTCCTGTCCAGGGTGTGTGAGTGTGTGTGTCCTGTGATGGACTGGTGTCCTGTCCAGGGTGTGTGAGTGTGTGTGTCCTGTGATGGACTGGTGTCCTGTCCAGGGTGTGTGAGTGTGTGTGTGTCTCCTCTGATGGACTGGTGTCCTGTCCAGGGTGTGTGAGTGTGTGTGTCCTGTGATGGACTGGTGTCCTGTCCAGGGTGTACCCTGCCTTGTGCCTGATTGCTTGCTGAGACAGACTCCAGCTCCCCTGGACCCCAGACTGGATGAATCAGTTATGAAGTGGATGGATGGGTACTTTGTCGAGGGAGGTTGCTGATGCTTTGTAAGTTCTGCTTCCCTGGGTCCTATTTATCGATCAGAACCTTCTGGTTTCGGGCCAGATAAGCCCAATGGCCCGTCTGACCCGCTCTTAGCTGCACTAGCTGGGGTGTGGGGGTCTTCAGAAGAGCTGGCATGAGGTCGCGCGATGACCCCGAGAGCCGCCTGGGTTCGCAGCGCGGGCAGGGGCTCCCTCGTTCTCGCCCTCAGCCGTGCTCGTGCCCTCCAGGTGCCCGCCGAGATGCCAGTCAGTGATGCCGTCCCCGGCGCGCGGACGTCCGCTGGCCCCCCGCAGGAAGCCCGTTCGCCACCCGGACCCGACTTCCTCTGCTTCTGCTCGCCCCGCCTTGTCTCCTCTCCGCCCTGTCCGTCCTGTCCGAGGAGCGACTCCGGCCCGAGAGCACCCCCTTCCGGTCCGTCTATCTCCACCCGTCCCAGCGAAGGATAAATAAAGTGCTAAAATAATCTCGGCGTTCCTGTGTTCGATTCTCTGTATCGAGAGATACTGCTGCCTGTCTTCCTTCTGTTCTCCTACGCACTTTCCACTGGGTTCGGTTTGGGCTTTCTTGAGGTCTATCTTATTTCACAATGGGTGGAACCGTGTCGCAGAGCCCCCTGCTGGTCAGACATGAGTATGACGCTGGGTTGCACACAGCGCAGAGTGTACAGGCGTAACAGCGCCTGTCCACGGCCCACTGCTGAAACCTCAGCAGCACACTTGATAAAGTAGGTCATCTTTCTGTGTCTGCAATAACCCACCATAGAGCTGGTCTTTGTCAAGAATGAATAGGCCTTTGCATCCTAAAAAATGTCAATTTTGTAGCAGCCCTACTTTCCAAACTGTCATCAGCCTGTGTCTCTGTTCCATAGGTAACTAATACAACCACACACCCCCGACACACTGATAACTACACAATCACACACTACAGACACACATTCTGACAAACACACAGGTATCACACACTACACACAGTCTGACACACTCGCACACTTGTACTAAACAATCACACTACACACATGCACAGAGACGCATACTCGCGCAGAGACACACACAGACACACACTCACACACAGATAACCACGCGGCGCGCGAGCCCTGTTGCTGGGCAGCCAGCGCGCCTCTCGTGCCGCAGTGGAGAGCGCGAGGATCCCCGGCTGCAGTCTCTCCCGCTCGCTCGCTCGCTCCTGCAGAGCAGCTGCCGCGACACGGCCGGGCTGCCCGCGGTGTCCCCGCCGGATTCCCCCGGGGCCCGGGGAGGCGCTGCGAGACAGTGGCGCCCGCTGGCCGGCAGGGGGCCCCCGAGCCGAGCTTCATTAAAAAAAACTGCAGATTTTTTTGAGGGCTTTCAAGCACGCTCGCGCAACCCCTGCAGAGAGAGAGAGATCTGAGCAGCGAAGCACCGGCTCCCGCACACTGCAGCCATCATGTCTTCAACAAGAGGTAAGAGCCTTCCTGCGCTCCTGCAGCAGCCTGTGGACCCGCGGGCTCTGTGCGGATCCCCCTTCTCTAGACTAACGCGCTGCGCTCGGCTCTTGAGCTGCAGACTTTCCGAGATTCCCGGGCGGTGCGGAGAAGAGTTTCTCTGGCGTGTCTCCGCACTTTTTAAACGGTGTTTCAGTGGATGTTGTGTATTCGCGGAGGATGTCTGCAGATTCCTATAAAACCGTTCCCCTGTCATCTAGAAACAGGGATCCTAACAGGTTTGGGGTGTTTCTTTTTTTTGGGGGGGGGGATCTGGGCTCACGCTGTGTTGAAAACTGCGGTCTGGGCGCCTCGGTTCTGCAGGAGCAGCGTGGAGCTCGGAACCGGGTCCTGGACCGGAACCGTGGGTCCGGGCGGAAGATGCAGACTGGCTGCAGGTTCACTGACTCGGCTCGTGAACTGCCGGATTAGAATCAGATGTGCTAATGATGATGATGAACAAGGAATTCTGAGCAATTAATTAATTGCTAATTGAATATCTAGATATACACATATTCATATAGTGGAGACGCTTAGTGTGCTGATCGCGCGTTCCTTCACAGCAGATTATTATTATCATCATGCACCTGAGTCGTTCAATAATCCCAGTGCGCTCTGAGTGGGGACTCCTCCCTCCCCCCTCTCCCGGTTTTCGCTGAGGGAAGCTTTTCCGCATAGCCCAGCAGTTCAGCTGCGATCAATCACGGGGAGGCTGGGAGTCTCCCGGCAGCCGGCGGAGGAGACGGAAACCCCTTCGCCTCACGCCCAGCTGCGGGTGCACCAGCCGGCTGGCCGCTCGCTCGGGTCTGCGGTGCCGGCAGCACGAGCCGGAGTCGCGCCTCACACTTGTCACCACCGCACGCGCTCGTGTGGCAGGATCCCCGTGCTCCCAGCGCGCGCGAGGCAGGTCCGCAGTGTGCTCGGACCGGGCGCAGTGACGCGGCGGCGCCGCCAGGTGGCAGCCGTGAGCCGCCCATAGAAGCCGAGGCGCAGCGAGCAGCGCGCAGCGTGGACAGCAGGCCCTGCACACTGCTGATTTTTTTTTACTAGGTTCAATCTGCAAGCCACACCTGGCGCCAGCATAGCTTCTCCATTGCCTTGCTGTCGTGCCAGTATCTCGATTTCCAGCTGAGCAGCTGGTCTTGGTGTCTTGAATCTGCCTGGACCATCGACAGGCTGTCTAGGTGCTCAGAATACCAGACTGCTGATCCATCCTTTCTCTAACTGCTTCTCTCAATTCACAACAAAGTGACGCTTTGAGTTCTCATCAGCGAAAGCTCTTCAGACACATCCTATACCTGTCTCAGTGAAAAAATCTGATCCGGTAATTATTGATCTAGATTGATTTTTTTTTTATTGATCCCATGAGGGAAATTGCAGACAACTAGAACATCTACACGACAAGTCAGGCTGAGAGGAAAACCAGGCATCCCAGGAGCTGTGTGTGACACCCCAGGCTCAGGAAAGCAGCCAGGAGACTGAAACCTGAGCTAAAAATAATCCTCCATGCAGAGAGAAACAGCAGTGAGAGGAGATGCAGATTCCAGGCGGTAATTATTCCTCATGAATTCACCTGGGTGTTGGACGAGCGTGGAGGATTGATCCCAGCGACTGCCAGCTGGCTTTAGCAGTGGAGCCCACAGGGGGATCAAAAACCTCCTGCATAATTAACGCCCTGCGTGCGGAAGGGAGGACATGGCCCAGATCTGTGCTAATGATTAACGACATATTAGAACGCAGGAACTTTAGAAAGGTTACAGATTAGAGGAGCCTGTCTAGCCTATTAGATGCTCTTTAGTAACTATGACTGGAGAATATCATCCTGTAGTTTCTTGAAAGGCGCCAGAGTATCAGCTTTAACAATATGACTGGACAGCTTGTTCCACACTCCCACCACCCTGCGTGTAAAGAAGTGCCTCCTGTTCTGAGGGGCTCAAGGATGAAAGGAGGAACTTTCCACTGGGTTATGAGGTTTTTTTTTTACGAAATGTGTCTGAGTGCAGTGGTCACTCCTAACACGCTGCCCAGGCGAACGCTCCCAGTGGCAGATGTGTTTGGTATTTCTGCAGGTTTACTGCAGCTTGTCTCATGCGTCTCCTCTGATTGTGCTGATTTGCTCTCTCCTCTGTCTTGCAGAGCCTCACCTGCCACAGAGTGATTTCGAATACGGTAGGTGAATCTGTGTTGTATCTGTAGATGCATCTGTGTTGTAGCTGTGTTGTATGTGTAGATGCATCTGTGTTGTAGCTGTAGATGTACTGTATCTGTGTTCTATCTCTTGTATCTGTGTTGTTGGTCAGCATGTATCTGGACTGTGGGAGGAAACCAGAGCACAAACCCACACACACTCAGGGAGAACATGCAAACTCCACTCATTTCAACTCAGAGTCACAGAGAGCCAGCAATGCTGAACACTGCGCTCCAGTGCCGCCCCTTGATGAATAATCACATATTTCTGTTAAGTATAGAGGTGTAATACAGACTCAGCAGACCTGCAGGCTTCACAGGCTTGCGAAGGCTGGCAAAGGCTGTCCAGTTTGAGACAATTATTCATGATCCTTCTTGTTTATCCACAGATTATGATACCCTGAGGACCACAGGGGTGATTCTGGCTGTCATCATGTTTGTGGCCGGGATCCTCATTGCCCTGTGTGAGTACAGCGCCCTCTGCTGGCCACTTCTCCTACTCTTCACCCCTCTTACTGGAATGGCAGACACGTCATCTTAACCCCTGAGAATAAGTGCTAAAGTCAGACTATAATAATACAAGAGTCATTACAGCTGAGAGGAGCCCACTTGACACACCTAATGCAATTAAAGATAATTAAACTGATAATGATCTAAAGCCAACAAAACCAGTTAAACAATTGATTTCGTTATTTTGTGAAGAAACAAATAGGATGTTCCTTAAGCTCTTTCACAACTGAGTTACCAGTTAAACAATTAATTTCGTTATTTTGTGAAGAAACAAATAGGATGTTCCTTAAGCTCTTTAACAGTTGGTACCTCAAATCATTCACTCAATTTAAATACAGTTACAGGACCTACTGTATAAAGCAGTTCAGTTCCTGGAGTGAAATATTATAGTTATGCCATTACTTAAATAATTAGACCCACTTTGTAACAGAGTTCGGGTGGAACAAAATCCAGAAGCTGTTGGACTCCAGGGGCTCAAGTGTTCCCCCAACACCACACAAGACACAATGGGGTCCCATCTCACGCACATATTGCACAGCTGAGCCTGGAAACAAATGACAATTTCCTCCACACTGATGCCAAGCTTTAACCTTCTAGTTCATTGGTGGCTCTCGGTGTTAATACCTGGGATCAAAGCAGTCCTGGTTACTTTTGAACCCCACTCAAGTATGCAGCCAGCTGCAGAGCTGGAACTGCCTGTGTCCGAGCAGAGAAACACCCGAGAGAAGTCTGGACACAGACTGGAGCTCCCCCTTTCCTCTGGAGGTCACGTCGTCCCTCGGTCTTTTCTGAGGTGCCCTCCACCCCGCTGGCTTCGCACCCTCATTCCCCCACCCTTCCCTGTGAGCCCTAACCTGCAGCCCTTGTCTTTTCTCCTGACAGGTAAAAAATTCAAATGTGTGAAATCTTCTTCCAAGTAAGCTGTCTCCTCTGTTTGCTCTCCTCCGGCCTGTGCATGCAGGATGCATTGGGACTTGAGAACGACAGGAAGCAGGAGTATTTTGTGTTTCGTGCCCTCTCCGTCTCTGTCTCCTTCCAGACGTTGGTCGTGGTCGTTGTCGTTCCTGCCCGCGCACATCCCTCCCCCTCCCCCTCTGTGCAACACTGGCCTCTCGTGGCAGGATTGAGAATTGCAGCCTCTGCCCACTTCCCTCCCCAGCTCAGCTAACTAACAGGCGCTGCCCGCGCGCCAGCAAACTGGCTGCTCTCTTCTCAAGAGCTCACCTTCACTGCAAGAGGCAGCCAAATACAGATGGATCCCAGTACTGTTTTCAGGAGGCAGGCTGGATTTCTATGCGCTTAGCTCAAGTGGCTCGCTAACCTCAGTGGGCCCGAGCCTCCAGCCCGGAAAGGAGGTTCAGTAACGCGCCCATAGCTCGCCAGACACGACGAGACGATGGCAGAGCGGCGCCACGGGGAGTGTTTGGACCGCGCTCCGGTGAAGGTGGGCTCGTGTTGTTTTGCTGGCGCGGGGGTGGCGCCGCGCCCGTCTCGTGGCGTCCACGGTGCCGGCGGCATGCTGCTTGCGCGGTCCCTCTGTCCTGGTCGCCGCTCGAGAGCGTGGAGAGAGCTGAGCTAAACCGAGTGATTGCAGATGTTTTTCAATGTGTTTGTTTTCTGCTTTGCGAATTCTGCACCGTGTATAGTGGACACTGCAAAGCTTTCTGGCCATAACTCAGCCTGTGGCGCTTATCCAATCTGCTCTGGAGCTGAATTTGCCTTTTAACAGCTTCTTAATTGTTTAATTGAGAATCGACAACATCAATGCAGTGTAGGGCATACAGAGGCCTATGCGGTGCAATGGAACCCATGTGGTTCAGAAGATACACAACAGTAGAATTGCGATTTGTGTCCACTAGGAGGAGCTAACCACTGCATCAAATGCCAATTTTTGCTTACAGTTGCTCAGTACTTCACTGTACCACCTCTTACCATTGCAGTAGAATATGGCCACAAAGCTTTGAACGCTCACTCCTGAAGTAACTGGGCAGATATCGCCCCATCTCTCCAGTACGGCCCCAGTGGCAGGCCCTCGATCCTCAATAACATCCTGTTTCTGTGTCTGTTCACAGCGGGAGCCCAGTGGAAGTTTTACAGCCGCAAAAGACAGAAGGTAAGGAAACCGAGAGATGGATTGTGGGTAAAATTGCACAAAATCCTCACAAAGTCAGTAATGTTGGTAGATCTGAACCTGCAGGACTGCATTTCGAAAAACGGGGTTCAGTGGTGATTGTGGTGCAGTGAACTGGCACAATGGAGAGGGGAAAAACTCCCTTGATTAGAAGGTTTATATAGGAGCAGCCATCAAAAGGTATAACTGGTCCCATGACAGCCAGCGGACAGAGAGAAAAACTCTGACATTAGCTGACCACTCTCTGCACAGCCCCGTGTCTGAGCTGCCCTTCATACATTAAAGCCGTTGTCAGTGACCAGAGCACTGTCTCTCCTGCCACTGGATGGGGGTGGGACTGGTGGGGGGGACATTTCCAGAATTAGAAAACTTCCACAGTGGGGATATTTCATCTCCAGAAGATATTTTCCCTATTCTGGGAATAACCAAGGAAAGAGGGTTGTGTCAGATTATAGATTATAGACTAACAGACTCGGGTAATACTGTGACCTGCCCTCCTCTTGCCCTCAGCTCATTCTGCACCATCACTACTCCCTGCAGGACGGGCCTCCCCTCAATCCACATGGGCCTCCTGGGGAGATCTCTTAAACTCACACAGCTTCCAAGTCTTTACTAAGTGACCCCGATAAATAAAGCCACTCACTCCAAGTGCAGGGAGTTCACTGGATCAGCCTGGACCAGGTCACTATCTGACTGTGCCCAGGATTTCCTAAGCGACAGTGCAGGGGGTGTTTGAGCCTGGATCAGGTCCGATTATCCGATTGTGATATCCCAATATCCCATGATATCCCAAGCAGCGGAGCATAACGGGCTCAGTTTAGCCTGAAGCAGGGTTAGGATTAGACAGCCAGGGCTGTCGTGGGTGGACGGATTCTAGGTGCCTCTGTGCCTCTGCTCCTGTGTTGCAGTGCCGCCTCAGACCGTATAAGCGGAGAGCAGGAGCTGGGGGAAGGGAAGAGCTGCCCATCTGCAGAGACGCACCAGAACGATGGAGGAGGAGTCCAGGCCGCTGGCAGCCCTCTGTCCACCCCGACACCCAGACAGGACCCCGGGACCTCCTGATAAACATCTCCTCTTTAGCGAAAACCGGAAAGCTTTGTCAGTTGGTCAATTTTAATTCGTTATATGGCACCCTTTCATAGTGAATTGTGAAGGATTTATCCCAGGCTGTTTACAACAGCGTCTACAGTAAGTATAAAAGTAAGGAATACTGAGGAATGAAGGATTACGTTAAAAAAAGTGAGAATCCTGAAGCCTGTTACTTATCCTTGCAGAAGAGTCCAGCTTCCTCCCAGGTATAGCAAGGAGGCTCAAGTGGTCTTGGGCCCAAATACAACTACTTTCGGACCCGGTTAACGCTCTCCCTGGTGACCACAGTATCTGCTGCTATTCATTCTAGCTGGACTCTCTGTGGCCTCGTTGAACCCGTGACCAGTCTCCTCAATGGTGCCTGCTCTGAAAAGACGTTGCAGCCTTCAGGTATTGTTTATATAGGTGCATTTTAAAATCTCCTTCATGGTTTCAGAGCTGAAAATGAATTCTAATTGATTGTAAATCCTTAGATGAGCCTGGGGGTCACTTGTACAAGAAGAGCTCAGCTAGAACAAAAAGCAACAGAAATCTGGGGTCACCAGGACCTGGCTGGGGAAACCCTACCAAAGAGCTCTGATATGAATTTGGCTTCCTTTGCTCTCTGTGAGGCACAGCTGGATTTCCTGTAACATGTAATATCACAGAAACCCACATCTCGGTGCTCAGAATCTGATTGTCTGCGTGTGTTAAAGTGCAGATTCTGCCCAGTGGCCAAGATGCATGCAAGGTTTAACACAGTGCAAGGTTGAGAGGTTCGCACTTTTCTTGCCGCTGAATAAGAATAGATCAGAAACTTGTCTCAATCCACCCAAATATTTACTGCAGTCTTACAAAACCCAGCATTCTACTTTGTTTTAAAACAAAACTTTCAAAGCTCACTGCACAGTGCTAAACACACACAGCTGACCTCGGCTGTAGGCAGGAACGTTCTCTATCCATCGGCTGGGTCCACTCGCTCTCACAACAGACAGCTCTGATCCAGGAAGCCAGAATGTTTGGAGTCAATCTTGCCATTAAAAATAAACTCAAATCTTCCCACCACCCACCCAGCAAAATCAAAGCCCAAACGTTATCTTGCATCTGGAATTGTTGGAAGTTTGGGATTTGGAATTTGCAGTTTTTGCAAATGGGTGAATGTGGATTAAATCCCATTTCTAGTTAGGGAACTATAACCCCTCCTGTTTCTGTTGATTTCACATTATGACCTAGTGGTGACCATTATCAGAAAAACAAAAACTCTCTATATATACTAAAATGTGACAGTATAGATGTGGTGGTTGCTGGGGAGCCAGTGGTGTAAAGCCCTATGTGTGGAATTATGACTGGACACCTGTAAGACAGAGTCTACACGAGCGACCACACAACCCACTGAATTGCAGCCCCATGTTCTAACTTCACTTTCCAGCTGTGTGGAAGACAGGCGCTACATGTCAACATGAAGTAAACTTAAACTGAACAGGTCAGCAAACACAAGGCTGGTTCCCTGCCGATTCCTAGTGCTCTGTTTCCCTCTAGACCTGTTCTGACTGAAATGTGTTGAAGTTCTGAGGGAAACGGAGCACCAGCTGGTCTGATCGTTTGGACAGCGCTGGGCTGAGGGGCCGTGGGCAGGACACTGGATCTTCACTCGGGGGGTGGAGGGCTCGGATCCCAGACAGGATGCCGTGGTTGTGCAATCCCCAGCTGACACACCGGCTGGCCTCTGGACTCTCATCCTCACAGTAGTTCACGCAGGGAGCGGCAAAGGAACAAGTAAAGGTTTATTCCTGCTGAAAAGAGCAGAAAGGAAATGCAACGTTTCGGCTGTGGAGCCTGGTGTCACACCCGAAGAAGGATGGATTAAACCTTTACTTGTTCCTTTTTCGTCCTTAAAGATCTTGCTACTTACTGACTCCTCTGATTCACAAAGGGTAATCTGCCTAAATCTTTAAAAAATGCAGGATGAATTTGAACCATTTATATATATATATATTCGTACAGCTACATATTGGCTTAATCTGTCCTTCAATAAAAACTGCTGATGGAGGGGAAATTCCATCTCGGGCTTTCCTGGGATATCACCAGGGAGAGCGTCGAAACATGCATGCTGACTATTTGTGTTTGAAAAAGAATCCCCGTTGGCTTTTTCCTCCTTTTCTCCGGGATCCCTGTGTGGCAGATGTGAAAAAGCAGGGAGAGGGCCTGTTTTCTCTGGACTGAGGGGCTAGCCCCCCCCACCTCCAGTCTGCCTCTGTCTGTCCGCTCTGTGACCATTGCATGAAGACCTAGAAACAGAAATAAAGTAATCATAGCACTTTTTAAAGTGAGAAATGGATGCAATAGTGACTTATCTACCTGTGTGCGTGAACTGCTGAAGGCAGGGAGTGTATGTGATTGAGAAGCCTATATATATATATCAAAAATAGAAAAGAATAACTTCTCTTCTTTTCCTCGTGATGTTTAATTGCTCTTTTTACCTGGTTGTGACCGTGTCAGTCTCAGCTCGACCTGTATATTCCAGGCCGTAGTCCGGATTCTTTTTTTTCTACAAGACCCACAAAAGCCACCAAACAAATGAACAGGGATTTGAAATCTATTCCGTGTTGCAAAGTATTGTACAATAAAGGGATGTTTTGTTGTTGCCCCGGCTCATGGCGTCTCTCTTGTGCGCTGGTGTGGTGAGAAGGAAAAGCACGCGTGTGCTGTGGGGGAGCTCCTCGACTCGGTGCAGCAGGAGTTCTGCTGCCTCCTGCAGTGTGCTGTTTGAGCGGGCGGGAGCGTGGCTGGGCAGCTCACTCGCTCGGCTGCTGGACCGAGTCACTGGGCGGCGGCACCCTGAGAGAAGAGATACAAGCTTTCCCAGCAGGGGAGGGGCCGTGGAAGGTGGTGTTGATTGGCAGCACGACGAGCTTTTTAAGAAAAACAAACATATATTCATAAGCAACTAACAAAACAGCTGAGTCATATCAGCAGGGGTAAGAGAGACTGAGATCATGGGTCCCCTGAGATCAGGGGGTGATGTGTTTTGGTTTTTCTTTGGTTGAATGAAGGGGGGGGTTAGAGTATTGGTCTGCAGTAAGAAACCGTCCAGGGCCTGTGTAGCTACACCCTGTTACATTCTGTGATGACGTGTAGCATTCTGCCAAGAGCTCTACCAATCTATTAAAAATGTAATTAGAGCACACCATGATAAACTGTGGTATATACTGTAGTATAGTATACAGTAACACTGTGGTAAACTGTAGTATACTATAACAGTGTAGTAAACTGTGGTATGTACTGACAGACCCCACACCCCACTCAGACAGACCCCAAGCTCCACTCAGACAGACCCCCACACTCCACTCAGAAAGACCCAACGCTCCACTCAGAAAGACCCAACGCTCCACTCAGGTGTGTTGAAAGATGGAAGACTTTAATGCTGACAATGAAGCAGTAGATTGTTCCACACGAGTTTACATTCAGTAAGAGAGAGCAGCAGGCTTATCGAGCACCGTGCCAATGGTACAGTCTGATATTCCCTCTGCTACATCAAGAAAATCCAGAAACACAGAACTTCTGCACTGACACAGGTCCCTGCGTCTGTGTTTACATCAGCAGGACATTCTGCAGTTTAAACAGTCACTGACTATTGGATCTTTTCTCAATAACAGGAGTTTCATAATTCACAACCTACCAAAATAACCTCACATTCTTTCTGGATAAACAACAGGAATAATCTAACATTCTTTCTGGATAAACAACAGGAATAATCTGACATTCCAAGGAAAAAGTACTGGAATGATCCACCTGGTGAATTATAATAAACAAAATAATTGAAACTGCTCATCAGTGTAAGTACCAGAGGAAAAACATTGCACAAATGTTGACAATGAGCTACCCTCTAGCACTCTGGCCAAATCCCACAGGGCCCTCTAATTTGATTTCTGGGTATGTATGCACCGTCGCACATGATTCCTCAGGGACAGATGTCTGCTGTCATTTTGTTTTTCTCTAGTATTAAAATGAAGAGGTGGTTCATTTCTGAAGCCATAATGTGCTAATTTATTTACCGAGAAACAGGCTAAGTGGTATTGCAGTAAACTGACTCACCTTTTACTGTCTTACAATCTGCCCAGCTAACGCATCATCACGTGACATTTTGTTGTGCTAATCGAGATGATGCAACAGTTTTTTTCTGAGCCGAGTAGCTTGCTGCTTACTTCCCCTCAGCCGTCTCCTGAGCACAGCTCACAGCGGCCGGGGGCGGAGGGGAGGGGTCGCTGAGCCCCGATGAATCCCCTCGCCTCTCCGCCCGCCATGCACTCACTGGGACTTTTTCCATCTGAGTCCAGCAAGTTACATCACCCTGAAGATGAGGGGTCATCTGCTCAGCTACAGCAGGGATCTGAAATGTTAGTGACTATTCACAAAGAGACTTTCAAGACCTTGTTTCTTCAGAAAAACATTAGTCAGCTTCATGACAGGAATAATGCCCCTGACTTAAACAGCGAGTGTTATTATCAATAGCAATGATGAGCACTGAAGGTTTACCCACACAGCAGGGTGAACATTCGCCACTTGCTTACTGACGAACCAAATACAGCTGATCCCTCAAAAAAAAGAGAAGAGTCAGAAAATGTTCCTTAATTTCTGAACCAGGTTGCACGTGATAACTCATTAATTAGGACTAATTAACCCATTTATGATGCCTGAGCATATGATGTGTGGTTTCTGGCACCACTGACTAGACTAGAGCTTATTCAGTACATCAGGCATTCATGACATGAAACAGATTAAAGCACCATGACAGTACATTCTTCAGCAATATTTGTTTAATGTTTGTATGTATCTGAAGCCACTGACAGAAGCTTATTATATCAACCAAATAACCAAACGTTATGAGCCTTTTTCTTTTTGTATTACTGCCTTCTGAAACCTTGAAGCACATTTTCTTCAAAAGAACCTGTTTCCTTA
Organism: Lepisosteus platostomus; assembly: GCF_059453375.1. Taxonomy (NCBI): domain Eukaryota; kingdom Metazoa; phylum Chordata; class Actinopteri; order Semionotiformes; family Lepisosteidae; genus Lepisosteus; species Lepisosteus platostomus. Next base: position 15,531,347 of record NC_142636.1, on the reverse strand, counting down.
AACTCTGTGAACGAGAAGCTCCTACTCTGACCTGCCTGGCTCAAATAAATCTATAAACAACTGGCATCTGTCAGTCTTGAGATCCCCCCTACCCTTACTTCCACTTACTCAGGAGAACAAGACTTTCTAGACCTCATAGCATTAACAGTGAACAGAAAGAAAAATATAGTGCTCACGCAAGAGACATACTGTAACTAAAATTAACCCAGATCACAGACCACAATTATCTGAAATAAATATGTTTTCTTATGAAAAAGTAAAATACATTAAGCTTAAACACTGACGAACTGATGCAGCACGTCTCGTGCTTCTTAAAAAAATGACACCACTGGTGAACCAATATGGTCGCTGTGATAGTGTTGGGAAGTTTTTGTTTCTACAAAAATGGCAGAGGAACCTGCCCGAGATGAATCACTGATCGACCCAGGGGCTGCTCCCTCTAACTATCACTCACCGATTTCACAGAAATCACGCTCGCTCAGAGAGCTGGGGGGAATCACAGAGGCACACAGAGACGGCGAGGGGGTGAACTACAAGTTTAGGGGGCTGCACAGGGGGTATAGCCCCAGTAAAGCACCCCAACTGCGGCCTACGTACCCCAAGATACAAGGGGACTGACAGGTTAAGAACTCCAGTCCCTGATCGAAACACAAGGTCTGGTCCATTTCCTGTAAGAGGGGTGTCCTTTAGATCTCCACATCTGGAGAAGCGTGTTTAAGCAAGACAAGTCATGTCAGGGAAATATCCTGATTTGATCTTAAAAAGATCACATGGATGAATATGTTCATTCCAATGGATCATTTTTCTTTTCAGTGAAAGAGAAGTCCGTGCGCTCTTAGTTTGCCCCTGCTGAGGGGCCAATTCGACCACAGAAAGGACCAGGGCCAGTCTGTTCATCCTTCCCTGTTCGTGCGTTTCTGCAGCAGGAGCGGAAGGAACCCCACAGGCTCTGTGCGCCCCAAGTTCCCACCTCCCCCTGTCCTAATGGCAAGACGGCGCTGACCAGAGGGGAGCCTACAGGACGTCCAGCCCGGTCCGTGACAGACAGGGCAGCGGACAGAAACCACCTCCACCATCCTCATCCTCATCCCGGCCCAGCCCCGCCCAGAGACTCTGCCGGCAATGTGCCGGCACCTCCAGGCTCCCCGCGGAACAGCGGCTCAGACGGGGTGGGGTCTGAAGGGAGCTGTGGCCCCGGAGATGAGGGGAGTTTCCCGCCCCCAGTCTCCCCTCCGCAGGCAGCGTCTGCGCCATGGAAACGTTAAGGATCCACTCCCTCTCCAGGTGACCAGCCTGCCTTTTTTCCTGCCCTGTTTTTCCCTCCAGCACATTCCTAAGTAGTCGGAACTGTGACTTTTGTTTCCCCGCACGCCAATCGGAGGGAGAGGTTGTGCCTGGGCCAACGACAAGGAACCCCACAGGGGGTTCCCTGTCCGGCGAGCTCGCGCCAGACCCGGGCTGCAGGCTCAGGGCTGTCCCCACTTCACAGGCAGGATCTCGCAGGAGAGGAGAGGCAGAACTCATCAGCCTGCTCTTCAAGGCTTTCGTTTCTCAAATGCAATTTCAAAAGGAAATTGTAAGATGGGAGTAAGCTTTAAGTACAGAAAAGTTACTTAATGCAATTACTCTGCAAGACGCTTGTAGATTTAGGCATTAGAGTTCCCTGAGCTTGTTACCAGCTGTGTGGAATCCCCCACTTTAAGCAGAAGTTAAAAGCAAGATAAGTTACCTGTACGTTGACAGCACTCTAAAGCTACAACACTCTAGAAGCTGGAGAAGATGGGTTTGTACGTTATTATTATTATTTGTAAGTTACAGTTATTATCAGACCTTTCCTCCTTTTATTTCTGCTCCTTTAAAATGAGGATTCGGGTTCGGCTGGTAAGAGGCTGTGCCAGTTAGCCACCAAGCTCAGTATTAATGATAAATCATCAAAATGCACATTCGTTAATGAGAAAATAAATGCTACCATACTTGCTAGATTACTGCAATGCAGCCAGTTAGACGATGCCAGCCGCACACCATCACAACTCTCCAAGAGTCTGGACGGGTCTGTTGATTGTTGCCTTAATTAGAATTCTGGGTTTCGAATTGTAGATTAGGAGACGCCTTTTATAGCAAGCGTTTAACAAAATCACTCAAAATCACTGTCACTCAAGTAATAATAAAGAATGACCTGCCTAACTGCTGTTTCCTATTTCAAAGTTTCTAAATCTTGAGAAATTGTATCTACAAATGAATGTTATTGAAACCGGAAGCGCGAGAACCCTTAAAGAGAGGAGGCGTGCCTTGCCGACATCATATATAAACCCAAAAAAAAACAGCGTATTAATTCCTAAACGGAATAGCGATTAATGACACCAGTTTTCAAACAACAGAAAACATGCATTATAAAAACTGCTGATACCATTAAATATTGTATAAATTAAGGGTAGCAGATTAGCTTTTGAATAAATTAGAAGCGCTCTGACTGAGAAGTTCCTCCCACGAAGGTACTGTACGGTTGCCCTCCACCAGGGAGAGGCGGAGGGATACGCTGGGACTCATAAAGTAGTCCAGGTCTGTCTGTTGTCCTATGAGGATACAATTCGCCGACGAGAAGATGTGGCTCTTCCCTTCTTCAGAATAAGTTTGAGCTGGGGGACAGAAGGAGGTAATTAATACAGACACACTGACTGGACACTCCAGTACATTAACACTGCACTGAGAGAGAGAGGGGTTAATACAGACACACTGACTGGACACTCCAGTACATTAACACTGCACTGAGAGAGAGAGGGGTTAATACAGACACACTGACTGGACACTACAGTACATTAACACTGCACTGAGAGAGAGGGGTTCATACAGACAAACTGACTACCCTGGCTTTTTTCAAGAAACACTGGATGAGATCCTCCAATCAGGCCAGGAGGCACTTCCTTACACAAAGGGTGGTGGGAGGGTGGAACAAGTTGCCCAGCCATGTTTCCGAAGCAGATAATCTGGCTCCTTTCGAGAACCAGATGACTGCGATCCTGGGATCAGGACCAGACGGGGCGGGTGGGCTGTCCGCGGCGTGCGCAGCGGGACACTCACCTGCTCGCCACGCTCTCCGGCCTGCAGCAGGTGCGCCGGCTGGTCGTTCTCCAGGTTGCGCACGCTGGGGTCGGCCCCGCGGCCGAGCAGCACCTGGATCATCTCCTCCTGGTAGGGGTGGCCATGCAGGCCGGCAGCCATGTGCAGCGCCGTGTTGCCGTGAGCCTGCGTGCGCGGGGAGAGGGGGGACAGAGTCAGGACTTCTGGGAAACTCAATCAGGTGGACAGGAATGAGGGCGGCACAGTGGGGCCCTGGGTTCAGTTCCTGGGGTGCTGTCTGTGTGGAGTTTGCATGTTCTCCCCATGTTCACTTGGGTTTCCTCCCACAGTCCAAAACACGCTGGTAGTTAACCTGGCTTCTGGGAAAACTGGCCCTGCTGTGAGTGTGTCTGTGTGCATCCTGTGATGGACTGCTGTCCTGTCCAGGGTGTGTGTTTGTCCTGTGATGGACTGGCGTCCTGTCCAGGGTGTATGTTTGTCCTGTGATGGACTGCTGTCCTGTCCAGGGTGTGTGTTTGTCCTGTGATGGACTGCTGTCCTGTCCAGGGTGTGTGTTTGTCCTGTGATGGACTGGCGTCCTGTCCAGGGTGTATCCTGCTTTGTGCCTGTCGCTTGTAAGGATTGACTCCAGCTCCCCTTGACCCTGAACTGGATGAAGTGGTTATAAAAGAGATTGAAAGGAATGGAAATAAAAATCTGTTGCTTGTCTCCCTCTTCAGGTGCCGGGGTAAGAGGCCACACAGAGGCGCCATTCAGGGTTTCACACCCGGCTGCAGCGAACTCTGAGCTTAGGCTTCAGCTGAGTGGCGATCGAACCCAGACTCAGGACAGGCGGCGGCGCTTGCCTTCATGTTGACGAAGGTGTGCATGTCGTGGTAGCTGAGTCCCAGCAGGTACTGCACCAGGCTCAGATTCCCATCCTTCACCGCCAGGTGCAGCACAGTCTTGTTGCTCTTGATGTCCTGGGGATGGGAACAGAACACGCTGGCATTTAGAAGTGACGTCCCGGGACAGAGCTTCCCAGAGCACAGAGCAAGAGGGCATGGGTGGGGGCTACTTTACACAGACAGCTGTGGGAGTAGTGAACGATCCACCCAACCACATGGTTGGAGCAAATACTTTGGCTTCTTTCAAGAATTTCTGTTGAGATCCAGGGATCGGCTACAAGATGAGCTGGATGGGCAGAATGACCACTAAGAAAAGTGTGAGGTTATGTGCGCAATCAGAAGATATCATGCCATTGAGACAAATCTTACATACAATTATGTCCATTTTCATAAGCTTGTAATGCTCGTAAGTGTGAGAGATGAGCCACTCAGCCCATCAACCCTGTTTGGCAGTTAGTAGCTAATTGATCCCAGGATCTCATCCAGCCTTTTGGTGAGAGGATCCAGGATACTGGGTAGCCTGTTCCATACTCCCACCGCCCTGTGTGTAGAGCTGCCGAGCTCTTCCTCCCTGTGGTCCTACCTGGCTGAGCAGCGATGCCCCGCAGCCCAGCAGCAGCTGCACGCAGATCAGCTTGTCCTCGGCCTGGTTCTGCAGCACGGCGTCCGGGAGCCCAGGCGTGGCACATAGTGCCTTCACTGTGCTGCCGTGGGAGATGGCGGCGCAGTGCAGAGGAGTCAGGCCTGGCGAGAGACACAGAGGAAGAGAGCCTTGCTATAGAGTTCATTTCACCCAGGAAGAAAGAAGCCTGGCGCAGAAGAATGGCTTAGCGTGAGGGCAGACTGTGCGAAGCCTAACGAAACAGCCTGCTGCTCTTTCCAGCCCACTGCTGCACTTTGACATGGCTTGGCAGGAGACCAGGGCAAAATCCTGGTCTACACAGCGCAGGATCAGTGCACAGTGTCTCTGTCACGGTCCGGCGAAACTGCGAAATGACCACGTCATCTCTGGCTCCCTGCCCTTTTACCAACAACACCGGCGGGCTTCAGAGCCAACCGAACAGCTGCAGAACCAGGACTTTTCCACCCTTGGCGATGCAGATTCCAAGGTGAACTTCGCCCAGAAAAGAGCGTTGCGCATTACTCGGTATCGACCCCAAATCTAACATCCGCCTGCCAATCTCCCAGCCCCCCCCCCCCAAAGAAAACCCAAACCACTGGCAGCACAAGCACAGCTGGACCATCATCCCTCGGGCTTTAAGGTCTGACGTACCTTCGAAGTTCCGAGCCTCCAAATCCACGTTCAGCCCCATGGACAGAATAGCCTGGAAAAAATGAGAAAACGAGGTTCAGAAAGGTCTGATCCCTGGCTCATGTCCTGCACATCGGCTGGATTGCTGGGTGGGGGTCAGCGTGGTGGTTCAGGGTGCGAGTTGACCGTCCAGCTGTGCACTGCGGAGACAGCACTGAGCCCCTGGTGTATGAGTGGAGACCAGCACTGCTGGGGTTACCACTGTGATGAGCCAGTGTGTCGTTCTGGAGAGGCCAATGGCTCTACAGAAACCAGGATAAGCATGGGTCTGGTGAGCCTGCAGTTTGAGAAGGGGGTTGTATCTTTACTTAATGGGAAAGTGTAAGAAGGCAGCGTGTCCAGAAACAAATGGAGATTCTTATCTGGACCACATTTCCCAGAATGCTATGTGGAGTGAGTTGCTCAGTCACCTGACCATCCCGACTGCTGGCATCGCGGCGCCTCACCTGCATGACCTGGGGAAAGCCGTAGGTGGCGGCCAGGTGGAGGGCAGTTTGACCTTTCACATCGCAGGCGTTGACGTCGGCCCCCAGCTGCAGGAGGTCGTGGACGATCTCAGGCTGGTTGGCTGTCACCGCTACTAGCAAAGCAGTCTGGGATAGAGGAGGACAAGGGACAGAGCATTTCAGCCTTTGTTTCAGCTTGTTCATGATGGTATGTCATCCTGTTTAAAGCTATTAAAGAGGCACTGCTGGAGTTGCTAACGTGGGTTTACGAAATGCATAAAAATACTGGATGAGTGGTGCATGATGAGCATTCAGTTTTTATAAAGGAAAGGTTAGGAGATGCACAGCAAGAATAAAGATCTCAGTTTGCACTCAGCTAGGAAACACTGCGCTCCTTGGAGCTGTTTCTGGAAGCTGGGAAGTGTCCTCAGGACAATACGCTGAGCAAGTCATGCCAAACGGGTGCTGCCTGTCATTTCTATCCTTTCTAGCTTGTTCCCAAGATCCCGGGCCGGCAGCTGCGCTGTTGGATACCTTGCCTTTGTGCTCCTTGGAGTCCAGCCTGCCCAGCACGCTCAGGTCCTCGGCTGCGGCGTAGGCGTACTCCCGCAGGCCCTTGGCCGTGTAGATGTGCAGGATCCTGGAGGACAGAAACAGGACCCATGGGATTAGGCGAGCTGGCAGAGCGCAGAGCACCCTGCACACCGCGGCCCTTCCTCTCCCACAGCTCAGCCCACGCGCCCGCAGTACCCCCACGGCCCGTCACCCTGCTCGGCGCCCCAGAACTCCCCGTCCAGCTTGTGAGCCAGCCCCGCCGTGACAGCGTCGGCAAGGGCACCCGCTGAATCTGTATCTGTCAATCCCATTAAGACTTTCAGATGGCTCCGCTTTCGGTTTCAGTTTCGATGGCCGGGGCGTGTCTTGGAACAGGCGAGCCCTGCCCAGGCCGGGCTGGAAGCCCTGACAGAGTCCAGCTGTACTTTTCGATGACGCCGGGATTTCCCAGCACGGCCACCACCACTGTCTCGCACCCACCCACTGCTGTGGCCACAGCTCTGCGGGCGTGCCGTGTGCCAGAGGAGCTCGCGAACTCTCGTTTCTGTTTCAATATGAGGCTCTCGCTGGGCTGCGGTTTGGGCTGTTGTGGGGAGCACGCTGTCCGCAAGGGCCGGGCTGGGCGGCTCCGCGCACGCGACCCGCTGACATACAAACGCCCCCTCAGACAGCGCCCTCTCCCTGCTGCTCACTGAAGCGCAGTGACGCGGCCACAGCGTACTGGTTGTCCTGATCCAGGTATCTACCAGATACAGGGGCCGGCTGCTGCTGTTTAAATGGCCCAGGCTTAGAGCAGGGCTGTCGCATTCAGCACCCAAAGGACCTGCAGTCTTCTGGTATTTGATCAGTCAATTTAACAATTAATTTCTTAATTAGGCGTATAAAGGATTTTTCTGAAAGTATTTTAAACCTTAAGAAGAATTTTGAAGTCCATTGCAGAAACAATGAATTAATAGTTACATATACACCACCTTAAGGCCTGGTTAGAATTATTAGCAATTAGCAAAATATTAGCAATCAGTTCTGGCTCTGCTGCAGCTGGATCCCACACTGCCCAGCATTCCCAGCTCTATCACGGCTGTATTACAACATGCCCCCCACCCCATCCCTCTTAGCTCTGAGCTTACGTGTCTCCATCTTCGTCCTGCCACATTTTCTTGCTGTAGTCCATCCCCCTCAGGAACATCCTGGCCTGCTGCAGGACTTCGGCATCCATCTGCATCCCGTAGCCCTGGTGTCCGGGATCTGGGCACGGGACCCCCACTGCCAGCGGGGGCCAGGGGTAGCTGGCAGGGTGGGACGCCATCATGGGGCCCGTGGCTGAGACCGTGGTTGTCACCGTGTCGCTTGGCTGGCGAGAAAAAAGGAAATTGAAAGCTCCTGGCTTGGTGTTAGCCTCAGAGTTACATCTGCTTTGGTCAGGTCAGGATTGTTTATCTGCCCTTCAGGTCAGTACATTGTCAGTGGAAACGTACTGGGAATCTCTGTAATCTGCGAGGCTTCGTATGGAGCAGGTCAACACAACCAGCTCCACTACAGCACTGAGATGCTTAATTGCTTAATTGACCCTGTTAATGATCAATTACATAATTAAGAAGCAGGCTGGAGCAAAATTCTATAATAGAGCAGTAAAGCACAGTGAGATCAGGGTAAAAGCACAGTACAGTGCAGTAAATCAGAGTGACATCAGGATAAAGCAGAACCTTCTCCAGCTGTGTGAGGACTCTTGATAACAATAACAAGAGACTGATAAGGTGGAAGGGGTCCTTACAAACTGGATGGACAGGACGCCAGCGTACGGGGTCTCCGCCAGGCTGTGCTGGCCGCTGTAGGCGCTGCTGGCCGGGGGGGTGTAGGGGCCGGTCTGGCTGAAGTCCATGGACCCTGGGGCCGGCAGGCACCGGAAGAAGCTGTCATCGGAGGCGGAGAAGAGGCACTCCCGCTGCTGGGGAGGGGAGGAGGAGGAGGGGGAGGGGGAAGGGTGGGGGGGGACAGGGCTGGACCACAAGCCGAACCCCGGGACGGTCATTGGACCCGCTGCCCCCATGCTGTCCGAGAAACCCCCAGCACCACCTACAAGAGACGGGTCATCAGGGCGCCGCGCTTGACGGGACCCCCAGCAGCGCTGGCAGTCAGTCTGGCCAGTGAACCAGTAACAGTGAAGCAGAGAGACGGCAGTACAAGACTGACAGGAAATGTAAGAAGTAGTGCCAAGCTGGCCCTGGTCCTCCCTCTGCTGCTCGGACCCTTTTCTAAAGGCGTCTAGCAAACGAGGAGAGCGTGCGGCTCTTCCTCAAGGTGGGCGAACGCGTGCCGTGAAAGTTAAAAGCGCTCTTCTCTATTGAGAGGTTCTTAGCTTAACGTTTCATCTGTTGGTCTGGGGAAATCAGAACTGCCAAAGGCAGTGGAGATACTGAAGATGAACAGCGAAATCTTTGGGGTGATTCATCCATCCATCCATTCAAGAGACTTTCACTCTTAAACAACATCATTAGTCACTACTAATATAGTTCAGGTAGTTCAGCAAGTCCGAATACTACTAATATAGTACTATTTGTCCTGAGCTCCGTGAAATTGTGTTGTACGGTTGTGTGCGGTGTGCGGGATGGTAAATCGATTGTGAAATTAACACGCTTCCAAACGCTTGGATGGACCCAGAACGGTTCTGGAAATATGTCATTCTGTTGAAACAAATTCAATCGACGGGCGCCTCGGCGGTTCGCTCACCTTCCTGGGCAGCTTGAACTGGCGTCGGCACCTGCGGAAGAGCACGCGAGATTCAGTCACTCAAACTTCCTGCGTGGAAGAGTCTCCTCCTGCGGCCCACCCTGCCATCAACACCCCCCCCGGAACAACACGCGAAAGCCTGTCCGACTCACCGAGGGCGCGGCGGAGCCTGAGGCGCCGGTCTCCCTCTTTCTCTTCTGCTCCAGGAGCTTCTTGACGGTGGGCAGCGGGTAACACGACTTCTCCTTCGGCGCTGGGGGGGAGAGGCGAGAAGGTTATTGTGATTCCATTTGGCCACTTTGTTTACGACGAACAGGGGAGGGGAAAAAAGTACTTTAGCTCAGTTTCAGGTCATCTCGCAACAAAGGAGATTCTAGACATATTTAGACAACAATGACTTCATGCCGAAAAGCGGAACAAGGAAAACTTGTACTTTCTCTCTGCTTGGCGCTCGGAGCGCCGCTGTACAGAAGGGGGCACCACTTTTCAGCGGGGGAGGGTATTTAAATCGCTTGCGTACGCTACCCGGTGATGCCATTTTTTTATTTTCCTCACAGGTTTAAACAGCTCCCAGCCTAACGGAGTCCGTCAGTTTCCTTAAACCGGGAGTTTCCTGGTCCCCGATCTCCAGTTCCTGAGCTCCAGGCAGCAAGTCCGAAACGATCGAAGACCGGCGCCCAGAATCCCTTTTCAGCTTTTCCTTCATGAGATTCTCGAGCTTGCAAGTCGAGTTTGACGTTGTTTGCCCTCTTGTGCACTATCGGTTTATCACGTCGTCATTTCACCAGGAGCCGGGCTCGTGAGACCCTCGTGAGACCCTCGTGAGCCCGTGTCCGGGCTGCCGAGCGCCTGAGACCCTCTTGTTCTCCCCCGGGGTACAGCAGAGAGCAGCGAGGGGCAGAGGGGGCAGAACATGAGTGAACAGAACAGAGTGGTTTTCTATAGTTGGCCACTCAGCAGGACTGTAGCTCATGATGGTCCTGTACAGCCTCACCGCGGGGGAGGCGAGGCAAGAGAGACACCTCCCAGCCACCTCGCCCTGCGCACGCCTGCAGGAGAGATCATTCATGCTTCGGGCAGGACAGCGCCTCAGACAGTCATACTCCGCCTCGCCGTTTTTCGGAAACAGAAAAAGAACACAAACCCGGAAGAACTAATACGTTCAGATATACATAGCGCACTGACTTCAACATGACATGGAGTTTTATTTTACTCTGCTCTAAATACGACGTCGATATGAACGTTTGTGACATGAATCTCTTACGTTGCTAAAGAATTCGGGACCTGATGTTATTTAGCAGCGAATAAAACGACAACATAATTCGCAATAATGTCATCTCACGCTTTTCAGGTTTCAAGGGAAACCGTGAGCTAATGCGAGATCAGAAACCAGCACGCTTCCTGTGCTAAATAAACTCCGTCGCTCCTCACAAAGATGCAATCTTCCGCACACAGGGCTGGTTGCCATAGCGTTGTTTATAACCCAGCTCAAAAGCAGAAGTCGAGGTCGAGACGAAATAAAATTAGAGGACAACGCCACTGCAAAAAAAAATGACTCGCCGACAAATTTCCTCCCCCCGTCCGTCCGGCTGGCTGGTCTTCCTCACCTGTCCGCGAGTCTGAACTCATCCCTTCACCCGCCCAGACCGAATCAGGACCGAATCTTCCCCTCGTCTGCCTCGGGCTCTAGACTCGACCTCGAAGGAGGGAGGAATAGCGGACGACACCTGCTCGGAGCGCAATTCTGTCTTTCTCTCTCTCTCTGTGTGTCGCGTGTTTTTCCGCTCGTTTCCATTCTTCGACCCAAAATTAAAGTATTTACGAATTCTATGGAGGTTTCCAAACGCCAACATCGCCAGTGAAGGGAAGGGCTCAGCGTTTCTTTGAAACCTTAGCCCCAGAAGAACGACAGGAAGTAGAATTTCCACCGAAGATAAAAGACACAAGAGGTGAAAAAAAATAGTGTGAGACACCTATTCCAGTAGGAAACAGGTGGCGGTATAACCTGGCTTCACGCGAATGAAGACTCATAGAAGCCGGTCTCACACACACTTGAGTTTCTGTGACGCACTGCCTTCCTTCCTGCCTGCCGGCTCCGTTACGCTCTGTTACCAAACCGCACAGATGTTCCTGCAGTCTCTCGGGCGCCCGCCGCGGGCTGTGCGGGTCCGAGCCCTCGCCCCCCCGGGGGGCCTGGCGACAGGCGGGCGGGTCCCGACCAGTCTCCTCGCTTCTGCTTTTGCTTTCAGAGTGACCAGGTCACGAAATCCCCGCTCAGCCGCTGCAGTCTGTTGTTAAAAGTCTCGGAACACAAATCCGAGTCTTGCCCTCTGCTCCAACGCTCGGCTTTGCTCCAGGCCACCCCAAATGATAAGGGTGACCCCACGGACTCGGGTCAATAAATCAATTAAATATCAATTCAATGATTTCCTGGAAGGCTTGCTCTCCCGCGACAGTGACGAAAACCCGCCTCTGGTGCACACGTGTCGCTTGAGCTTGATTTCGCATAGTTTCACGACATGGTCGCTTAGCTCTGGGGGACTACACACTGAACTGGCCCCTGAAATGGCGCAGTTTTAAGGTTCTCCTCGCGTTTGACCCACACAAAGGCTTAAATCACTTCTATTTGTTCCGTGCTTATTTCACGCCAGACTCAGAGGAAAGTTACAGGACGAGAGGAGGGCGGGTTAGGTATCGGCTTCAACAGCATGGCAGGGAGGCTAGTTCCACACCCCCACCACCCTTTGTGTAAAGACCTTTCTCGTAGTTTCCACTTTGGTTTGTGTTCCAGAAACCCATTAGCTGGGACTGTCTTCCCTAAGAACGCGGCTCTTACATTCATGTCGTTACGGATTAGCTGCGCTCGTCCCACGTCAAGGTCTCGGCCTGTCAGAGATCCCCCCCCCCCCAGCTGTCGGGTCTTTCCGCGGAGCGCCTGTGCGCTCAGTCGTGTCTGGAGTCCCTCATCTGCGACACGGGTGCGAACACTCAGCCAGCCCCCCCCGGCGCTTCGGGTTCAAGCAGGAGCACTACAGTCATCTTGCAAAACCTGACGCGCTTATGGGCTCTTACGTATAGAAAGACTGCGGTGGTCTTCATTTACATCGGTCACAGCTGGTCGAAACGGCAGAGGTTCTCTTTTTTTTTTTAAAAAAAGAGAGAGAATCAGAAAACACCGTCGTTGTTTTTTTTATTCGTTACTTTTTTCTTTCCTTTGACGCCGATCGACCGCGGCATCTTCGACCGGTGTCCTTATAAACAGAAAAAAGCGCATCAATTAAAGCCATCCTCCCCACGAAAAGATACGTGGCGTGAAAAGCAGCCCCTCAGCGTGTCGAAGCCAGACGTCAGAGAGCCCGGAGGAGCCTCCCGGGCTGCCGCCGCGGTTCTGGCGAGAGGAACCCCGTCCCGCCCCCGGCCGGGCTTCCCGCCCCGGGGGAGAAGGGGAAGCCGCCGTGCCGTCGACACTGACCGGCCTTGCGTTTCCAACTTCCCTAATCTGCTCGCTGCTGTTCGTTTTTATCTTTTTAATTTCGCCTCCTTCTCTTCATTCTTCTACCCGGTTCGAACGCCTCTCCTCCCGCCCCGGCCCTGGCCTGCCCCCCTCCTCCCCCGGCGGGTCCCCCAGAGCCTGGGGTCACCCGAGCGTCGTCCCGAGCAGCGAAAGGACCAGTTAAGCCACCCGTCTTCTTACAGGGGTGTGCAGCGCTCCTCTCCGTCTTTCCCAGATGATTTCTACTTTCACTTCGGTAACGGCGCAGTTAGGAGTAACACACACCCAGAGCAGCGGAGCCGCCAGCCAGCACGCCGGGGACGGCAGCCATGCAGATCAGGGCTTGATCCCACAGTTCGTCTCAGATCAGATTTTAGGGGTCCTCAAGGAGAGACATGGAGGGCTGGGGGCGGGGCACCAGCATCATAGATAATTGTGTGAAGCAAATTAAAACTCAGTCAATGTTTCTCCCCCCAAAAGTATTAGAATTAACCCCCTGCTTCTGACCGGAACAACATCATTAACGCTTGTTTCTGTGCTTTCGAGAATAGAAGAGAGATAAATAATGAAATAGTTTTCCGCCGGTTACGACGCGTTAATCACGTAGACCCTGAAGAGACGTCAGACTCCCCAGCTGGGCTGTCAGGTGTTGCACCTGGTCCTGGGCTCCTAACTCACCTCAAGACTTCTCTGTCTGTAGCTCACAGACTCTTTCTTTTCATATCTCACGGACACGTGATTTTGCGATACTTTCTGTGCCCCTTACTTTAGATGTTCAGTGGGTGAAAAGTGTCCTGAGAAAATGCTCTGGATTGAAAGCTGCTATGTAAGAATAAAACTGATTGATCGAATGAATGATTGATTGATCAGCGGAGTGATCGGTTGATCGATCGGGTCCGTGCAGTGGAAGAGTGGGGGCCCCTGGGCTTCCCCTGCGCGCGGCGTGGGCGGCTGGGATAGCTCTGGGATCGCCCTCCTCTGCCGCGAGTCGTGCGCGAGCCCCGTGTCATGCGGACAGGTGGCGCCACTCATGCGTGGGAGCAGACACGCTCAGGTGACGATACGCCGCTCCTCGGCCAAAGCGGTCCCGCTCATCGTTCGCGACAGAGGGCTGGACAGCGCAGCCCCAGGCCTGCGGGCTCTGGGGTTTCCTTCCCACCCGGCTCCCCGCTCCCTGACTGATCAGCTTGGGCCCCCTGATTCCGTGGCTTTTCAAAGCGACCCACAGCTGCGCCAGTTCAGCAATGAAGGATTAATGAAGCACTTAGGAGCTCAGTATTTAACTAAGAGGTGCTTAACTCCATCCTCGGGGGGGCAGACGGGTTCTGTTTTGCCGGTCCCTCCAGGCCTCACTGTCTGCTGTACTGCAGTGAATCACTCTGACATCACTGGTCTCATTCATCAGTTCTTTCCAAGTCATTGAGGAGTTTCGGTTCCCTGCACAACCTGCTGGAAGAGGCTCTCGGTGATCAGGGCTTCCCCCGCCCACAGATGAGCTGATATACACAACATCCGAGGAGCTGGACGACTCCCGGCCTCAGAACTCCAGTATTGGTCACCGGGCGGTAGAAGTCCTGACACAAATGCAGACATTTCCTACAGCGTTATTGACGGAGCCAGGGTGGACTTTGAAGCAGGGACTCGGGAAATTGAGAGGAAGGGGTGTTTGAGCTGAACACAAGTGTCTGGTTTCAACCGTAAACAAGAGACACAGCCGCTTCTTGTTTTTACACGATCACGCCCCGAGTGAGACGGTGTTTTTACACGATTACGCCCCGAGTGACACAAGCCGCAGAGTCCTCAACGCAGCCAAAACCCAGTCTCCTTTTCTGTTTTAGTTTCGTTTCTCGCAATGAATAGTGTTACTACTGTTCTCGATATATCTGTTCACAGACACGTGTGGCTTCTGTCTGAAGCGGGAGTGGTCGCCGTAAACCCACCAGCGAAAAACAACACACCAGCTTGCGCGGAGTGGGGGGGACTCCCGCGCGCGATCTCCAGATGCCCGTAACCGGCCGGTTTCACGGCAGCAGGTCTGAGTCACGATCCCCCGAACTCGGCTCGGCGGGGCACAGCGAACGAGATGCTGATGACCCATCTTTCGCTTTTTAAGAACATTCAGAAGCCGCAGATGTAAAAACAAACAGTGCAGTAGAGTGTTATAGCACCAATCCTATCAATAGTAGAGAATATTAATCACGGATTATGTGGATGATTATGGGTTTTTATAGTGCAGTGAATTAATCAGAATTAAATGTGAATCGAGACGTCTGAATAGTTACTGCTGTTGTGACTTGTACAATCATTATCAGGCACGTGTTGTACAGGACAATGATATAAAAGGTGTTTTGAACAGAACGTGGACTATCTAAAAAACAGAGGCTTTTACAGTTCAGGATACGAGATGGAGATTACCCCCCCACGCGTGGATAAGCACCCCCTCAGGCCGAACCCGAGATAAAGGTGACAGACACACGCTGACCAGAGCGAGGGCTCCCGGCATCCTCTCGGCTTTGTTTTTCTCTTCGCAATTTCAGTAGCCGATTGCAAATACCAGTGGAAACCCCTGCGACTGAGTCACGCGTGGGAGGGGACAGATGGGGATTCCAGCGACCTTTTCCGTAATTCAGCCCAGGGCTGTATCGCAGACAGAGAAAGAAAGTTAAAAAAAAAGGAACCTTTTCTCCGGAGTGAACAGCGCGAGGCAAAGCAACAACACCACCGAGCGAGTGATTCCCCACTCGGGGGGGGGGGGCGGACGCCCCAGTGCTGCAGCCCCACCCCAGAAAGGAGAAGTGGAACCGCTACAGCTGCTGTAAGAGTTGGGGGGGGCGGATCACCCCAGAACAGCCCCGCTACACCCGACTGTGCGCACAGCCCGCGGCCGCATCCCTGGCGGATACAGACGGTACCGGCACACGCAGGGCCCAGCTGAGGCGGTGCCGCTTGTCGGCTCCTCTAGTCATCACTTAACAGCGAGCAAACCCAGCAGGACCCTTCGTGTGCCGCCTCTGCCCCCCTCCCAGAACAGACACCCGAGCCTGCTTGAGTGCCGCTCAGGTCAGGGAGCTCACGTATAAACGAGCTCTGTCGCGGGTCCGTGTCACGTTCTCACGCTCAGCGACGCATCCGCACGCGCCGCCTAGCAACCCCACGACGCCGAGGGCTCGCGACAGCGCCGGCGGGGCGTCCCGGCCCGTGACCCATCGCCGGCGGCATGACATCAGCGCCCTTGCTCACGAGCCCCCCAGTACCGACGGTAACGGATCGCTTACATTTCTGCCAATGCATGACAAGGTCCCGGCTGCGGCGCGCGTCTCTTCAAGGCTGGTGTCTTCTGCGGCGAACTCACGCGCTTATCCCTCTCCCTTCTCCAGTTGTGCCCTGATTTTCATTCGCCTGGGAAAGTGCGGTGCTGGTGCGCTGAGCCTCTCTCAGCCTGAACACGCCGAGAACGTCCCCGGGTCTCGTCTGTCGCCGCGCGGCTCGTGTGTACAAGTCGCACGCTCCCTGCCTGCGGACACGCCCCCTCCCCCGCTGGCCCCGCCCCCGAGCCGTGTTCGTCTTGCGTTAGCAAAATAATACCAACACGAAGAGAAAAACACGGAGTGGAGACAGACATTCTCTTATGAATCACTGGCTCTCGCGGGTCCCACGGAGCCCGCCGCACCCTGAAACCTTCTCCAGACGCAGCCGCAGATATTAACTGATAATAATGCTGTATATCAATTGAAGATGTCAGATATTTATAGCGGAGTCTGTGCAGTTAAATATGTGAAGACACCCACAAATAAAAACAGACTGGAACCTGACACAAATTCAGCCCTCTAAGTAAAAAATAACTTTTGCTGGGGGAAGTAATTACACTTTTATAAAGGACCTCTGTGAAAGAAGAAACGGTTCGGTTTAATAACTATTAAAACGAAAATAACCTGGGAAAGCTCAGGTTGCTGCTGGAAGAGGAGCGAGTGGGGCCAGTAGGGGGCGCTCACTCTGCGCTCCGTGTGGGTCCTAATGCCCCAGTATAGTGACGGGGACACTGTACTGTAAACAGGCGCCGTCCTTCAGATGAGACGTAAAACCGAGGTCCTGACTCTCTGTGGTCATTAAAAACCCCAGGCTGTGTTACCCTGGTGTCTTGGCCAAATTTCCCCCAGACTCTCATTAATCATGGCCCCCGAATAACCCCCCTCTCTGAACTGGCTCCATCACTCTGCTCTCCTCCCCACTGAGAGCTGGTATGTGGGGAGCAGACTGGCGCATCGTCCAGGTGGGGCTGCACACTGCTGGGGGTGGAGGGGATCCCCATTACCTGTAAAGGGCTTTGAGTGGAGTGTCCAGAAAAGTGCTCTGTAAGTGCGAGGAACTATTATTAATAATAATTTTTAACACCGGTGACTCGTGGTGAGCAATCAAACGCATTCTATTAACACCAAGGAGGGCTTAACAAAGAAGAGAATCGTGGCACGCGCACCGGAATATATCCGCGCCTCGTGGAGAGGAGTACCGAGACGTTAACTAAAGAGGGGAGACTTTTCCTTTGGGTTTCCAGCAGCTAGCCCATCCAAGGAAAGAAGCCAGGCTGTCAATTCGTAAAAAAAAAATCAGGGTACCAATTAAGAAGAAACAGGGTACCGGCTTCAACAACACGGCTGGGCAGCTTGTTCCACACTCCCACCACCCTTTGCGTAACTCCAGATGCAGCCCCCACCCGCCTCCCTCCACACACATGGAAGAAACCCACATCTCCATTGAGGAGAAACCCCAAGGATCTGAAGGTGAATCAAAATAGAGAGCAAGGAGTTAGGACGCCACCAGTCTCGCCTCGCGTTCGTGTCAAGACCTTGATGAACCGAATCTCGGCTCAGGCTGTGTAGACACACAGACATACATGAGGTATGTGCATGTGTCTGATAATCGGTAGTTTTCAGCTGTTCAGAAATGCGTGAACGTCTAATTACGCTCCTTTGACTCTTACAATCCCTTAATATTTTAATTCAAAAAGAGGCGCGTTTTTTAAAAACTGTGGAATCTGTTTGCGTGGCCCTCCACTCCCGACTTCTTAGTTCGAAGAAGTGGGATCTTTCCCATCGGTAGATGATGGGAGTTTAGGCTCCAGCTCTACCGGGCTGCTTCAGGGCGCTGAACGCTGGTGCAACGCCACATCACTCACTCGTGCGTCACTCGAGAGAGCTGCATTATCTGCTGGTGACCGTGTGGCCGTACACAAGAGACTGGCCACCAGAGAGGTCCCCTACAGACACTCGCTCACCAGGAACCCGCACTGCCCCCGGGACACGTGTTTCGTCGAGGAGACTCAGGAGCACGTGTTCTGGAGCTGCCCCTTCGCCAGGGCGGTGTGGGGCAGAAGGGGCAACACCATGCAGCTCCTGGGAACGGGTGCGGTGCTCAGTCACCAGTACATCCTGCTGGGGCTGGCACCTACCGGACTGGACAAGGGGACGCAGCTCCTGATGTGGGACATGAGGAACACTCTCATCCGGCACAGCGCAGAGTGGGGAGCGAGGGAGCTGGAGGAGAGGATCCTGGCGGACCTCAGGAGGAGGATGGGCTCTGGGCCCTGTACAGGGACTAATGGACAACAGCAAGTGTCAGGGCTTGGAGGGACTCTCTGAATTGCGCAAATCCGCCCCCACTTGCACGGATTGATAACGGACAATCACCGCCATTCCGAATGTTTTTATTGCAGGCAGTGTTTTTAATGTGTGTGAGATTGTTTCCTTTTGAGACGTTATTACGGAATAAAGTATATTTTGTAGAGAAAAAAAATCTGCTAGTGACTCCAGCTCAAATGTGACCAGCCAGGCCCCCTGCTAGACTACTGCGACGCAGCTTAATTTTAGAACTCGTGGAGATGCTCTTTAAATTAAAGAACGTTTTCGAGTCCTATCTTTTCGTTAAGATTAATTTGCCCGTTATTGCTGTTGTGCGCTTTTAGACGTCACTCGTTTGGGATCTCCGGCGCAGACGTGCACAGACTGAGGGGATCATGGTGCCCATCTGCTAGTCTTGTTTTTACCCGCATTAATCTCGAAATCTCACCGAAGTGCGTTAAAACGGAGGACTTGGCTAGACCATAGCGCTGCAAATAAACAAAAGTTCACCTTCACGTTCGATTTTGGAAATAATTGCTTCACCCAGGGCTGATATCACAGGAATACATGTGAGGTAAACAGCACAGCTCAGTTCTGAATCACGTCCAGGCTTTCCCAAAACGTGTGCGTCTATCTGGGCTGACGTCATTTGCTCAGAACGCTCTCTATGTGGGTACACCAACGAAAGAGCTGGAGGACCACTGTATTCATCATTTTTTGGTAGAAAATAATCTTTTCGATGGCAGAACTCTCCTTGGTTAGTCTGAAATTGTGGATAAAGGAAACTTCCACGCCGCTATCTGTCATCTGAGCCCTCCGGCGTTTCCCTTTCGTCTCTACCTGCGCTTCGGAGAAAGCAACCACACGCGCCCGCCTCCTGCGCTCTCATTGGCTGGCTCACCTCGGGGCCAATCGAGAGCCGAGAAGTCCGATTGGCCCCGCCCCTCCCCCTTCACGAACTCCATTCAAGTGACGAGCGACCGAGAGAGATACCATCTTCGACAAGAGGAAAATAGCAGAGGTTAGATCGAGCAAGACTCGGCTCCTTCCGTTTCCAGTGTGCAGCTGGCTCGGTGAGGCGGGGGCACCTTGCACTCCGATGCCAGGGGGAGCGTCAAATAATTCTGCTTTCTGCAAGGAAATTGTGCATAGATCTTAAAAAAAAAAACAGGCAGTTTGCACGTCATTGTGTAACTTTTCCGTCAGTTCCCCTTTACAGCCTCTCTAGGATCGGGCCAGGATGCAGGATGAAATTTGAATCCGGGGTTTCCAAAACACGGATTTTCCAGCAGCAAAGTGAAACTAAGTCGATGAAAAGGAGGACCTGCGGATGGCGGGTTGCCTTTCAGTGCGGCGAGCGAAGCCCCATAGAGGATAACAGTCAACAACTAACACAGATCCGAGAAGAGCGAGTGTACACACACTGTAGCGGCACACTACTACAACTATTACTACTACTAATAATAATAATAATCAATAATGATCAACTCTATACAGCGCCTCTTATCGAAGTGCTTCACAGGAAATGTAAAACAAGTGTTAAAAGAAAACAGTTCAGAAAGATAAGGGCTGACAAAACCAGCACAGATTAGAACTAGGGACTGGAGATGAAGAGGAAGATGGGGGGGGCAGACACAGGACCAGTTAATAAAAGCCCCTCTAAAGAAGAAGGTTTTGAGTTTGGATTTGAAAGCGCTCAGGGTCGGTGACTCTCTGATATCCTTGGGGACAGAGGTCCGGAGCGTTGGGGTGCAGCAGGAGAAGCCCTGTCACCCCTAGAGTGTAGACGGGCTTGGGGGACAGATAGGAGAGCAGGGCCAGAGGAACGAGGGCTGCGAGGTGGAGAGTAGAAGGACAGTGACTCAGATAAGTACTGAGGAGCCGAGCCATGTGGAGTCTTGCAGGTGAGCATGGGGGTTTTGAAGTTGACACGAAAACTGACAGGAAGCCAGTGCGTGGACTCCAGGACAGGAGTGATGTGCGCACGCGTGTAGCTCAGTTATTCCCGAAACAGTATTCGTTTCGAGACTGCCATATCTTCTGTACTCCTGGAAAACCTCGATCATTTTAATTCACTTTATTTCTGGGTGGCATTGCTGCGCTTTGGTAAGGTACCCGCGCTGCTGGATCTGTTCCGAAATCATCAACTTTGCACACAGGAGACCTGCCCTACATTCACGCGCACAACCACGTCTGGAGAGGAAGCGATAGTATCCCCGCTGTTTAGGATGCTCATTCCCGGCCTTCGCACGCGGGCCTTGGGAAAGCGTGGCTGCTTTATTCGTTCCGATATTCCAGCTCATTCCGGGTCCCGTTTGGCGCCCTGGCCAACATCAGCGCCGCACCTCATAAGAGATCCAGATACCCGTGATCAATCATACAGTCCTTCAAGAGGTCGAGACGTCAGACCTATGTCATACTTCAAGTCTAACGTCTGTTGTTTTCTAAAGAGGCCTCAACAGATCCCAGCTTCTGTACGGTAGAGTCTGCGCGCCAAGTTTGAAATCGTGCCCACTGACTGACGGGAATTCACCTGCATTTGCAGGAATTGTCAGCGCCTGTGTAGCAGCAGTGTTCGCGTCACACTGAAATGAGAGAAACGGGAGTAAGACGCGGCTCGGGCGATTACTTTTGGCTGTGTTTAGTACACGGACTCCACCTTGTGGCCAAATGGCGTTACTGCGTTTTCAAATCCTACCCTGGACCAGGCAATAACTCTCCTCGGGTCCTAAACTTGAACTCTTACCCTCTTTCCTTTAGTCTCCGGGATGATGAATAATTTACAGGTAATTCCACTTCAACATAGAAAACAGTAAAGGTTAATTCCACACCGAAATGTAGGTGGTAAAAACCGTGAAGCCGAAGCCTTGTATCATGGCCTCCTAATAATCCCCCTCTCTGAACTGGCTCCATCACTCTGCTCTCCTCCCCACTGAGAGCTGATGTGTGGGGAGCGGACTGGCGCACTATGGCTGCCGTCGCATCACCCATTGGTGGAGGGGATCCCCATGACCTGTAAAGCGCTTTGAGTGGAGTGTCCAGAAAAGAGCTATATAAGTGTAAGCAATTATTATTATTACTATTTCTTCAGTGTAGAATTGACCCTTAGTTTAAAACTATAATAATAATAATAATAATAATAATAATAATAATAATAATAATAATGCCTCACTGTTAAGCCATGTAGGGCCTTAAGGATGAGCACAGTGAGCAGGAGGATTCAAAACCTGAGTAATGTGATCACTTGTGCGCAACGTCGTCCTATAAGCTTAATTGATGAGGAGCTCATTTGGAATGAAAGCCAGGGGACACAGATTAACAACGACGACAACGAGGTGTTGTTACAGCCCGCGGGCTGGGTGACCTCATAGGCGTCACCCTGTTCGCAATGTAGTGCTTCTTTCTGTCCACTAGGTGGCAACAAAGGTATAGGTATTGATTCAAGTAGCTACCGGAGTGAGTCTTTAGTTCCAACTTACTGCTGTACTAGAAGGACAGTAGTAGTTTGGGTCTGCCCGCCTCAGGGGAAGCCAGTAGTTCTCCAAAGCTCGGTTCTAGAGCTCTTCTACCCCTTCTCCTGCGGAGGATCAGGGTGTTTTTGCACAGTTGCCAAGCGCAGGTTTTGTTTACACTGATCCTCCATTTTTCAAAACCAGTAAATCGCACAAGGCAAAGAGCGGCGCACCGCGCCAAAAGGGCTTCATTAGGTGCAGGTGCGTGCGCTGCGCCTCCTCTCTGGCGGCCGCGTGCAGCGCCTGTTTCAGGGGATCTCTGAGGTTCCTCAGTGTGTTTAGAGACCAATGCGTCACAACTACTGTCCTCATGGGCCACATCAATGGCAGTTTCAGGAGGCCTTTCAATGAGCAGCCGATTGGGACAAAGAAAACAAAACACTGCTCTCTGGAAGAAGTTCAGATAACTAATCGGCACCCGAGACAGTGAAGACGAGGAGCTACAGCTGCTGATCCAGGTGGTAGGCTGGGAGTATCCCTGACAGAATGAGGAGACTGCTTCTCCTGACAGTTGGATCTGCGGAACACCTGCCCACAGCGCGTCCTGGGAGAGCGGGGGGGAACCGGGACACCTTGGAGGACACAGAGCGGGGCGGCTGGAGAACATGCAGGCTCCGCCCAGGGGGCACCCTGCTCTGGAATCGGGACAAAACAGGCAGAGTCTAGAGCCTTAACTGAACACGTGACCTGCTGAATCGCTGAAGCAAAGTCTTCGTCATCTGGTAACGCTCTGTAGAGGAACGCATGATCTTTAACTGGCTGGTGGTGTTTTAAAGAAAACGAAACGCATTAGTGCAGCCGCGATAAAAAAACCCAAACATTTCCCTCTATTGTCACTGGTCGAATCATGCACTACACAGACAGAAGAGATATTGAGATATACACGTCTGTATCGAAGATTTGATCGATTGTAATGTATGTTTCACACAGGGATACCTGGAAGTGACGTTGATTTCTCGTTTGTTGATAAAATCGGAAAGGTTTGCGTGCGTGGCGATGTGTTGTGGTTTCACACTCGAGAGGCGCTCTGTGCTCTTCTGCGCAGTCGGAGGAAATGGTATCTCTTGAATTCGGAGAGGTGGCAGAGTACCAGAGAGCTGCTGTCGCCCTGCTGGGGATGGAAAGTCTGAATCGGGCTCAACTGCCTTTGTCTTTTTATAGCCGCCTGAGAGGTGTTAGTGAATGCTAATTGCTGGTATGTTTCTGTCAGCAGAACGCTGTTAACTATACTATTGTATTTCGTAAACGTAGCGAAGGCCGCCTGCTGTCCGAACTGGACCGGTTCTGCAGGCAAACTAAAGAGGTCCATTCGCTTTCCTAGTTAACTGCGCACAACAACAATTTATCACAACGTCCACCTAGATTGCCTGTTGAGATTACGTTCCGCGTAGCTCTGCAGTCACCGAGCACTCAGTCCGCTGCGGCTCGTCGTGAGCTCTCTCCTCTCTCGCCGAGGACGCCTTGTAAAGCGCCTCGGGATGCCGAAACGCTCTTGCAGGCGCTCTATAAGTGAAACACGAAACACGTCGATGTCGTTGCGTTTTTAGTTCTATCCAAAACTAGCTTTAGAGATCCCGGACTAAGACCCAGTTTACGTGTCGGTTTCCAGTCCAGGCGGAACAGGCCGGAGACGTCTCGTTAAAACGGTCTGTTGCTCGCGCCCGAGATGCCATCCCTTCGCTCTTTCACTGGCGAGACACGTCCGTGTCGATTAAAGATCACTGCGGCGCTGCTGGAGGCGGACCGGCTCGAGGAGAGCGGTTTGAAAAGCGCCCCTCCTCCCTCTGAGTTCCCTTTCCACGACCCCCCGAGACAGGTGAGCTGCTGAGCTCGAGTCTGGCGAGAGCGGGGAACCGGCTGCAACGGCGCCGTTATCATCACCGTTCCAAAACAGTGAAAAAGTGAAATCTTTTTGCGCGACAAGAAGACCTTGTTCTTTCTGTCAAATACGCCTCGCAGCGCCCTTGTGCTCCGGCAATAGCGGAGCGCTCTCTGGGTGGGCGCCTTCTGGAGGGGGGGGGTCGAGGAGGATGACGTCACTGACAACGCGCTAAAGGCGAGGAGGGAGGCAGCGGGTTAGTCAGTCGGGCAGCGCAGGTCTTCGGGACAGGTCCAAGGGTTCGCGCGTTCCTGAGGTAAGGACGTTTGACTTTCCTTCTTCATCTTCTTCATCTCCCTGTCCCCCCCCTCCACTCCCGCAGCGCCTGTTCTAAAGCAGCCGACTGGCGCTGATATCGCTTGGCCGGTGATAAACACGCCGCGGCGCTGGAGCAGGACTGCGATGCTCGTCCCTGGGTTTTAATCGGTGTGAGTGCTGCCCGGGAGCACGGTGCCGAGCTGCTCCGCGGTGGCGCAGGTGGGGAGCGGCCGAATTGCACAAGAAGATGAGCCCGCAGCGCTGCTCTCGAATCGCACGCTGTTTGCGCTCCAGTTTGAATCCACCAGTCGCACAGGTGGCGTCTGTTGCCCCGCGAGCCGAGGACACGAGCGGCACGATGCTGTCGGACCCTGGAGCGCGGCACTGCCCCCGGGTCGTTCCTGTCCGCGGGCCGTCGCGGTAGAGGAGCAGGTCTTCTCGTCTGACTAACCTGTTAAACACATGGAAAGGATAGGAGAACCCCTCTTCCTTCGAGAGAACAGGAGCGATGTCTTGTTCGTTGATTGCACCACCTGGCTGGTCACTGGGCGTGGGGTTTCAGTGGCCTTGGTCGATTGGTTTCAAATCCTGAGAGATCACAGCGCAATAGGACAACAGGAGTCTGGGAATAGAGTGTGTTTTTAATAGTCTTCATGTGTCGGGGGAAAAAACATAACCCTGTCTGTTGAGGTGCTGGTAAGATCTCCAGGCTTGTCTACATGGGATATTTATTTTACAAGCCACGCTGTGTTGCACTCTGGCCAGATTATTAGGAACACTGGAAGCCACTGTGTCTGCGAAGAGCTGACCCAGACCTGTGTGGCCCCCCCTGGCCAGGACAGTCCTGGTGGGACCTGGTGCTACATGCAGTCAGCCCCCCCTCTTCATGGGCTCTCCTGCAAGCTGAGAGTCCCGCTAGGAACATGGGATAAGATGGGGAAATTTCCAGGTCGGCTCAGTGTTGCAGTGGTCAGCATTGCTGCCGCGCAGTGCTGGGACCCTGGCTTCACTTCCAGATCTGGGGTGCTGTCTGCGTGGAGTTTGCATGTTCTCCCCATGTTTGTGTGAGTTTCCTCCAGATGCTCCGGTTTCTTCCTGCATTCCTAAGACATGCTGGTGGGTTGACTGGCTTCTGGGAAAACTGGCCCTGGTGTGATTGTGTGTGTGTGTGTCCAGGGATGGACTGGTGTCCTGCCCAGGGTGTACCCCGCCTTGTGCCCGTTGCTTGCTGGGATAGGCTCCAGCTCCCCTGTGACCCTGAGTTTGGTGAAGCAGTCAGAAAACAGACGGATGGAAAAGGGCCCAACCTGCACTGTTAGTGTGGCTTCCAGCGAGGCCCCTGACAATGTTCAGTGGTGGAGGGAGAATATTCCAGTATTCTGGCTGGGGTGTATAAACATGTCCACACATTCTCAATCTGTCCATCTGTGCTGCTTGGCATCCAATGAATTCAGCACAAAGCAACCTTCTTATAGGCTGTGAGAGTATTACTCATATGTTTGAGTGGGTCAGTGGAACAATTCATGAATGATGACGGGTTTCTAGATGTGGGCAGGCTCATTACCAGACTGTGGCTTTTAACAGGCATGTAAACAGGCAGAGGTTGTCTGAGATGTTTGTTTGAAAGCGCAGGAGTTCATCACCCGTAGCACTGGGTTGAGTACTCCAGTAACAGAGCCCATCCTAAGTAGGGTCACGGCACACGGAAATTCGATGGAGAAAAGCCTGTAATTGCCTAAATGTGGGTTCGCCACTTGTATTTCCCTGGCATGCTTCAGTTTCTCTGTTTCAGTCAGAGCCCAGCTTTGAGATGCTGTATTGTGAGTCACTCTGACTGCTGTTTAATCACCTTTTTTCTGTTGCAAACCCAGGCAGACAGTGTACCGGGGGTTAATTTCTTTCTCCTCTTTTCAGAAGCAGTTTTTTATTTATTTGTGCTGAGTCCTGAAGTTTTTGATAATTGGAACAGCAATGAATAATCAATCTATCAATCAAACCATTTATGCATTAAATGGTTAATGAAATGATATAATTAGCTGTATAGTCCAATGCAGGCAGGTGGTGATCCAGAGCCCAATCTGGATAAATATCCAGTAAATACTTTATCTTGGACAGCATTCTATCACAGGCCACACTCTCATTCTCTCACACACACAGTCTTTGGACTGTAATGAGAGCATGCAAACTCCACCCAGAATGTGCCCAAGGCTAGAACAAATTCCAGAATCCAGGAGCTGAGAGTCGGCAGCCCTGGTTACCTCACCACTGCACACTAGGATTGCAATTCCTTCGTCCCTTTTACACATCAGAAGGAGTCAGGACTTTGAACCGGAGACCAGAGGGCTACAGGTTCAGTTTGCTGGTGGTGAGATGCTGCTGTTACAATCTTGCTCATGTGCGCCATCATTACAAAGGAGAATTAGACTTACCTGATTAAAGGAGGCTTGCAGGGATGTGTCTGGGGAAATTCATGCAGTTCTTAACGTGAAACAACAAGGATGTGGGTTTAAGGAACACAGATTTCGCAATGTTCATATTTGAGGAACTGGTGGAGATTTCGGTTCCCACTTTTATTTGGAATTGTGATGTATGTGCAGGGGGGGACTTTGTGCCACTGAAAATGCATTTCCTTCCTTTTATTCAGTGTGTAGCAGAAACCATAGCACCCTCCAGTGGCAGATGAGTCTCAGTGCAGTGTCAGCACTCAGGGTGGTGCATCTGGAGACAGGGTTGCTGGCACAAACCGTCACTCAGAACAGTTCGGGAGCAACAGCAGGATGTCCTTGACACCATTTACACAAGAAACAATCATCTACAACGACTGGGCGACTGAGAGTCCCAAACAAATCGTGGTGTCTTTTAAATATTCTACAGAATAGATCCACATCCTGTTCTGTGAAGGTGACCTAATCTTGAAGAACAGGCCTGGAGTTGCCCACAATAATCGAAATTTGTTGAAATCAATCAATCAATCAATCAACGAATCAGTCTTGAGTTGCCACAGGACCTTTCACACAAACGGTTTACCACAACGTTCTTCACGGAATTATGCAGCAGCTGACAATACTGTACAGCACCAGTGGACTGTGTGGGCACTGAGGAGAGGAAAACACCCCAGTGGGAGAAACCTCTGGGGTCCCAGGCCCAGTGGATGTTGGTTTAGTTTCAGATCACACCCCCACCCCTCAAAGATAGAGATCAACACAACGCCTAAATCCTATTTTGCAGGCCACTTTCAACCCTGACATATTCCTATTTTACTTCAAGGTAAATGAGATAAAAGGCTTTTTGTTTTTGTGTTCACTCTAGGTAAAACTCGGAGCGGATCGGAGTGCTGTGGAAGGGGAGCGCGGCGTGTAGCTCCTGGCGTCGGCTGGGTTTCTCTTCTGCTGTCCCGTGTGGGGGAATCTGTAAGCGGCTGTTTGTTTTGACAGGTGGGCTGGCTGACTGACTGACGCCGGAAATGAAAGACAGAGCCCTGTGGCTGCTCCTCGCTCTCCTGCCCGTGTGCCTGTGTGGTAAGTGTGAAAATGCACAGCGAGAGAGAGGAGAGAGGTTCCAGTCCTGTGTCACAGCCCCTCCCACCACCACCCCTGACACTCCGAGTGGTTTCCTGTCTGGGGGGCGCGAGTGACTCAAAGCCTCTGGCAGCAGGTTGCTTTCATGACCTTGTTGCTTTGCAGCTGCTCAGCCTTCCCACCAAACTGCACCTGCACCTGCGGTCACTTCTGCTCTCCTGACCAGCTTCCCTCTCTCTCCTGCTGCACTGTCAGGCACTGATCAGATGGGGCTGTCGGATGTTGGGGTAATTGTCAGGCTGGGAGTGCTGCAGAGAGAGATGAGAGACGCTCTCCTCCTGCAGCAGGGGCCAGCTCTGCCACAGGGCACTGTGGGGCTCACTGGGCCACAAGAGAGGAATATCGGGTGGGTGTGTGAGGGGTGTATCTGCAGGTCCTCACTCCCTTCCTTTATGGCTACAAGTCATTGGCTGAGTCTTAAACAATCCCAGTCCCCCCTCCCAAATAGAGTGGGTATACGATACAAAAAGCAATGAAAAATTGTTCTTCATTATGTAAGGATAAAATAATAACAACAGTATGGTCATGTAACAGACACAGGATATTGTGATGCCAGACCTGGTAACGACTGGGTTGGATTTCAGAGAAACAGCCCTGAAGGGAGATAGGTTTTCTTTCCAAAGGTTCCTGACATATATGATTTTTTTAAAGTTGGACCTTTTGTGCAAAGATGAGTTTAAGGAAGGGCAAAATGGTGGCACTGTGGTCAGCATTACTGCCTTGTAGCACTGAGGCCCTGGGTACTATCTGGGTGGAGTTTGCATGTCCTCCCTGGTAGGTTGATTAGCTTCTGGAAACAAACTGGCCCTGGTGTGAATGCGTGTGTGTCTGTGTGTGTCCTGTGACAGACTGGCATCCCGCCTTGCACCTGTTGCTTGCTGGGATAGGCTCCGGCTCTTCTGGGAATGAGAAATTATGAAGTGTTAGTTGATTGCTGGGAAATGGGGTGATTTGTCGAGGACTTGAATGCTGGTTTAATTCCTGCAGGCTGTGGTGCTTAGACGCAGGGTGTTGTGTGGTGTTTGGTGCTGGTGGCAGTGTAACTGTTGGAGATTGGGGTGGGCTGAGATACGTGTGTGTGTGTGCAATTCTCTGCACCCTGCAGCTTGAGCGACAACAGAGACCCCCCGCCCCCCACCACTGCTGCACAGCATCTCCCTAACACAGGAAATTTGTGCACACGGCACAGAGGCGCAAAAAACGGTTTCCCACTGTGCATTGCCTCCAGATCTCTCCACTTCGGTGCAGCCAGCCGGGCTCAAGAGAGCAGTTTCGAAATGCGTCAGCGTTTCCGTAATCCGTGGTGACATTTTCGCATGAGGAATTAGAATATTTCACCCATGTCCATGTTCTGGCCCAGAAAACAGAGCGAGACAAGGAAGAAAAAGCCTGGGACAAATGCAACACAAGGAAAAAATATCTTTGAACGTCTGATCCAGGCATTGGCCAGTCCAGCAGAGATCCAGAGGTCACCCCTGAGGTGTCAGTTTAGAAGGACAATTGATGAATTTACACCAGTCCTTTAGGGAAGAAATTGCTATTGTGTTATTGTTATGTTATGTTGTTATTGTGGACACAATTGGCTGAAATGATCTGGCTGACTGACCTTCACTTGGTTTGGGGTATTTCTTCCGTGCAGATGATTTAATGCAGGGGTGCGGTCCACACTTGACCCTCATCATCAGTCCTGTTTCCTCTGTGTGGCTCCCCCCTGGAGCAGGGGGACCCTCAGGACCGATATCCGTCTTCACGAGAGGCTGAACCGGGGAGTCGGGGGTAGAATCCCCGGCCCCACAGCATGACAGCTTGAGAACGTGACCCTATAACCATCTATATAGGCCTCTGGAGCTCTGGCCACACAACTTAATAAACTGTTTAGAAACCTCCTTTAGTATGAGGTAGTTTTAATTTTATTCAGTCATTATACAGCGGTGAGATAAGGCATGACCTATGACCCCTGCTGGACTGCCCAGCGCCCACAAAGCGCGGCACCTGGTTGACCACAGGGATGGGTCGATTGCCAGGGTCAGGGAGTGTACAGATTTGGGAGCCTGTTTTTCACATCAGTGTGCGCTTGTTTTTAAGCAGATTGCTCTGTGTGAACTACGGGATGAGCACGTCCCAGCAATGGATTAATACCGCAGTCGCTACAGCTAGCCTCCCACACGCGCAAGCAGGAAACCGTGAGGTTTAAACGATTTTCTTACCCTCCTCGAGCGCCTCGGATCCCTGAGTGTTTCTCACACCAAGAAGAAGATGTGGTCCAGAGGCCAGTACCCATAATGCATCTTCAAACCTTCGGCACAACCGTCTGCTTCAGTCCCTGCAGGCTGCTGCACATTGTCACGTTACAGACTGGAAAGAGGAGTCATTTGGCTGAGGCAGAGATTGCCTGGAAACAGCCTGTGATGTCCCAGCCCTGTTTCAGAGCAGAAGAGCACAAGATCAGTAACAGCCGTGAGCAGGGAACTGGGTTCATCTCGCTTGTTCAGTCTCCTGCAGCTTAGTGATCCCAGAATTCCACCAAGGGGTTTCTTGAACGATCCGGTGGAGTCGTCTTCAACCACATGGCTAGGCAGTGGGATCCCAACTCCCACAACCCCTTGTGAAGAAATCTTCCGAATGTGCCCAAGCTTGCTTTCTACTTCGCATCCCTGTATGGAAACAGATCGAAAAGTCTCCCTTGAAATATAGGAATAGTTTTGCTTCTGTCAAGAAGTTGTGATTAACCATTATGTTTTTCTCTTTCTCTCCCCTTCTTTCTGTTCCCCGACAAGCATCTGAGGATTATGGGAAAGTAGGTGCGTGTTTTCATTTTTTTTTGTTCTTTTAAGCCCCCAAATTAATGAGCTACTTGGTGAGCTGATACTCTGGCTTCTCTCCTGACACAACTGGATGAGGTCCTCCAATCAGGACAGTCGGAACCCCTTTACACAGAGGGTGGTGGGAGTCAGGAACAAATGCCCCAGCCATGTTGTTGAAGCTCATACCCTGGCTTCTCTCACAAAATGGCTGGAAAAAGTCCTGGGAAAAATCAGCTACTGACTTCCAAACAGGCCAGAACAGTCCTATTGTTTGTAACTGTTCTCACAGAGGGTAATATATAAGAGCTTGATACAGGGAATCGGAGGACGAGTGGATTTCATCTCTCTCAGACTAGAGTTCTGTGTTAAGACCAGACGGCACTCTCGATCCTAAGGGTTCTTCTAAATCACAGGCCGTACCAGAAAGCCCAGCACCAAGCCAGCGAGGACTTTCCCTAACACCTCCAGCTCAAAGGTCAGACATTGGCCCAGTTTCATCTCCAGTCAGTCTGAGAGATCCCCCGCCCCACACAACAAACTAGGCACAGATTCAGTGAAACAGAAACCTGGCCTCACGAGAGAGGTTTGCCTTTGTTATCCCAGATTACTAGAACATGGAATGTAGAGAATGATGGGTAGAGTAATGCCTCATCTCCTTGGTCCTGCAAGCAGCTCCTCAAACCTTCCAGGTGTGCCATCATATCTTTCTTTCCCTAAGGAGTTTAAAGTCATCCAGGGGTCTGGCTTCATCTGTATGTTTCAGAAATTCGAGCCCTCCTGATAATCTGGCCTCAACTGTCATCTTTTTAGGAGGAGTTTGCAAACTTCTCTTGCTGACTCTGGATGTTTCTAAACTTTCCTAAAGAAAGCCCTTTCCTTCTCCCTCTCTCTCTGCTCTCCAGACTGCGGGCACTGCTATAAGATTGAACCAGGCACCATGGTGGGCATCATAGCAGGCGACGTGGTGCTGACCGTCCTCATCGTCATCTCCGTCTATTACTGCGCCAGTCGGAAGAGACACAAGCGTGAGCAAGGTACTGCAGCGAGAGGCCGCGGCATTGGAGTTATATAGCGCCTTTCAGATTTACTTAACTCAAAGAGCTCTTCACATTAGGACAACAGTGACAAGTAAAGACAAACTCATGACCCCCGGGGTGTCTGATCTGTGTCTGCAAGCTTTCCAGGTCTCCCACTCGTCCTTGAGTTGGCCCAGTTAAGGCAACAACAGGCTGATTTGTTTTCCTTGAGGCCGAGCTGGACCAGAACCTGCTCAGCCCTGGTGTGATTAGTTTGTGTTTTTCATGACACCTTTAGAACTTAGAATTAGTTCATTAAGTGAGCTAAAGAATAGTCATGTGTTTCCAAATTACAAGTTTCAACAGACTGGGAATCCCTAACAATACTGGACATGGAATTCCTAAACCTGGAATTGAAAACATGGAGTGCAGAATTCCTTCTCCGGAATTAAGCACACCTAGCAGCTTCAACAGAGTGTAAATTATGTGAAGGAACAGTTGTTTGAGAAGATATGCATATTGATATTGATGAACAAATGAGATTTTAACTTCAGTCTACCCAAGGAAATTGGACTGAAGCCCTTTAAAGTGTGATGGCAGGTTTTGGTTCTGTGTGAGCTCTTCCAAGAATGTACCTGGGAGTCCAGTCTTGGAGGCAACTGTCTTGATAGTGAGGAGGGAATTAACCAATCTCTTCAATGTCCAACCAATTACAATAGCGCAAGACTGTTAACCTAGCACTGACTAACGCCAACACAACGTCTGTGTTTTCTGACAGCGGACAAGGTCTACATGAATGTCAGGGCGAATGTCAAGGCCTGACAGCCTGTATCGCCAGCTGGTCATCGCAACCTCTGTCCAGCCCTCCACACTGACACTGACTTGGCGTCCAGCTCCCAGCACCAGACTCCCATTCAGCTACATTGGAGTGACCCTGCAGTGGCACAAGGGTCAGGTTTTCCAACCTGAAGATTCTGTTCAAAATCAGTTCATCAGTAAATACAGCCAATTCGGTTCTAATCGGTTCTCAAGCAGAAGCCTGCTTGATTTTGGACCACCTTGGATTTTGTTTACTAAATAAAAATGACGGAAGAAACAGGACAGACATATATTGAAAAATCCACGTTTGTGTATAATCTACTTTCACAAGTACTTTCACAAACAAACACAGCTAGCTGCAACTACAGGCATTCTGTATGGTTTCACTTTATAAGAGGCGTGACCCGGATCTTTCTCTCCTCTGCACCGCACAGTGTCCATACAGTAGGTACGCAGAGCTCCTCATTCCCACGCTTTAAGATATCCAGGATCTCCCAAAAATCAGGTTCTGTGAATTTAGTTCCCCAGCTGCCTCATATAAACCTCCTGACCTCATTAAGGCATTAAAACTGACAACACCGAAGCCTTCTTCCCCTGAAACAGTTGTGTATTTCACTGCTGCAATCTGTATGAAGCACCGTGCCTACATGGACACCAGCTGTGTCACCTAGCTGGGATTCAAACCCACAACCCCAGTGCCACAAAGCCCTAGCCACTCCTCCACACTGCTGCTTGAATGGTCTCCCAGTCTGGAGATCAAACTGGTGTTGGTGTCTCCTTCCAAATCGCTTAGAGAACAAACTGCTACAGTACAGAAAAAAGCAATCATCTGTCTCAAGAGCCTGGTTTTTGGGAGGGAAGATCTGGATGCTTTTTTCCAGATGAATCTTTTGACATTATATAACTGCAAATATGTTTTTTTATTAATTATCTTTAATTAATTTTAATTAGCTTTTATTTTATTTTTCAGCAAATGTGTACTTAATTCAAATTCTACTTTTAATATTTATGTGCACTGGGATGTATTGTGTGCCTATATATCCAATATTTTTATATTTTTGTTGTTGAAATAAAAAAAGGTGATATGTTTTGGAGGTACGATTCTGTGTCTATCTTTTGATGTTGGTTGAGAGCTTGGTGGTTCTGCGCTCTCCACATGTGGATTAGAATAGGGGTTCCCAACTTAGGTGACACCCCAGATCTGCTTTTTTTCATTCCAAACCCACTCTTTAATAATAATAATTATAATAATTGCTTACACTGACCAAAAGACCGTGCCTTTTTACAGTCTAGTGTCCCCGTCACTATACCAGGGCATTAGGACCCACACAGACTGCAGGGTGAGCGCCCCCTGCTGGTCCCACTAACACGTCTTCCAGCAGCAGGAGCCTCAGCTTTCCCAGGAGTCTCTCTCCTGGGCTTCAGGGGGTTGTCAGTTGTGCGTTGCAGGGTGACATGGCTGCCTCTGTAATTGAGTTGGCTCTTTATGTAACTGAATCCTTAATTGAGCTAAACAGTCACTAATTTGGAACCTGTGCAGAGTTTTACAGGACACACAGACAAGGACACACACTCACTCACACCAGGGCCAGTCTGTCACAGGGGACACACACACAGACACACACTCACACCAGGGCCAGTCCATCACAGGACACACAGAGACTGACAGCAGGGCCAGTTTTCCTAGAGGCCAATTAACGTTTCAAAGAACTTTAGGAGAGGGGTCACAACCATGTAATCAGCAGGGTCACAAAAAAGTGACCTTTTTTAAAGATGCTGTCCGATGTCTTCCTGATAAAGGCGAGAGTGTGTGGGAATAAAAAGAGCAGTTCTGCGTTCTGCCTGTTGTTTCTCCATTGTGAAACTGGGGGACAGAAGCACTCCTCTGTGTTTGTATCAGGGATGCTAGCAGTGCTGGCGATCGAGCTGATAAGCCATGGAAATAAAAACCACGCTCTGCGGTCTCTGCGTTAGTGACTCATTTCGGGCAGGCTGGGTGACATTTACCTCCTCTACCCTGGCTGCCGGGCTGAGGAGGCTGTTGAACAGGCCCCTCCACTGCTCAGTTTCCTGAGGCTCCCGGTCGCCCACTGATCGCTCGTTCAGACATGAAGACGGACGGCTCAAAGCCAGCAGGGGGTCATTCAGCGCTGAGCATACTTCTGCAGGTCAGTCTTCTCCGTTCTGCTGCTAGGGGTCCATCCATTCTCTAACCACTTCATCCAGTACAGAGTCACAAGGGAGCTGGAGTCTAACCCAGCGAGGAACAGCACAAGGCAGGGGACACCCTGGACAGGACGCCTGTCCATCACAGGACACACACAGCCACAGACACATACAGATACACCAGGGCAAGTTTTCACAGAAGCCATTTAACCCACCAGAATGCCTCTGGACTGTGGGAGGAAACTGGAGCACCCAGAGTAAACCCATGTGAACCCAGGGAGAACATACAGACTCCACACAGACAGAACCCCGGGTCTGGAATTGAACCCAGGACCCCAGTAATATGAGGCATTCAGGTTTGACACTGAAGCTTCCTGGGCTGTTAGTCACTAGTGTTATTTAGCGTCTGTGATCTGCTTGCAGATTTGTTTTCTGCACTTAGTGCTCACCAATAATAATAATTACAGTGCATTTTATCCAACAGATTATGCACAAAGATCTTTATGCAGTTTCTCCTTAAGGTTTGATTAGCTCATTCAGAATTTTCTTCCCTACATCTGACTAAACAGTATTAAGCAAATCATATAATAATTTAAGTTCAATTAGGTATTTACAGGTAACAGCATGGGCTGAAGGAAACCTACAGATCTCCAGGCCCAATGGTCTGAGCAGTGCTTTTCTGCCCACAGAAAATCCTCCATAAATATAATTTCATGCAGCTTTCTAAATAATAATTTAGATTTTTTTTTAAGTCTTATGATCTTAGTAATGTTCTCTGGAGCCACCACATGCAGATTGATCATACTGCAGCAAAACAACACCCCCTAGTGCTCCTGAGTGAGCACATCTGAACCAGAGCCAACTGTGACCCTTCTCTAAGAGAAGCACTGTGCGTGCACCTCAAAGACTGTGATTTTGTCACCCTTTCTAGAACTGCGCAAACCATAGTAACACACAGTCGGCTCTCCACTTGTTAGACGTGTTAGACTTACTGGCTGCACGAGTGATTACAGCTCTTCAGAGCTGCCCAGGTCTTCGGCTGGTTACAGACGCCACTCAGGATTGTCCAAGGTGTAGGTTAGACAGATGCATCTAGAGAGCAAGAGTACGGATAAGAGATCAGTCATCAAAGAGGAAGAAAAGTTCAAACACCAGAAGACAGAGACGGGTATTTAATCCCCTACTTTGCAAAGTTTTGTAGCAACAGCCTCTTTATTTCCTTCATTAACTGATTAGGAGGACCAATCCAACAGTTAAGATGGATGTGCATGTGCTAAGACTCTGCCCTGGAGCAGGCTGTGTGTTGACTTGGTTTGGGGTGTCTTGTGGGGTATCTTTGGGGGCCCTCAGCGGCCGCCGTGCTGGTGCACGAAGGGTTAACCCCAGTCCTGAGCAGCCTCTGCGGACTGTGGTTTCTGCAGGGAGGCAGCTCGCACCTGGGCCATTCTTCTGGACGGAAACCCTCTCGCGGTGCATCTGGTAGCCGTGGCAACGCTTAACCACAGCTGCAGCGACCTAAATAAATGTCCTGCGCACGGGGCAGTCACCTTGACAACAAGAACAGGTCTCGATGGCCATCCTGATAGGTGGGTTCTGGCCTTATCTCCGGACACAGAGGCGTAGCGCATACTCTGCACATTACATCTTCATTCACTTTCATTTCATGAGACGAGGTTGCACTTGTGGCATCCACAGCTCCTGTTTGTGCACCTCCTAACCCTGGTAATGTTCATTCCTTTCATATTCGTATCGATCAGTCAAGTAATGATCAATTCACGATCAGCGTCTTCCAGAGCTTTGGAAACGCAGCAGCACCTGAAGAGCTGGGAGAAGCTGTTAAACTGGTTTAGACAGCTGGTTTAGGCCAGATTCGCTCCAGTCCACAGGAGGGCGCTGTGGAGCTTGGCCAGTTACTGCTTCCCAGGCTGTCTATCGGCCTTGACTCGGGATGTGGGTGTGCGAGACTTGCTCCAGCTAACAAACACAACCCAACATGTCTACAAGTGTGCTGTCTGTGTTTTCTTGTTCTTTCGGTTTTCTTTCCAGGCCCCCTCTGGCAGGGACGGCGCAAGAGTAAAGTGCACAGTTCCTTATTTGTACTCTCCATGGCTGCCCAGCGCAGCTCTCATTATTGACCGTCATCTTCGCCTGGCTTTTAACACAGCCTCATTTTCTAAAGGGACGCCTTCAGAGTGCACCTCCAGCTTCCTGTGGGCTGGTATCCTTCTCCATTTCTTCTGCATGCCCATTGTAACCCCTGGGACTTTGTGGCTCTTGACTAAACTGAAGATCAGGCCTGAAACAACAGGAGCACATGGCAAACACCCGTTAGTAACGCTGGTGAGTCTCTGAAGACCCCACACACCCCCCTTGTCAATTCTCCTGCCAGTAACAGCGCACTGACTCTGGGTATTGTGACGATCGACACTCTTCTACAGGGGAGAGCAGCTGGTTACAGGGATATAGGCCGAACATGAGAAAAGCGGCGTCCAGTTGGAAGATGAAGCAGAAGCAGAAGCAGCAGGACAGCATGAGTGTGTGTGTGAGAGAGAGAGACAGAGCAGCGAGTCGGCTGTGTGTGTGTGGGGGCGGGTGTGAGTACAGTGGTCACGCTGTGATGTCACAGCCCTGAGCAGGAGGGGTTCCTGGCACTCTGTCACAGAGCCTGGGGCCGGCCAGTCCCTCTCGCAGCCCAGCGGACAGCGCAGCGCCCAGCTCAGAACCCACCCCTCTCCTCTGCTCTGGGCCGGACCGGTGCTGACCCGTCCACGATGGGCCGCGGATGGCTCTGTGTCCTCACCCCCCTGGCTGGGCTGCTGGGTAAGTCTCTCCGCCTGACGAGTCTGGCCTCCTGTTTCAGCTCAAGGCTCTGCGTCGCGTGATGCTGTTGTGAAATAGTGGACTGTAGTGATGTTGATGTTTACAATATTCCTTTTCTGACACCTACAAACAAGAAGAAACAGAAACACATCATACCAAAAAGGGAGTATACAGAAAATCACTAAGTGTTAAATGACCTTTTATACAGATTCTAATTATCTACTGCACCTTTATTATGTGTGTGTTGTTGGTGTCTAATTCTGTAGGTACTGTTTCTATTTTCTCCATAAAGTTATGTTTTATTGGAGATCGTTTGTTCCTCCTGTGAAAGTTTCCGTTCACCCCAGGCAAGGTGAAATCTGTCGGCTATATCCCATAGATAAGGCGGAGCAAGCTGAAAAATATGGAAGATGGGGAAAAGCTGAATATGGTTGTGAATTGTGAGAGATGTACACGTAAAGGATTTTAGTCACAATCCCCCAGAAATGTGTATAAGTGCTGACAGGAAAGTCTAGAGTGGACGAGGTTCGGTATTGAAAGGGGCCGGTGAAATCTGTTTGGGTGCTTGTACACACACTGAGAGAGCACATGCAAGAGGCTTCAGGCAACAGCATTCCTGTTTCAGAAATGGGGAACTAGGACCGTGGCCTGATTTTCATCTCCTGACTAGAGGAAATATTACAATACTGTTTCACTTCGGGTGGCAGGTGCAGCAAAACCGCGAACAGTTTCGCAGTCCTGTGTCCCTGAGCTCGGCGCCGTTCAACCGCAATTGCCTAACCCATCCGGCAGCTTTTGCCTGGCATGACATTGACTTTCAAACTGCCGCAGAAGCAATAAGACCAGCAGGATCCTGAAGATCTGAACTTGTGTCTCAATGGCACTTCTCTGCAGAGCGGCGAGAGAAGCACGATTTCCTGTGTCAGAAAAACCCCGCTGCTGCTCGCAGGCATGGCGACAGCGGACTGGGCGAAAGCTGAGGCTGAGAAACTGGATCGTGAGGCGACAGCGGAGCCGAGCGGGGTCCCCTCGCCCTCACGCCCAGCCCAGTGAAAACTCTTCGCCCGGCCCATGAGCACCCCTGGGATAGGCTGCTCCGGAGCTCCCCAAAGGCACAGGAGGCCTGGGGGTTGGGGTGGGGTGCAGGGGTAGGAAGAGACTGCAGAATTCATTTTTGGGGAGCCTTAA
Source organism: Lepisosteus platostomus (assembly GCF_059453375.1). NCBI lineage: Eukaryota > Metazoa > Chordata > Actinopteri > Semionotiformes > Lepisosteidae > Lepisosteus > Lepisosteus platostomus. The sequence goes on along the minus strand of NC_142636.1, from coordinate 15,493,194 downwards.
TGAATCCTCCCCCTTTCCCAAATCTTTTTTTATCCCACCAGCTATGGAGGACAACTTTATTTTTTCCTCTCTCTTTTTGATATTCTCTTATAGGTTTTGCCTCTGACAGCAGGGTCCAGGACTGTGCCCTGTGTTAGCAGGGCGTGTTGTTAATTAACGTCAGTGTCCTTCTGATGGTGGGCCCAGTTTCTGCACTCTTGTGCAACCTGTGCAATCTCAGGAAGGAAGCCCAGCAGAGCCCGCAGACCAAGGCCATTGTCAGTGGGCATGATGTCTCAGACTCGCGCTTTGCCACGCATATAAAAAGACCGCTGAGCTGGGCGCCCTCCAGTACCAGAAACAATTCTTGCACGGCCATTTATGTACTGCCCACAGACAGAAACGGGCATCAAAGTCGCAGGTTTGAAGCGAATTGCAGATGAGTCCTGGGTACCGCTGGGCGAGCTGATGTGTTCGAGATACCCCAAAGTGCTCCCCTGTAGCTCATGCTCTTCCGCTGCCAGATCGTCTGCTGGCCTGCTCTTCTGACCTTTTTTGGTTAGTTGGAGCGAAGCAGAGATGCAATTAGACCCCTGTGAGTAGCAGAAACACACAATGAGAACCGCTGATCTAACAGAAGCTGCCTTTGAAAAGCACCTGGGTGTTTGAGCTGACACATCGCGTGCATCTTTAAAACAGGAGATGTTGTGTTAAATTGTATAAAGCACTAGTGAGGCTTGATTAGGGATACTGTGTACACGTTTGGTTGGCACATTATAAAAATACACTGCTGCTCTGGAACATGTCCAGAGAAGAGAAACTGATACATTTCATGATAAAAAGGAATGTCCTACACTGACAGGCTGGAGAAACTAAGCCTTTACAGTCTTAAATAACTCACACAAGTATTCAAAACCCTCAAAGTCAAGCCAGACAACCTCTTAAACTGAGCCAGGGGACACAGGTGGAAAGGGCTGGGAAGTGCATTTAAAACTGAGAACAGGAGGCATATCTTTATACAAAGAGTGGTAGGAGTGTGGATCAAGCTGTCCACCAAAGTTGTTGAAGCCAAAACCCGGTTTTTCTTTCAAGAAATAGTTGGCTGGAATCAATTAACTACTAACCGCCCGCCGGGCTAGAAGTGCCGAATGACTCCTTACTAGTGATCCCAACAGTCTTCTATGCTCTCCCTCCTTCTCCTCGTTTTCTTTCTCTCTCTTTTCAGATGTTCCAACTTCATCCTTTCCATTTCCAGGATAGTCTGGCTTCATTTTCGACCACCACACCACCCGGAGAAGGATGGACGGGAGTCTGAAGCCATATTTATTAACTGGTATTTATTTCTTTTTTTTCCTCCAGGTCCTGTGGTTGGACAAGAAAGTGAGTATATTATTGTATTTTTCTTGTCTTTATCAGCACCTGTGTCCGACGATGACCAGGCACATCTCTCCCTCTGCCATCTCTGCATGTCCTTCTCCGTATCTCCGTATCTGCCCCCTGTCATCTCTTCTTTCTCCTGCATGTTGCTGTTTCTTACTACGATATCTAAAAGGGTCTCAGAAACATTTGCATTTATCAAAGTCCATCAATTAATTCAAGAATTAATACACCATTCAGTCCAAAAAGCCTTTTCTTGTAGGAAATGGTATGATTCCTTGTTTATGCAGGGATCTGCATGAACAGCAACATAAAATATCTCTCCAGGCTTCTCGAAACATACCATCAAGCAGCAGACTTCGTGGCTTTCTTATAGGGCTTGAGTGACTTCAGGAAGCCAAAACAGACTCTCCCCTCTCCCGCTCTCTCCCTCACTCCTTCTCCATTTCAGACTGCCAATCGTGCTATCACCTAGCCTCTGGCACCATCGTGGGCATCATCGTGGGCGACATCATCCTCACCCTCCTCATCGCCCTCTCCGTCTTCTGCTTCGTCTCTCACATGAAGAAGAACCACCTGGAAGCCCTGCAAGGTCAGTGCATGAAAGTTACGTTATTTGTATGGACCAGCTTTAATAGTAATAATTCCTTCCATTTCTACAGCACTTTGCATCCCACAGAAGACAGTGGTGATGTAAGTATAGGTAGGAATCATCCACAGTAGCCTTTACACTCACATATATATATATACACTGTATAATATCTGTGCACACAATCCACAATCCACAATCCTTTTAAATTTCACCCTAAACTGAAGAGTGTGCATCAAAAGTCACAACAATATGTGGTCCAGCTAGCTCTCAGACTGGTGAGGTGTTACAAGCAGTAAAGAGAAGTTACAGGGGGGTCTGTCTAGTGTAGTGCTGTAGATAATAAACTACTTAATATTCATTCCCACAATGCACACTAAATTAGTTGCTGTTCCTATATTCTAAACATTCTCTGGGAGAGTGTTTACAAAGCTATAGAGATGGATATAAGGGGACTGTCTATACCTGTATCCTAACAGTTCTCTTGTGGTGTGGCTTGATCCCTGTACCCCCAAACCCCATCTCTCTCCCTCCCTCCATCTCTCTCTTTGTGGCAGCAACCAAGGGAAACATATCAATGTCAGCGAGTAGAAAAGTGAAGGACGACGCAGAATCAACATATCAGGTACTACGAGTTCAGTTTTTCCGCTGGGGTCTAGTTCAAATGGTAGAGCGCTTGCTTGGCATGCAAGAGATAGGGGGATCAATGCCTGCGTCCTCCAGGTGGTGAGTTTGGAGCTCTGGGTGCCAGGAGGTCTCCCACTTGCATACGGTTCTGTAACCAGACTGAGGTTTTACTGGAGGAAATCACTGTTTTTTTTGCTCCTGCCTTTAATGGGGAGCTTCAACGCTTGTAATTTGTAAAACCTCCAATTCACACCACAGAAAAAGACTATTTCCCGGTATGCACAGCACCATATTCTGCGTTTCAGAACGAGGCAATAAGACTTCCGGTGAGGTGAAGCGGCCCTGTGACACTGTAAACAAGCAGTCTTAACGCTGCATGCAGATCACACTGGAACCTTTCTGTGGTGAACTATCTGCTCCACAGCCTGTGCTTATCTGCTCGTACATCACAGGACGTTAGTCATCACAGTGACTAGTGAGCAGGAAGGGTCACTTCACATCTCAATCCGCATGAACTTTCACAAAGTTCATGGTTTTCTGCTTAGTTCGAAATCTTTTGCAATATCATCAATTAATTTATTTTGTTACCTGAGATTTAATAACCATCGCAGAGGCTGGTTCTGTAGTTCCCCTTTAAGTCCTCAGTGCTTGACAGCGTGGAAAGTTTAGAGTTGTGGAATTTAACAAGCTGCGGTTTTTTTTTTTTGAGAGAGAAATCAGAAGGTTTAAACCACACAAAGACGTGGCTTCTTTATCCAGAATAAATTTCCAGCAGCAGATGCAGGCTACTTCTGGTTCCTCTTTCTCTGCTTTAACGGTTTGAAAGCAGATGTGATTCTTTTTTTTTTTGGTCCATTGCTGTTTAATGAAAGGCACCTAGCTCACACAGAGCTCTTGGTCCTGGGGAAGCCTGAGGGGCTCAGGCGTTTGAAAAGAGTTTGCAGTCAGTGTCTGTGAGCTCTGCGAGTCCTGACGGTTTAGGACAATGAACCTTGTGAATCCGGACTCATGAAGACAGTAACTGGCTCGGTTCAGTCCCGCAGACGTGGACAGGAACAGACGAGTCTGTGTTTCTCTGGAATATGGGCTTGCAGATGCATGTTTTAAAGTTCTAATTCTCAGTGCTGTTTCATTTCTTACTCACTTCACGTCTGTGTGTGTCTGAACAGGATCTGCAGGGCGTCAGGAACGACATCTACAGTGACCTCAGACGTGTGGACAAATAGGAATGTCCACGAGGCAGAGCCGTGTGCAGACGCAAGAGACCAAGGAGCAATTATTTTTGGTTCCCTGTAGCCCTGAGTTTGTTAAAACCTGCTGTTCTGGACATTCTCCTCTCTTGCCCAGGAGGGGGACAAACACTCCAGAGCCATGATCCTGAGAGAATGTAGAGGCTTCTCAAAAACTCATTTGGACTGAGTGGATCTAGGAATTAGTTCAATGCTATTCTAGCAGGTTAGATAATGCCAAAAAATAATGCCAAAGGAAGTTACAGGAAACTTCAATGCAGTACAGAAAACATTTTAAAGTTACATGACATTTAAAAAAATCACAATATTTTCTAATAGTAATATATTTGTTGAATAGTTGTAGTCTTTCAGTAATGTTTTTAACTGTTGTTTTATTCATTATTGCCGAATAATATTTTATTTCTAAAGTATGGTGTATATATTTATCAAATTGTTCTTTAAGCAAAACTGCATTAAATTGGTCTGTAATTAATTTTACTACACACTTATTTTATAATCTTAGAGGAAATCGCAGCACAATATTGCTATTTTTATTCTATCTTTATATTCCTGTTATTTATCATTTTTAGAGACCAATTTATTAAAATTGGAATCCAGCTGGTCAAGCTGGTTCATATCCAGTCCTGTTACACCAGGAGGACAGCTGGTCCAGTGGTTCAGGTCCAGTCCTGTTACACCAGGAGGACAGCTGGTCCAGTGGTTCAGGTCCAGTCCTGTTACACCGGGAGGACAGCTGGTCCAGTGGTTCAGGTCCAATCCTGTTATACCAGGAGGACAGCTGGTCCAGTGGTTCAGGTCCAGTCCTGTTGCAACCGGAGGACAGCTGGCCCAGTGGTTAAAGTACTGTGGTTAAAGTACAATACCTGGACTTCATCTGTTAAGAGTTTTCAGATTGTTGGAGATGAAAAGCCACATCTTAGGACACGTTAACACTTCTAAATTCTCTACAGTAAAAATTGTGACTCCATTTCAAATTTTTGCATGGTTCCCCAATTTGTTAAAGATAAATAATTTCCTGTACATCAGACTAGCTTTCACTTCTTCCAGCAGTTTCATCCAAAGCAAATTTGTTTTTCACAATAAAAGATGAAGAGTACAGTTGTTGAGAAGGCTCTTTTCTTTGGAAAGTGCATCTTTCATTGAACAGACTGACACCACTCTGCAGTACTGATAGGCACCTATCCGGTTACTGTTTGTGTAACATGAGACCCATTGTTGCTTTGCTTATGCAGCTACTGGCCAAATTATTAGGACCTCGCCCTACTCAAATGGACAGGCTCAGAGCAGACTCTGATCTTGCGTGATTCGCTTGGGAGCAGGTAGGAAGAACTTTCAACCCCTTTCCTGCCCAGAACAGCCCCCAACCTCAATGCCACTGAAAAATGTGCAAGTGGCTCAGACGTGCAGTTCAGTCCCTCATATTGGAACTGTGGAGATGGGGCAGGGACTTCGGGTTTCTCGGAATGCTGAGGAATAATGGCCACATCCTGTTTGAGCTGCTTGCAGGGCCCCACTGTGGTAGTTAGTTCCTAATATTTTGGCCAGTGGGCATTTCAGAAACTCCATCAATGCAAAGGGTCACAGTGCCGCACTGTTCCCTATCAAAGATAAGCCTGACGGTCCAGATGAATGTCAACATGTGATCCATCCATGTTCTAACCACTTTATCCAGATCAGAGCCATGGGGGAACTGCAGTCTATCCCAGCAAGCAAACGGCGCAAGGCAGGGTACACCCGGGACAGGACACCAGTCCATCACAGGACACCAGTCCATCACAGGACACACACACTCACACACCCGGGACAGGACACCAGTCCATCACAGGACACACACACTCACACACCCGGGACGGGACACCAGTCCATCACAGGACACACTCACTCACACACCCGGGACGGGACACCAGTCCATCACAGGACACACACACTCACACACCCGGGACGGGACACCAGTCCATCACAGGACACACACAGACACACTCACTCACACCAGGGCCAGTCTTCTCAGAAGCAATTAACCCACCAGCATGTCTTTGGACTGTGGGAGGAAACTGGAGGAGCACAAAGCCATACAAACACAGAGAGAACATGCCAACTCCTCACAGATAGAACCCCTGGAACAGAGCCCAGGGCCCCAGCGCTGCCAGCAGCAATGCGGACTAACCGCTGTGTGAGCAGCTCCAATTGATCGACCAGGGAAAGTATTTTTTCTTTGAGATAAAGTGATGTTAAATAAAAGTTAGAAGTGAACTGCAGAACTGGGCTGGGCGAGGGAGGCCGAGCTCGTGCTCAGCCTGGAACTGTCCCGCGACCCGTCCCCAGGGCACGAGGCGGCGAATCGAGTCGTTTTAATCTGCTGCTGGCCTGCGGTCCGCCACGTGCAGCCCTATATAAAACCCTCTGAAAGAAGAAGGTCGGTTTAGAGCAAAAAAAACCCAAGAAGAGTTCTGAAAGTGACCTTGGTCGCCGTCGCTTCCTGCTGCTCTGATAAAACGCGTCTTCTGCTTTTTGAAAAGGCTCAGCCGCAAGCGTTTCTTTTTTTATTGTGATGAAAGCAGTCAAATAGAAATGAAACAACGATCTCTCGTCATACAGTAGGGCACTTGACGGTGTCTGCGGCGCGATCAGGGCTCGTGGTCGTTAAACGTGAAAACGTGATTCGACGGCTGTAGTACGGAAAACATCCGTTCATGCGACAGCGGGTCAGTGAAAACAATCAGTCGGCTGGGGAGCCCTCTACAGCGTGCAAATTAATATCTTTCGTTAAAATGTAGAACCTCTACAATGCTCCACGATCAGAAAATCTAATAACACGAAGGTGTCACTTTAATTCTGTTATTCGTTTTGACTTAACTAAAGCGCTTCCAGTTTTATTCTTTAATACTGGAAGACGCTGCAGAAACAGAAGCGTCCATTTCATCTGGGCACATCTGAATTTAAACCGACTATGGGTCTCGGAAGTCTCGCGTGGCTCGGTTAATTCACAGCCCAGTCCAAACCGCGGGAATCCGCAGCACGCTGGGCCTCCGGGACTGAGAAATCTTTATTCTTAAAAAATACCGCAGTAAAACAAGTGGGCTTCTGATCTTCTTACCATTTAATTGTCGGAGACCCCGGTCTGTGTATTTCGATAAATCTTTCGTTTGGTTTCCAGTCGGATCAGTCTCTGTAATCCTGTTCTGCAGGGAGTCCACTCAGCTCTGCGCTCGATAGAATAATTCAGCCCTGAACAGACCTGATAACAGGTTTAGTCTGAACTCTTCGCGTTCAGTCTCTGCACATACAGGAGGGCTGCCTTTTTAACTGTTCGGTTTCTTTAGTAACTTAAAATCCAGAACTTCTCAGAACAGAAAGAATCCTTGCAACGCCTCTAATCAAGTGACTTCAATTAAGGTTCAATTAAGGATTTAATTCAAGAGCTCAGCTGCAGTGAAAACCAGGTCTGGATCTCCCAGGACCTGTATTAGGAACCCTTGAATTAAAGTTATCCTGCAGCACAGGGGGCCATTCCTGGTCCCGGAGTGCCAGTGTGTTTGCAGGTGTTCCAACTGAGCTGTTAAATTGGTCAGTTAAGACAATATACAGGTCGTTACAAGATCAGCAGGACAGAAACCCTGGGCTGGCTCTCAAGGAGCAGGACTGGGGAACTCTGCTGTGGAGCGACTGGACACAACTCAAACCGATTGGAAATTTACCCGAGTGAAGACAGAGACTTTACCACGCAATATTTACGAAGAATTAAAAACAACCTTTTATTTTATTTTTGCATATATTTTATTTTATATTTTAAATGTCTGAAGAGAAAAAAAAATGTATACCAGAAGGAGCATTTAACAAACAATTAAACAAACTTGTTTACAAGAAACTTGATTGAGTAAACCCACGAGAAAAAAAAAACCCCGACATTCCACATCTGACTAATTCTTTAGGGAAGCTGCTCCGGGATCTCACAGGCCACTGCAAAAAAAAAAAAAGACAAAAGTATTTTAAATGTATTAGTTTTTCAGGGTTCCAACAGTGCTAGCTATGGTATAAATTGCTCATGCGATTTTGTGTCTCATGTGGTCTTGCCGGTTGTGATTTTTCACAAGCCGCGTTCCTTCACCTTTAATAAAACATCTGTTCAGGAACGGCTCACAGGGAGGACTCAGCGCGTGCTCGCGAGTGACGAATCGCGACCGAAATAACATTGATCTTCCCGGAAAAGCGGCTTCACAAGCCTCGCGCAGGACGGGTGCAATGACACAGGGAGACGGAACACTCCGAAACGAAATTCCCTACCACGGGGTTTTAACGGAGCCCTTCCCCGATCCGGACAGACGTTGTAACCAGTTCAGTGCCACACCGGACACGTGGATTCCCTCCGAAATGCGCATGCGCCCCGTAAGCCCTCCTTCCGCTCCCCGGGGACGCGTGAGGTCTGCTCATGCGCAGACGCGGGCCTGTCTGTTGTGAGCGCGGTGTCTGTGGCCGCCGGTTGCGATGGCGGTATATTCATTTTCCAATGGCAGGTGTACAAAAACAGAAATTCGGGGACCGCGTGCTTATTTCTGCCCTCTCTCGGTAAGACAGGATTAAAACGAGCGGTTTGTGCATGTTAACAGCGGTCTCTGACTGTGTTTAACGCACTTGCTAAGGATTGAACTACCGTTAAATATTTTACCGCCACCATATCTTTAGATATGAAGCACGAAACCACGCAGACAGGGCTGTGTGCTAACGTCAGGGTCCGCAGTCTATGAAGGGCGAGGCACATGAGTCTCACACCAGACGCACTTGGCATTAACCCCACCCCCCGATGTGCTCTGTGCTGCAGGGGGTTCTCCACAGTTGCCGTATCAGTACAACGGTGTGTTCAATTTCTGTTCCCGCTGGTTGCCGTGGTGAGCAATGGAGACGACCCCTCCGCAGCGGGCTTGTGGTGACCCATGATCCCCTGCTCCGGCGAGGCGGGGCGCGGCGCGGGCCTCACCAGCCGGAGAAGTCCTTGGCCCTCCAGGAGTCGATGATCTCCGACACGCTGACGGAGATCTTGCCGCCGGCCGTGACCATGTCGTCTTTGCCGTCGCCGTTGAAGTTGCCGCAGGCCCCGCACGTGCGTCCGGCCAGGTGGGCGCTGACGGCGACCGTCACCTCCTGCGTCACGCTGTAGGAGACGCGCACGGCCGACTTCTTCTCGATGATCACCAGCTTGTCGGAGATGTGGATGGAGAGCTCGTTCTTCAGCTTCTGCGGCAGCGCCACTTGCTTGCCGTTCACCTGCGGCGAGAGAGAGGAAGAGCGGCGTTTTCGGGACACGTTTCCTAGCTGCCCGCTTCTCGGTGTAGCGAAACGTGTTACTTTTTAGGGTTAAACCTCACTGGCAGGGATCAGGCAAGCCTCTTGCAAAAATCAGTCGACTGGATCTCCGTGCCTGACCTGCGTTCCGAGCAGCCCCCTGAATTCCTGAGCCGTGTCACGCTCCCAGCAGTCCTCATTCCCATGCTCCCCTGCTCACCCAGGTCTGGTGCTCGTTGTTGACGGCGATCACGGTGTCGTCGAAGAAGGCGTACACGGTCACAGCGGCCGCCAGGCTGCCCTTCACGCACAGCCGCACGTCCACAACCACGCGGAACCACTCCGCCGAGCCGCGGTCGCAGAGGGCGGCGATCTCGAAGGCCCCGCCGCTGGCGATCTTGCCCTCCATGGCGTCGAAGGACTTGAGGTGGGCCCCCGGCTTCACCGTGCAGCTGCCCTCCTGCTTGTGGCACCCACGCACGCCCTCCCGGACGATGCACTGCTCCCCGGAGGCACACTGCATCTTCTCGCAGACCACCCCACCCGTGGGCTGGCACGTGCACTTCTGAGAGCAGCCCTTCGTGACCACTGACTGCCCCACCTGTCGGAGGCCAGAGACCAGCAATCAGCAGTGGTTCCCTGCTTTCGTATAGCGCCTTTCATCCTTTCATTTCTTTCACAGTATTAAAGTGTAAAAAGTATGTAATACTATAGTAGTTTGAACAGCCCCACCTGAGAGATGCACAGCAGACGTGCTGCACCAGTGGCTCTGCCTTCACAGCAACCAGCAGGAGGCAAGAGGAACTGCTGCAGCAGGTGTTGTATGGGGAAGCATTTAAGGTGAAGGACTGTACAGCCCAGTGTGGAGTTTAGCCCGGACACTGGGGCTAACTTTTACAAAGCCCTGGGGTCTTTAATAACAAGATTAAATCAGCATCTCCTACAGCACTGTGTCTCCAGTCATCATGCTGGAGCAAGGGAATTGAAGTTCGGATCCAGAGTGACACTTCTGGTCCACCAAACCACTTACAGCTGAAAGCTTTGGGGTTTTTCTGATCAGGCTACGAGGCTGTAAAGGTACTGATGGTATAGCTGAGCCACAAACCAGCAGGTTTTATCGGTCACCCACAATGCATCAATACAGACTTGCGATCACTTCAGTATCTGTCCAGGTCTGTTAGCTCGGCAGTGGACATCCTGTCCCTCCGGGGGACTGCAGGTGGGGAGCCCCCTGGAAACCACGGCCTGCGGGCGCTGGCCGTCCTGGGCCGTTCTCTCACCTGGAGGTAAGCGCCGTCGTAGACGCAGCCGCAGGCCTCCACGGAGACGCACCGGTCGCCGTCGGCCATGAAGCCCTGGTCGCACTCGCAGCCCTCGAAGCAGCGGCTGCTGCAGGGCGTCCTGCTGACCAGGCTGGCACAGGCGGAGCTGCAGGTGTCGGCGCACAGCTCGTAGTGGCTGTTGGCCGGGCAGGTAGCCGCTGTCCGGGGACAGAACAGAGCGCAGTCAGTCAGGGACGAGGAACCAAATAAAAACACAGAAGGGCTCTATTTGCTGTGGAGTTCTGTCCCTTTTATTGCAAGGGGCATTTCTCAACTACAGAGTGCTTCCATATTCAATTGAGCACCTAATCCTTGGACCATCATCTGCATCAGGCCATGCACAAGCCATCAGAACGAGATACTGGTCCACAGTCATCTCTCTGCCAAGAAGCAGGACATTTTACTGTGGAAAATCTCATGATAGGAGCAGTTTGGAATACAGGAAGAGTTAATCTCCTGGCTTGTGATGTTCTCATGAGACATCTAAAGCTCTAAATGGTATAACTCCAGATGACCTATGACCTCTCTTCACAAAGCCCACTTTCCCTAGGCTCTGGGTTGTTTTGGGTGTGTAACCCAAAATAAATCCTACAGACATTGAGCTGAGTTTGGACTGAGACTCATCTGTAAGGGACCACAACAAGCCTGTAAATCAAAGCTAAAAGCCTAACTTTCTATATTGTCTTTCAGTTTTGTTTTATTGCTGTTACTGTACCTGTATCTTTTATTTACTTTACTTGTAATAACACAGTCTGCCTTGTTGCTGTTTGTCCTCTAAGTAAAACCCTCATTATCATACACTGAACAGAATCAAAGCTGGGGGCAGCTGACAGGTGCAGCTGGTGCAGGCGAACTCAAGCCACGGGACTGCGGTGGTCCCCCGTGGTGCATGCTGGGACGCCTGGACTTACGGCAGAAGGTTTTGGTCCTCCAGGGTTTGACGTCCGCGCCGGCTAGCTGGCAGGCGGCCACGTAGGCCTGGATGGTCTTGCAGAGGGTGCCCTTGTCCCCGTTGAGGGCGCACACGTCAAACACGCACTGCTGGAAGTAGAGCTCCGGGTCCACCTTGCCGTGGCAGGCCTGGAAGGGCCCGTGGGCAGACCTGATCAGCCCGCAGGCATCCTCCTGCCCGTAGAGCGCCTCGTCGGCCCGCTCGCACACGTGGCACCGGTCACCGCAGCCCTCGCTGCACTGCCCGGCCCCTCCCCCCATGCCCACCCTCCAGGCCTTGCCGAAGGCGTCCACGCTGGCGGCCGGCGCGCCGCTAGGCAGCAGGAGGTCGTCCTTGCCGTCGCTGTTGTAGTTACCACACAGGCCGCACATCTTGCCCCGGTAGGTGGAGGGCACGGTGACCCTGACGTAGAACATGGAGTCGTAGAACACCTGCAGGCCGAAGTCCGTCCGGAGGACGATGTTGCCGCCCTGCTGGCTGACCGTGATCTTGCCCCCATCCAGGAAGAGGGGCAGGTTGTACCTCACGTCGTTCACCTGCCGGCACAAGACAAGGAGAGATCCCAGAATTAGCAGGCGAAGGAATTTCCCAATGCAAATCCATTCTGTTCGTGTCAGACTTGGCGAATTCTGCACCCGACTCGCTCCTTTTACCTTCTCCTTGCAGCATTTACCTTCCTGGCATTGCTGACCCCAGCCAAGGGAACAAGCTTGCGTGACTCAGTACCCTCTGCTGGTGCGAGAACTGCATCATAGATTTCTTTACAGCTCAACCATACTGATATTCCACATCACTTACATCAAACAACCACACATCTCAATGCATTGCAGCCCCATGTGCCAACTTCACTAACTGCAACTGTGTGGAAATTCTGAGCAACATTCACCATGAAGTAGCCTTTAGATGAACTGGTCATCACGTGGGAGGCTGGTTTCTTGCTGCTTCATGTCCTGTTTATAAACGACATGTATTTAACTTTTGTAAAGACCGTTCATGTGTGATCTCGCACCAAGAGTATGCTTGCATGTTTGAGACGGCAGCTCGGAAAGACCGGGGCGGATCTATTTGCTCTGCAAGGGGAGTCCCGCTCGGATTCCTCTGTGGAACGGAAGTGGGGCGCGAGGCTGGCGGCAGTCATACTCACCAGGACAAACCAGCGCATGCCCTCGCTCATGGCGATGACGTAGTCGTAGACGATGACCGCCACCGTCATCGTGACCGCCACGTTCTGGTTCCCGTACTTGACGTTCTCCTGCTCAACGGCGAACCCCACCAGCTGGCCGCTGCTGTCGCAGGACTTGGCCAGGGTGTAGGTGCAGGTGCCCTGGAAGTTGAAGCGGTGCCCGTCGAAGGAGACATAGTGGGGGTCCCCGTAGGCCACGCAGCTGCCCTCCCCCACGGGGTGGCAGCCACGCACCCCGTCCACCACCTTGCACTCCTCCTGGGCGCCGCAGGAGAACTTGGTGCAGGAGACGGCCCCGTTCTCGCCGCACTTGCACCGCTCGTTGCAGTGGCCCTTGGGATAGAACACCTGGCACTTCCTGTAGTACCGGCCGCCGTAGGCGCAGCCGCACTCCGCCAGCGGCACGCACTCCTCGCCGCTGAGCAGGAAGCCGTTGTCGCAATGGCAGCCCTCCCTGCAGGGCTGGCGGCACCCCTCGGGCGCGGACAGGCCGTGGCAGGTGGCGGGGCAGCCCGTGGCGCAGAGCTCGTAGTGGCTGTTGCGTGGGCAGGTGGCGGCTGCAGGGAGGAGCGAGACACGGTGATTCGCCTACGGTCCCGACAGGAAGAGCCTCGCTCCCAGCTCCGGGAGGGTTGGGAACGGACAGGAAGACTTACGGCAGAAGCTGCTGCTCCTCCAGGGCTGGATGGGGACCCGGGCGTCCTGGCAGGCGGCGGCGTAGGCGGCCACGGCGTCGCACACGACGGAGGGACGGCCCTTGTAGTGGCAGGCGTCGTACACGCAGCTCTCCATGAAGCGGGCGGGGTCGATGCGGGCGTGGCACTGCCGGAAGGGCCCGTTCTTGTTGACGATGGCGCCGCAGTAGCGCTCGGCCCGGTAGGCGTCCTTCTGGGAGTCGGAACAGACCTTGCACCAGGGCCCCGAGCAGTCCGAGGAGCAGCCCGGCACCTCGCCCACCTTCCAGCTGTCGCCGAAGGTCTGCACATTGGGAGCGCTCCGGCCGTCGGGCATCTTGGAGTCGTCGGCCGGGTTGTTGTTGTAGTTGCCGCACAGGCCGCACACGGCCCCCTTGTAGGTGCTGGGCAGGGTGACGGTGACCACGTTGCTCCAGTCGAACTGCACCTTCATGCCGAAGTCTGTCTGCACCACAGCCCATGCGCCGCTTTTGTACATCACCACCTTGTTATCGTCGTAGTAGAAGGGCAAGGAGATGAGCTCGCCGTTCACCTGGGGTCGGGGGCAGAGGGACAATCATATATGCAAGACCTGCCAGCAACATTTTACAGCCCTCACAGGTGTAAAGGTACAGTTACTTGCGCTGTGTCCAGTGTCAAAGGAACTACCTGGTGCTGTGAGGTGATTTGGACACTTCTTTATATAGAAGGTCGTGGGACTGTGAAACAAGCTGCCCGGCCATGTTGCTGAAACCTATGACCCGGCTTCTTTCAAGAAACGGCAAGATAATTTCCTCCAATCAGGCAAACAGCTTAATGAGATCCTGGGAACAATTAGCTACTGAGCAACCAAATGAGCTGAATGGTGTTCTCCAGCAGGTAACTGTACTTATAATGTAAGTCCTTATGAAATTCTAATCCACGCTTCAGAAAGCATGTAAACATATTATACTTCTGCCTGGCCCGGGAGATCCAGACGATCTTCAGGCTGTTTACTAGAGAGATCTTAACTACTGCTCATTTTCTGAATCAGTTACTGAATTTAGATCTGTGGTCTAAACTGCAAAAGTTTTAAGCTTCTGGTAAGCTGAAGCTCCATGGTATCAGAATCATGTGTCACAACGCTAAAAGCCTTGCCCACCCACATATTCATGTCCCACACCTACCAGGACTTTGTTGGGGTAGTTGATGCTGATGACGATGGTGAGGTTGAAGACTTCGATGGCCACGACTTTGGTATAGGCCACAGTCCTACTCCCGCGGTGATTGTTCTGCACGTTGACCTTGAAGGGGACCAGGCTGGGGTCCTTGGAGCAGAGCCCCACGAACTGGTAGATACAGGTGCCCTGGAAAGTGAAGTCATGTCCATCGAAGGAGTAGTAGTGGGGGTCGCCGGCGGCCATGCAGGTGGAGTAGGTCAGCGGGTGGCAGCCGCGGACGCCGTCCACCAGGGAGCACTCCTCGCTGGCCTTACAGCTGGCCTCCTTGCACACCACCATCCGCAGGGCGGGGTCGCACTCGCACAGCTTGTGGCAGCCCTCGTCCGCCCAGAAGCGCTCGTAGGGTCGGTAGTGGCGGCCCTGGTAGGAGCACCCGCAGGTGCTCGCCAGCACGCACTTGCCCGCACTCAGGACGAAGCCTGGGTCGCACTCGCAGGTCTCCACACAGGTCCCGTTGCACGTGGGGCGGCTATCGGGGTACGGGCAGGACACGGGGCAGGGGCTGGCGCAGGGCTCATAGTGGCTCAGCGGCTGGCAGTTCATGGCTGAAACGAGATGATCGGTGAGACGTGGGCATTTGCAAAATGTGCTGTGTTTCCGCTGAGCAAAACAAAAATAAGCGCTGCTACACAGCCAGGGCAGAATTGACTAAACAGGGATCAGAAACTTCCTCTTTGTGGTACTGTGCCAAGATCAGGTGACGCCTCATGTTGCTGACTAGATCTGAATGGCTGTACTTACGGCATCCCGTCTGCTTCCTCCAGTCCTTCAGAATGATGCCCTCGCGACGGCACATGTTGGCGTAGGAGGTCAGCGCCTGGCACAGCATCTTCTTGTCTCCCTGGTTCTGACACATGTCGTAGACGCAGCTGTCCATGAAGGCCCGGGGGTCCACCTTGACGTGGCACTGCTGGAACAGCCCGTCCACCTTCTTGGTGAGGGCGCCGCAGTAGGCCTCGGTCTCGTACAGCTTCACGACGTTGCCGTCGCAGGTGGGGCAGTCCTTCTGGCAGGAGTCCCAGCAGAAGGCGTCCTGCTTGTCCTGCACCCGCCAGGCCTTGGCCCAGTCGATCACGGAGGACACCGCCGTGCCGTCGGGCGTCCTCATCTCGTCGTTGCCGTTCCCGTTGAAGTTGCCGCACAGCCCGCACACGCTGTCGTAGTAACTGCTGGGCAGCTGGATGACCAGGTGCCAGTTCCAGTCGTAAGAGACGGTCAGGCCAAAGTCTGTCTGCAGGACGGCCATGATGCCACTCTGATACACATTCAGCTGACCCCCATCGATGATCACGGGCAGGTTGACCAGCTCGTCGTTGACCTGAGGGCAGGGACACGACCATATTGCTTATTGATGATGGACCCCTCCTCATTCCTAGAGCAGCCTTCCAGATCATCGGCAGTGTCGGCGTTTGTTGTGTCCTCTAGTCATAACATCTCACTAACCGACAAGCAAAAGAGCAAGGCAAGGGATTTGAAATGGGAAAGATTTCAGAGGGGGGGCTCACTGCTTATTAATCTGAGCTTTTAGGCAAAGGCTTTCTGACGCACAGGTGTGGCTTTGTGTTTGTGTACACAAGTAGGCAGAGCTCCGTGGAGGCGGGGCTTACCATCACCCGCCCATACTGCTGCTTCAGCATGGTCACTTTGTAGCCGTACACGAAGACCACCACCTCCCGCACGTAGGAGACCACGGTGCTGCCGCGGTTGTCGTTCTGCTCCTCGATGGAGAAGGGCACCAGGCCGGCGGCGTTTTTGCCGCAGGTCTTGGAGATGATGTAGGTGCAGGTGCCCTGGAAGTCGTAGTTGTAGCCATCGAAGGTGTGGTAGTGGGGGTCACCCCAGGCCCAGCAGGTGCCTGTGTACTGGGGTACGCACACTGCCTGTCCCTTCTCCACTCGGCAGGTCTCCTTCACACGGCAGTTGGCGTCTTTGCAAGGATCTATGGGATGCACAAAAAGTGAGCAACCCCCAATCCCTTGTCACCTTCTGTACCATAATCTTGTTAACCACATGGATAGACATGTATGTCCCATAAGAATACAATATTTTGTGTTCAAGAGTACTACAAGTTTTACAGCTATTTACAGCTAAAGCAAGGATTCACAGTATCAGAAGCAAGAAACTAAAACATGAGTAGAATTTAGGGTTTATTAGCCTTGTCTAATCTACATCTTGCTTTTCTGATTTTGGTCACACTGCCATTAAAGGAGAATTTGTAGGATGTGGAAGCTAGTATTCTTAGAGCCCTTGACTTCCAAGTTGTGAGTTTGGGAGGAATGAGGGCAGCTTGCCTGTGTTAAAGCAGGCCTTGATTCCGTTTCTGATCAGGCACTGGGTTCCAGCTGGGCAGGAGTGGGCCTCACACACCAGGCCATCTATAGCATTGCAGGTGCATTTCTGCTGACACTCGTCCTCGTAGACCACCTCTCCTGGCTGAGAGAGAGAGAAACTGGCTTGTATTTTCATCACCATCATTGTTACTCAACGCAACAAAATCCGCATAGAAAGCACTCAAATATCAGAGGTGCGATGAGATATTCCCCAGGAACTGATACAACATTTTAAAATGCGTGTCATTCAGTTACAATATGAAGAAATTTGCAGACAAAATAAAACCCCCCTCAATAACCATTACGTGAAACAAGTGAACCACTGAGCTACATGGGTCCTGCCACCCCCCATAAACCCCAATGTATCACACCTTGTAGTAGCGTCCATGATCGTAGCAGCCACACTGATCCATCGGGACGCAGCCCTCCCCGTCGAAGAAGAAGCCGGCGTCGCAGGCACAGCCCTCAGCGCAGGTAGTGGGGCACTTGGTGATGTCAGAGAGCCCAGCGCAGGCCACAGAGCAGGAGTCGGCGCAGATTTCGTAGTGGCTATTAGCGGCACAGGACAAGGCTGCAAAAAGGGAAGGGAAAAACAAAGGGTCAGAGGAAACCGCTGACGGGGCTGCAATGAGCTTCAGGGGAGCACAGGTGAAAGTAACAGATTTCTGCCTCAGGGAGAAGGGTGCAAGTTCAAGGGGAGGGTACATTCAAAACCTTGGAAGCTGCTTTCTGGAACCTCTATTGTTCCCCTGAAATTAGCCATCGGCTCATTTACTTAAACCAGGACCGTATGTGTATCCTTTGAAATACATCTCCATCTGCAAAACAGCACTCGGCCAAGAGTAAAGATTTGCCACACGGGGTCTGTGCTCAAACACGTGGCCTTCTCCCCCCCTGTGTTTCCCGGAGAAACTTACGACAGAAGGATGGCGTCCTCCAGCTCTTGATGTCCACGCCGATGGACTGGCAGGCGGTGACGTAGGCCGCGATGCTGTTGCACAGCACGTTGATGTCCCCCTCAGACATGCAGAGGTCGTAGATGCAGTTGCTGAAATAGACATCGGGGTGGACCTTGGCGTAGCACTGGGCGAAGGGGCCGTTGGGTTCAGTGAGGATGCCGCAGTAGCCGCGCTTCTCGAAGACAGCCTGCCTCTTGGCTTCGCAGACCGGGCAGGTGTTGCCGCTGCAGGCGTCGTCACACAGCACACCCGGGACGGCCACCTTCCAGGCCGATCCAAACGCCTTGATGTCGGGGGTCAGCTGCCCGCTGGGGAGGAGGAAGTCGTCCTTCTGGTTCCCGTTAAAGTTGCCGCACAGGCCGCACATCTTGTCGCGGTAGCTGCCGGGGACCCTGACAGTGACGTGGTAGACGAGGTCGTAGGTCACTCTCAGGCCGAAGCTGGTGTCGATGATCACGTTGATGCCGTGCTGGAACGCTCGCACCGCGTGGTTGTTCAGGCTGATGGGCAGGTTGTTCCACACCCCGTTCACCTGTCAAGAAAGTGTAACATTTAACACTGATGGACAAACACACAACTAATCCAGGCACACATCCCATCACTTTGGTAAAAGCCTCTCCTTGTGTAGCTGCTCGCTGGAAACATCTCATTCTCGCAAGCACAACTAATATAACATCTCATTATCGGTCGACAACTCCCAAAGCTCCTGGAACAAATCCAAGCAGTACTGTACTGACATCAGAGCTCCAGAGAACATAATTCACTTCCTGTGGCACTATGAGGACAGCTTGAGTCTTGCTGCTGCTTTTTCCCTTGCAATGTTCGGCTGCAATGTGCTAAAACCCTTGGAAGCTTCCTTGTGCGCCCTCATTGGGAAAATAAACAAACAACACGAAGAGGTAACTAAGGGGAACTGTACCATGATCTGTCCTTTCACGCCCGCCTTCAGGATCAGGGTGTTGCCATCGATCTCCACGGCAACCAGCTTGGTGACAGCCACCTTGCCGTTGCCCCACTTCTCGTTCTCCACGTCCACGGAGAAGGGGGCGAGGCGGGTGCCCTCCAGCCCGCAGGCCTTGGCCAGCGTGTAGGTGCAGGTCCCCTGGAAGTCGAACCGCTTCCCGTCAAAGGAGACGTAGTGGGGGTCCCCCGAGGCCGAGCAGGTGCCCTCGCCGACGGCGTGGCACTTCCGGACGCCGTCCTCCAGCTTGCACTCCTCGTGGGGGCCGCAGGAGAACTTGGCGCACTCCACGCGGCCGTCCGGCTGGCACCGGCACTCGCTCTGGCACCTGCCGTCGGGGTAGAAGACCTGGCCGGTCTTGTAGTACCGGCCGCTGTAGAGGCAGCCGCACCCGGCGAGGGGCACGCACTGGTCCCCGCTGAGGATGAAGCCGTCGCTGCAGGCGCAGCCCTCCTTGCACAGGGCCTGGCAGCCGGCGGGAGGGGCGAGACTGTAGCAGGTGGCCGGGCATCCGCTGGCGCATACTTCGTAGTGGCTGTTAGCGGGGCATTTGGCGTCTGGCGGAACAGGTAGAGACAAAACCGTTCACGCTCCTCATTTGAAGCAGTGCTTACAGCCCTGAACTGGAAGGCTTCCTCAAGCCAGCCTTGAGCTCCCTGCAAGAGCACGTCGACCCAAGGGACGGTGCGCAACTCACCACAGAATTTCTCCGATCTCCAGGGATAGACCTTGGCTCCTTTCTCCTGGCAGGCGGCGGTGTAGCTGGTGATGGCCTGGCACAGCACCGTCTTGCTCCCCTTGTAGAGGCAGACGTCGTAGACGCAGTCCTGGAAGTAGCCGCTGGGGTCCACCTTGGCGTGGCAGTCGCGGAAGGGCCCCTTGGGGTCCCGCAGGAGGCCGCAGAACTTGTCAGTCTCGTACTGCTGCTTCTGGTTGACGTCGCAGTCGGGGCAGGTGCCCTTGCAGCCGTGCACGCAGCCCGGGATGTCCACCACCTGCCAGCTCTGCCCGAACTCGGAGGCGCTGCTGGCGAGTCGCCCGTTCTTCATCTGCAGGTCATCCTGCTGCTTGTTGTTGTAGTTGCCGCACAGGCCGCACACGGCTCCGGCGTACGTGCTGGGGAGGGTGACGGTGACCACGCTGTTCCAGTCGAAGGCCACCTGCAGCCCGAAGTTGGTCTTGACCACAGCGAACCAACCACTCCTGTACACCACCACCTTACCGCCGTCCAGGAACGCTGGGAGGTTGGTCAGTTCGTTGTTCACCTGCAGGGACAGACCGAACAGACTCCGTCACACTGAGCCAAGTGTCTTTAGCCCAATGGCCTCCTCTCGGTTGTAACCTGTCTTCTGTTCTGACAAAGGAAACAAAAGTCCTTGCTACCTGTAGACCACTGTCAGCTTATCATAGAAAGACAATACTCTGAAATATGTTCTGTTAGTGACACGCTTACAGAAACTACTCAACGCACACTGCCCTGCAATACTTTCAAGCTGCCGGATGCTTAATTATTCTGCTGACATTACTGATTACTGATGTCTAATGAGCTAGTTGTGCAAAACGTTGAACTACCAAGACCAGATGGCAGGGAAGCAGGGTGGGCACTCACACAGACGGATGCTTGAACAGCGCAGCACAGCGCAACAGGAATAGGAAAAGGGAATCGGAGCCCCTGATGGTTGTAACTCACCTCAATCAAGCCCTGGAACTCCCTGCTGATGATGATGCTCATTCCATAGACCTTCACCTCCACCAGCTTGGTGTAGGAGACCACCCTGTTGCCCCGGAAGTTGTTCTGCACCAGCACCTCGAAGGGCACTAGGCTGGGGTTCTTGGAGCAGACGCCCACCAGCTGGTAGACGCAGGTGCCCTGGAAGTTGTAGCGGTGCCCGTCGAAGGTCAGGTAGTGGGGGTCCCCGGCGGCCGTGCACGTGCTGTAGGTGACGGGGTAACAGCCCCTCACCCCGTCCACCACCTGGCACTGCTCCCCGGAGCGGCAGCCCTCCTCCCTGCACTCCACCGTGCTGCTGGCTGGGTTGCAGTAGCAGCGCCTGCGGCAGCTGTCATCGGCCCAGACGGTCTCCCCCGCCGGGATGTGGCGGCCCTCGTAGGTGCAGCCACAGCGAGCCTGGGGCACACACTGACCCCTGCTCAGCACGAAGCCTGGATTGCAGGTGCAGGTCTCCACGCAGGGGGCGCTGCACTTGGAGGGCGCGTCAGGGCTGCCGCAGGTGGCGGGGCAGGCGGAGCCACACAGCTCGTAGTGGCTGTTCTCTGGGCACCTGGCAGCTGGGAGCGAGAGAGAGGGCATGCATCATAGGCACACAGTCTCACTGTCCTTCTGCGATCCAACCACTTCATTCTGTCTGTCAGTCTAGTTGGCCTTAACGTCGATCATCAACTATATGAGCACTTAAGTAATTGACTAATTAAGTATACGTGCAGACGTGTTTTTCTGCGGGTGCTCTATATGACTGTGAGGTGGGGTGGAGGATGGCTTCTATCAAGAAACAGCTGGACAACGGCCTCAGAACAATTAGCTACTTAGCGCCTCAATGGGCAGCACTAGCAGCAAAGCAATTAATTAATTAACCATGTAAGCTGGCTGGTGTGTTTCTGTTCTTGTGTGGGATGGGGGAGTAGAGAATTTGTTTTGCGGGGGTCTGGGATGTTGCTCTTAGTTACACACTATGGGGGTCTGGAACAAGGTACCCAGCCATGCTGTTGAAGCCGACACCTCTGTGTTCTTCACAGAATGGCTGGGCCAGATCTTTGGACCAATAGCAACTGGGCGCCTCAACGGGTTCAACTCTCCTTTGTGACCTGCCTTCTGTCCTTGGGAACTTCCTGCACCAGAAGATCCAAGCATCCAGCCATGTGTCCCCCCCTCCCCTTACCGGCACGCGCACCGTACTTACGGCACTTTGCAAGGGTTCTCCAGTCGTACACCACAATGCCCGCGCGCTGGCAGACCTCGGCATAGACCTCCAGCACACGGCAGAGGTAGTGGTGGTAGCCGTCGGCCATGCAGACGTCGAAGACGCAGTTGTCCAGGTAGATCTTGGGGTCGATGACGGAGTGGCAGAGGCGGAAGGGCCCGTCGACGATGCGGGTGAGCAGCCCGCAGAACAGCTCGCCCTCCCAGCGCTTGATGAAGCTGTGCTCGCAGCGCCGGCACTGCCCGTTGCAGTCGTCCCAGCACAGGCCGTCACCCGCTGCGCCGCTGGCCCGCCAGCTCCTGCCGAGGGCCACCGCGTCGGGCGCCTGGGAGCCGCTGGGCGTGGCGAAGTCGTCGTCCTGCCGGCCGTTGAAGTTGCCGCACAGGCCACAGAGCTTGCCCGCAAGGCTACCGGGCACCGTCACCACCAGGTAGTGCTCCCAGTCGTACCGCACCGTCAGGCCAAAGTCGGTGTTGATGATAACAGAACGTCCACTCTGGGAGATGGTGAGCTTCCCGTTGTCGAGGATCATGGGAACATAGCCAATCCTGTAGTTGACCTTGAGGGGAGAGGGAAGGAAATGTGTCATGTTTTAGCACCTTCCCACTCCGAGACAAAGCCATCAAGCCTCTGTCAGTAACCAATTCATGAACATTCTGAAATTTAGCTGAATTTAGTTCATTTCCTAGCTGGGTGAGATCCACCGATCAGGACAGGAGCTAGTTCTTTACAGAAGGGGTGGTGGGTGTAGAGGATCAAGCTACACACCCATCTCTGGATGAGATCCTCAGATCAATAAGCTTTTAACCGAAAGGGATATTTGAGCTGAATGACTTCCTCTCATTGGTGACCTTCCTGTCCTTAAGAATCGATTATACTAACGGTGGGTGTCCAGAGGGCTAGAGGTTAGCTGTGCCGAAAACAAAGGCTTGCCTTACCCGAACCAGGCCGATCTCAGAGCGCACCACGGTGATAGCGTAACCATACACCTTGACAGTGACCATGGCCACGTAGGAGACACTCATGCTCCCCCGGTTCTCGTTCTTGGCCTCCACCTCGAAGGCAGGCAGGCCATCGTCACTGCGGCAGTTCTTGGTGATGATGTAGGTGCAGGTGCCCATGAAGTCGAAGGTGCGCCCGTCGAAGGTGCGGTAGTGGGGGTCACCCATGGCCGAGCAGGTGCCCGTCTTGACAGACTGCTGCACACAGCTGGGGAAACCGCCACTCATCACGCACTGCTCTCCCGTGCTGCACGTCACACTGCTGCAGTCCATGGCCACTGGGGGGCGACAAAGAGAAGAGCAACAGAGAGCGACGTCAAGTGGCCAGGAAAATCAGGAAGAAGACCAAGCAAAGAGTGCTGATCCAGGGTTCACAGTCTTCTCTATGGTGTCTCAGCTGCAGGTCACTCTTTCTTAAAGAGGAATCGATTTGCACAGAGAAATCCATCCATCCATTTTCTAAACACTTCAGGGTCATTGGGGAGCTAGTCTATCCTGGCAAGAAGGGGGCACAAGGCAGAGTCACCCTGAACAGGACACCAGTCCATCACAGGACACACACTCACACACCCTGGACAGGACACCAGTCCATCACAAACACACTCACACACCCTGGACAGGACACCAGTCCATAACAGGACACACACTCATACACCCTGGACAGGACACCAGTCCATCACAAACACACTAACACACCCTGGACAGGACACCAGTCCATAACAGGACACACACTCACACACCCTGGACAGGACACCAGTCCATCACAAACACACTCACACAAGGGCCAATTTTAGATCAGGCAAATGATGGATGTCAACATGGCGGATGTTCCTACCTTGCTGGCTGCAGGGTGCGGGAGCTCCATACCCATTCATCTGGGCGATGCCCACGCTGTAGAGGCCGAAGGGGGAGCTGGGATGGGCGGCAGTATGCCGGCCAGCCCCAGCAGGGAAGGCCACCTCGCCCCAGGAGTACTGTGTGCCCGCGATTGCCCTCCAGGGGACGTCACGGGTCACGGGGTTGCCGTCGAACTTCAGCCCCGGCAGGTCGTTGGTGCGGACGAGAAAGATGGCCACGTTCTTGAAGTCGGCCTGCCCGTCGAGGGTGTAGGCGGTGCAGAACCGGTCGGTGGGCACAATCGTCATCAGGAAGGGGTCGAACATGGTGCCATCTTCGAAGTAGGCGCCGTTAGCCTGGAACAGGACCTGGATGCCCTGGTTGGATGTGATGGAGAGAGGGAATGGCGCGCGGATCTGGAACTCGTAGATGTCCCCGCGGTTGAGGTCGACTGTCTCCTTCGCGTTGCCTGCCTGCACGGTGACTTGGGTGGGCTGGGAGGCCTGGATGTAAACGCTGTCGAACCGGTTCTGGAAGGACAGCGGAGGCACGATGAAGCTCCTGCCCCAGCGGCTGACCGGCGTCAGCTGCTCGTATACATGATTGCACCTGGTGAACCTCCAGGTGCAGGAGTGCCCGCTGAAGACGGCCACAGGGAGCTTGGAGACGACCCGCGAGCCGGACAGGTCGTACCAGCTCTGCAGCTGCACGCTCTCGAAAGGGCCGAGGTTGATGGTGAGCTTGGTGCCGGGGAAGTACAGCTGGCCCTGGAATCTCACAGGCGCCCGGAGGTAGACGTCGATGCTGTTGGGCTCCTTGTAGTTGGCGACGGCGAGCTCCTTGTAGGTGCCCAGGGGCGAGATGGGAGAGGTGAAGATATAGTACTCTGTGCCCCAGTCGGTCACGGGGTAGATCACGGCTGTGTCGGCAGTCAGGTACTTGTAGTTGAGTGACACCACCGTGACGTCTTTGCTGGCCTCGATCAGGACGGTGTTCGAAGTCTTCTGGCTGCCATACACCTCAACGCTGTTGGGTAGCTGGAAGGTCACCCCTTGCCCGGCCCCTAGGGTGCGCTCCTGGATGTACCCCAGCTTCGCCACGCTGACTTTGACCTTGGTGTCGGGGTGGAAGGCTGACACCTGGATCTGCATGCGCGGGTTGCCGTAGTTCTGCTCGTAGTTCTGCATGAAGACTGTGGCAAACTCCTTCCCCCCAGGAGTGGCCCAGCAGATCCCTGGGAAAGAAAAGCTGTTTGAGGAAGCGTCAAGCCAGATCCCATGTCACCTCCGATTCCGAGGATCACACCACTAACCGGTTTCTGATCCCTGCCCTTCCAGTTCAGGATGGGGAACAGGGAATAGCCCCAAAATGTCAATCAAAAATTAAAATCTTAAACCTCTCCACCTGCCATCTATCGGAAACCCATGATGATGCTGGATCCAAGCATCACCCAATCACTCACACTAACTGCCCAGCGAAGGAGTCAGATGTGACCCACCGACAGCTAGAACTGTTGCTGTGGATTTGAGTTGCTTTGGAAACCAAATCAATCACAAGTGAGGGATTGTGACAAGGTTTTCAATCAAGTCTGGCTGGGCTGGGACACCATTCCAAGAGGTCCCTGTCCCAGAGGACCCCCAGCCCATATTAAACACAACCCAACAGAAGTGCGTAGCTCTTCTAGATCAGCGGTTTCCAAACTGTGGTCTGTGATTCTGCTACAGGGGGTCCACAGGACAGAAAAGCATGATGTAGAATCTGATTTAGAATCATCTTCCCAACCTGAAATCTTGTCTCTATAGTCAGAGAAACAGCATAGATGTTAAGTTACTAAGTATATACAAAAGTTCACAGACACACACTGGGTATGGGTGTGTCTGATATAGTGTCACTCCCACCTGTGTCTATTCACTAGTCAGTGCTGTTAACTGCCTGTAATCTGAGAGGCTTGGTACAGTTCTGTGTGCTGAAGGTGTTGGAAATAGGACAGATCAAACAAATAAATTAAATGACAGTCTAAAAAACAAGCAGATCAATTAAGTCATCAATTTGCTCTTAAGCTTTAGGGCTCAGTTGGAATGAAAACCAGCAGACAGTGCTCCTCCAGGACTGGGGCTGGGATTCACCAGGATAGACACCCAGTGTTCCTCCAGGACTGGGGCTGGGATTCACTGGGATTGACACCCAGTGTTCCTCCAGGACTGGGGCTGGGATTCACTGGGATTGACACCCAGTGTTCCTCCAGGACTGGGGCTGGGATTCACTGGGATTGACACCCAGTGTTCCTCCAGGACTGGCGCTGGGATTCACCAGGATAGAGACACAGTGCTCCTCCAGGACTGGCGCTGGGATTCACCAGGATAGAGACACAGTGCTCCTCCAGGACTAGGGCTGGAAACCACTACTGTAATGATGCTCTGTTTTGAAGTAGACTAACTTTCTCCAATACTGCTTAGTGGGCTTTGACTTTATTCGAGCAGCATAACCAGACAGTTAATTGCTTCATTAATTGCTCTTTCACAGATTCATTTTGCAAACCAGTACCCGCTGGGTCCAGGTCCAGTGGGGAGAGTCCAGTTCAGCTCAAGATGCCAGAGGTCTCTGTGTAAGACGTTCTGTGCTCTGCGATCGCGGAGGGAGAGGGAGGGGAGGGGGCAGGAGTGAATTCTCTGGCTGGGAAATGGTCACTTACCGCTGAGCAGGAGGGTGGCTAATCCTGGCAGTAGGTGTGTGGTCCCCATGGCTGCTGACAAAACAGACACCGTTATCCACACAGACTCCACCCCTGCGTTTCTCTGGGGTGCATTTTATATGGAGTTATAATGAGCAATTTTCTGTTTGCACCTCTTAAAACTCCCCTGGCTCAAGGCATCGGCTGAATCATTTGTTCATCTCAGAGATTAGATTTTTTTTTCTTCAATATTTTCTCTACAAATCACTTCATTACAAATTAGTTCAGACAGTAAATCCACATCTAAGAAAAGAAAATAATGTTTTGTCCGATCCAAACCTTATTATTAACAGTTTAATTTTGTGTGTTTTAGTTCATTATTTAAACTCCATATCGGACAAATATATAAAACTGGTTAAATATAGGACAAATGAAAATTAATATTCTTATATACATATTTATGTTTTTACAGGACATATCCAGTGCACTATGTACATTTGATCATAATAACTAAATCTAATGAAATGTATCCTTATACATTTAAAATGTACAAAGTCTCCAGGAATGAGACTTTGCATAAACATTATTCCTAAAAATAATTGACTAAACCTCAGCAAATGTATCTATTGAATGCATTAATGTATTATATACAGAAAAAATGAAGAAGCAGCAGAAAATCTTTCCCCAAATAATGCCACATTTTATAAATGGGAGAAATAAAATATTGCTGACATAAATAATTTTCAGTTTTCCTCTTTTAACTCCCATTTGATATGGTAAAATAAAAAATTAACTAAACCAATGCATATTTCTGATAGAAGAGCCTACAATTTGGTGACAGAACACATTTTAAATATTCTGACCTTTCGATAAGCAAGTGGCATGCGATAATATAAGTGTAGAGCCCTGTGCACGATCAGCAGTAGTATTGTAGTGCTCTGACGGAGCACCTGGATTCTGGGATTCTGGACTCACCTGAACAGGACCGCTGGCTTGATGGAAGATCACGACATCCTCTTTAAATAGTTTGGGATGCAGACCTGGTATCCAATCAGTGAAGGTCTGGCCACTGCATTCCCCGATCTGTGGGTGGGTAGCGCACTCAAACACACACACGCACACCCTCTATCCAAGAACATCAAGGGTGTGCCATCTCTACAAGAAAGACCTATAATATGGAATCACAGGGAGGGCACCATAGCCTAGTGTTCTAAACAAACTCTGATTCAACTGTGTACTTAACTGGAATAATCACCTTTCTTACAGGTGGCTATATGATGTATAGGTTTCCTAACTCTGCATTCTTCTCATATTATAAAGTTTGATCAAAGGACTTGTTGTATGGCATCTCTTTATATAAAGGGTTGTGGGTGTCTGGAACAAGCTACTAGAAATAGCTGGGTGTGACTGTTGTAATACTTGTAAACAAACCTGATGGTGTCGTTTGCAAACTTGCTGGTGCTTTTTTCTCACTGTATTACAAACTGTAGTGTCTGCATCAATGGGAAATATAGGGAGTAACCGAAGTAGAGACTTCATACGAGTGTTCGAGACCGGGAATGAATCTGTGCTCCGAGCCAAACCTAGCACAGGCAGCTGCAAGGCATGAGGAAGTGCATCTAGCACTGGAAGCTGCCCATTCCTGTGCGAGCAAGACGTGAGTCTGCCAACCTCCTGGGCAGAGCGTAGAGTCTATCAAGCTCTTCATAGTATTTTACACAGTCAATTTTAATTTCAGGGCTAGAGCTCCTGGTTGTAATTAATTTTATTTGCCTTCAACTGAGCAAAGCAATGTTGCGCTCTGCTGAGATAAGGACGTATCTGTAGGAGCGTACGAATCGCAGAAGAATACCAGGTGTAACCAAACAATCCTTTATCGCTGGGCTGGCAGGGAGCCGTGAGAACACGATAAGAGTGTGGTTACAGGCGGACTCGGCTCACCGCAGCATTGGGTGGGCTTTCAGAAGGGGGCTACAAAGTGGACCGTGTTTTCAGAAATGGCCCATTCTTTAAAAACTGGGTCATCCGGCCCTGGTGCTCGAGGAACACTGTAGTCTCTCCTGGTTGGAGAGCTCTGTATGGGAGGAATCCACGTGCAGCACTATCTCAATGGAGCACAAACATCTGGATCCATTCAGATGTTTCAACCCACCCTAGAATAAACAGCACATGCCACATGAAAGGCACCTGTATTTGCTCAGGAACTTTTAAGGCAGAGGGGAGGTACCAGCACATAGAATGAAGCTGAAACAATGGCAGAGACAGGAAAGTGTTTTATTTATCCGGGACCAAGGGTGATTTCTGTAATGTCTGAAGGATTAAAGAAAGCTTTTGCACATTTCAAAACTCCACAGACTGTGCACTTTACAGATATACAGTATTGAACTATTCCTTAAAGCAACATTCTGATTTACTACGTGCAGAGAAAGTCCATAGAATCGTCCCTAAAGCATGAAGATAGAGGCAAACTGCAATTTAAACTTGTTACAATCAGAAAGGAGCAAAAAACAGTCAATTTAATCTGTTGGTATATCGAGTTACTCCTAGGAGAAAGGCAACATGGATGTCACCCCTGTGAGATCAGGAGCCCTTGACCCTAGTCCCCAGTGGACAAAGTGAAGTGACGTGACCAGAACACTTTGACCTGGATCTCCTGCTCCAGATTGGTCAGCTTGGGTTTATAGAAGGCAATCATCCTAGAGCATGAGGGACAGCCCATGAATGATTTAGCTGACCAGATTCCCAGACTGATCGGTCAGGCCTGTGGCATCTAAAACACAGAGAGCGCCCTTAAAAACAGGGAAGAGACTGGTCTAGAACCAGAAAGTGTCCTACTCTGCCAGGCACGAACGAGAAAGCACAAAATCAGCATTCATGTCAAATGAGTTTTGTGAGCAATTAAATAGAGGAAATTGATCTAAGCGATTGTTGGGTTGCTTTACATGGTGGCTATAAAGCATTCTGCGCTTTTACCATCAACAACCTCCCATTGGAGCACAAGGTCTAAAAGACCAGTTTAACAAAAAGACTTCAGATTGGCAGAGTTATCCATTGCTTTTGTAGAGGGCTCGTTTCCCCAGCAGCAATCAGCATTACCAATACCAATGAGCAGCAGTTTTCCTAAAAGCATGGGTGTCCAGTGCTGGGAGGGAGGAGGAACTTAAGACAACTGCAAGGGATCTACATGTCCTCCAGCTGAGGAGAAGCCCAGCTGAGTACTGCAGGACTGGATTTGCCAGGTTACCAACACCTGCAGACTCCCTGAGCAGCAGCACAACTCTACTGGGTTTGAATTCAGATCTGGGAACAAGACTCCTGGCCCTTTGAGGAAATAGAAGCGGGCTCCCAGCTCCGCTGGTCCTTCACGGGCTGATGAGGGAAGGTAAACTGCCTCCTAATCCCTGGGCGATCCCGAGCAGTTCCCCACTCACACCCTGCTTATCGCAGCCGCTCTCAGGAGCCGGAGCGTGCCATTGCACACAGCGCAGGCATTGTTGACCTTCAGGGCGGCTGGAGCCGAGCTTGAGTCAGTGTTTGTTGGGGGTGGGAGGGGAAATCCCAGCTTCAGGATTGCCCTCCATGCAGCAGGAGAAGGGGAAAAAAAAAATCCTTGAGCACTAGAAACAAAACACTAGTCTCCTTGGGAAACCAGCACCAACTAGAGAAAAGGAGGAATCCACAAACATTGACTCACACTAGAACCCCAACATGAACTCAAAGGTTTGGCCAACATCATAGAAATGTTAACTAGGCTGATGGAACAGGCTTCACCAACTAGTGAGATCTGTTAAAAATGAAGCAAGAGGCCTGAAGGGCACACAGCAGAGCTCCAGCCTGTCCAGATCTTAAAAACAGAACTGGGAGTTTGTTTTATTCATCTTCTCCCAACAGGCAGGCTGGAGCTTGAAGTGATCAAACCAGCAAAGATCTGGAAAGCAAACTTGGTGTACTAATGGATACAATTGGTAACTTTAAATTGACTCATTTCTGGTAGAATAAAAACCCAAAGAACCTGTTCTAAAAGCACACCAGCCTACTGCTTTTCTAGTTCAGGGGCACCAACAATTAAGACATTTGTTGGCAATACTTTTAAACCTGTTCATCTGCTGCTGGCATAAGTTACACTTCTGCAACAGAGCACAGGAACAGCAAGTATTCCAACCTTACATTTTATTGGAGCTTGAATAAATGGGACAGGTTCAACTGAGCTACCCCATCCCCATTTACAGTTTGTTTTGTCTGCAAACACTTCAGCACACTGCTCTAAAATGCTCCTATAGGAGGTTAGGAGCATCATACCCAGCACAATAGACAAACCAGCTACACAAGACTGGTGTTTGAGCATGCTCCGTTTTGGGGTTGTTTAAAAGCCTGTTAATGTAGAATAATGAAACAGGCCCTATGCAAGCAGAGCTGAAATTAGGCTATAAGAATCGGGTGCAGAGAAAGCAAGGAGTCACATTGCTCAAGACTTTTATTTCCAAACATTCCCAAAACAGAGGGCAGTACACCCAGCAGCATGTACAAATAAGAGCACAGGGGTCTTCGTCCATCAGACAGCAGCACCGCTGCAAAACAAAGACAAGTGAACATTTAATGTGCAGATTTATTCTCCCCCCCCCCAGCCATGGCAGCAAATTGAAGTGCTGCTCACACACAGTGCTAAAGTTAACTTGGTGCTGCATGAAGAAACTGCCATTCTTAATGAAGTTAAAGAAGAGTATCGAGACCCACCAGCCAGTGAAGTTCTTGGCGACCCAGGAGTTTGATCCCACGAGGTCGTCTGAGGGGCTGCCGTTGTAGTTCCCGCAGGCGCCACACGTTTTCCCGACGTACCAGAGGGACAGGACCACCGTGACGTCCCCAGAGGGGCTGAGCTGAACCTCGATCTCTGAGCCCCGCTTCACAACCAGCGCCCCAGCTCCGTTCTCTCTCAGCGACACCCCCGCGGCCAGGCTGACCGGCAGGGTGACGCGGCGGCCGTTCACCTGGACGAGCAGCAGGGAAGAACACCCCTGAGCAATAGTCTTGCCCCTCGTGGGCTGTACCCAACCAGCTGGCAGGACTACAATCACATTCAAGGCAGGTTTAGCTGATTAATTTCTATGAAAAACCCACTTCCTCTTTGGAAGAACATTTAGCATTTGGAGCATGGGTGGGGGGACCCAAGGAATAAAGAATGCTGAATCAGGGGCTCCACATCCTGACTCTGGGGATCCCCACGCCCACTAGTATTGAAGTAAAGAATAAGGCCTACAAAGGGTCCAGCAGGATTCTTTGAAGTCGGTGCAGCTCCTGAACATGCAGGCTGTCTTAGAACTGCTCCCCGCCCCTGGAGCAGGAAAGATCAGTCTCTGTAGGATCAGGTAGGGGGTCAAGTACTTGGCTGCAAGTGAGTGAGAAACCTAGGACCAGGACCTGTGGATTAGATCTTGAAGCTTCAAGAATCGACAGGCAATGTCTACAAGCAGCAGGGCTCTTATACAGTCACTCCACTTCCAATCCTAATTCCAGCACTTCTGGCTCAGAAATGGTCTTTGCAGCATAAAGCCAGGACCTCTAAGCTTGGAGGGTCAATGCCAGCAGGTTTCCTAGTCCTTAGAGTTTGGGATGAACCTCCAAGCAATGGCTGTACAGGTGGGCTAATCCTGGCCTTGAATCCCGAGCGGATTGAGGGAGTCACCCCAGCACGAGCAAGGCCTCCCCTCTACCTGCACAGTGCGGTCCTGGATCCGGATGAGGCTGAAGCCCAGGAAGATATGCAGCACCCTGGTCTTCTGGCCTTGGGAGGAGCTGCAGGCTACGACCCGGAACCACTTATCACTGGTGGGGTCACAGAGGGAGGAGAGCTCATAGGGCGCACCAGGTGTCAGAGTCAGCTGACGGCCGTCGAAGGATTGGAGGCCAGACCCCCCCAGCAGCTGGCAGCCCTGCTCCCGGGGGTAGCACCCCCTCACCCCATCTCTCAGGGTGCAGATCTCCCTCGGGCTGCAGGCAGTGGGCTCACACAGCGTCCCACCTAGACGATGGCACTCGCACCTTCGGGTACAGTCCTCATTGTACAGCTTCGCGCCCATCTAGGAGACAAGAGGTTTGGGGCTTGGGCTCAGCTGCAATGAGAAAGTTACGTGCCAGATCACCAGTCAAGGTGCTTGCCTGGGTCCTGCAAGTTCTCCTCCTCAATGTGCTTAAAGGCAGAAGCACAGGCAGCATGTTGACCACACCTATTGGGTCCTGAAAGGATCAATTATACTGCTGTACTTTGCACCCCCAAGAGCTTGACAAGGCCCACACATCCTCTTTCACCCCAGGAGGTATGGCAACCTTCCAACAATTAAGTCTCAACTAATGAAGCCAGTTGATTGGAACCCTCCACCAGGGAGGGCCTGCGAAGCCAGAGACGGCCTTGGCACCCCAGGGCGTAGTGACATGGCATGAAAGTGCAGCACAGGGAAGCCCCTTCCCCACCGTCCCCTGCAGTTCGTTAGACCAACCGTCCCCCACCTCCACAAGTACCTTGATGTATCTGCCCTGGTACAGGCACCCACAGTTGCCCAGGGGTATGCACTCGCCCCCATCGAAGACGTTGCCGTTGTCGCACTGGCACCCCTCGGAGCAGCCGCCCGGGCCCCGCGGGGGGCTGAGCACCTCGGCGCAGGAGCTGCTGCTGGACGCCACGCAGGGGCTGACGGAGCTGCGGTCTGGGCAGGTGAGCGCTGGGGTAGTGGCAAGAAAGGGTACAGCCGTTAAAGCCCAGTCATCCTCCCAGGAGGACGCAGGGCACCACCACTCGTCTCACACTCCTACCACCCGCAGAATAAAAGGGGTGATTTTAAAGAGGACATCTGCTCCACCTTCTGGCTCATGATCCACTGCTGGCCTTGCTTGATTTTTGGCAATGGCTCTGAACTATTGCCAATCCTCCAATAAGTCATCCAATCAATTGCAAACAAGGAGACCGACTGCAAACTAAACAACTTTAATCACAACTTATTAACCTGGTATTTTTTAGAAACTGGTTAAGTGTTGACCCACCAAATCTGGGTGGGGTCTCCAGTAGCAGGGCTGGACACCCTGGTGTCGTTAACCCCAGTCAGCTCAAGATGAAGCACGAACCCGAGCCACAGGCCAGACCCACACCACCTGCAGGAGAACACTTACCACAGGAGGCATTTGCTCTCCAGGGTCCCGGGACCCCTCCCCTGGAGCGGCAGGCCATGGCGTAGGCCTCCAGGATGAGGCACAGGTCCCCAGACGTCTTGCACAGGGCGTCCACGCAGAAGGGGAAGAACTGATCCGACTCCAGCACCGCCCTGCAGCGGCCGAACGGCCCGTCCACAACGCTCAGCGGGCCACACTTCTGCTGGATGATGCCCCCCAGGCCCAGCGCAGCGTTGCAGAACGGACAGTGGTCCGCGCAACCGTGGTCACAGGCCACCCCCTCGCCCGCCTCTGCCCAGCTGCTCAGGAAGGCAGCCAGGCTGGAGGCCGGCGCACCACTGCGAAGCCGACGGTCATCCCAGTTCAAGCCGTTGAAGTTCCCACACAGGCCAGAGGTGGCGCTCCTGTAGCGGGACGGGACCACGAGCCAGAGCGGACCGTTGGATGAGAAGAGAACCTTGAGCCCAAAGCCTGTCTGAAGAACAGTGGTGATGCCGTCCTGGTAGGCCCAGATGAGCCCGTCGGGCATTTCCAGGGGCAAGCTGAAGTCCTCGCCGTTGACCTGGAAGAGAAAGGTCCTGGAGCTGAGTCCTCTCCAGGGAAGCCTGCTCCTCCTGCAGTCGGTCACTTGGAAGCCAGCGGGGTCGCAGGACTAAACTCGCTTGGCTTTGCCCAACACCCCAAAGGGGAGCAGGTTCCAGAATGCCCATTTGGGAGAGGGATAGGAAAGTGACTCACCCGGATCTTCCGCGGCGCTGCCCTCCGGATCATGATGTTGTACCCCTCCAGGGCCACCGCCACCACACTCGCCACCCGGGCACCCTCCATCCGCAGCACGACCATGAAGCGCTCCAGGCCCAACCCCTCCGCCTGGGCCACCAGGTACGAGCAGGAGCCCCCAGCCACATACCGGTCACCGTCAAAGGTCACATAGCCGATGCCGGCCAGCACCAGGCACATGCCGTAGCTGGCTGGCACACACTTCCGGACCCCCCCCTCCTCCCGGCACTGCTCCTGCGGCCCGCAGCCACACCGAAAGCACTGGACCCGCCCACCCATGCTGCACTGGCACCGCAGATGGCACCCTGCTTCAGGGTAGAAGACGCCCTGAGGGTAGTACTGCCCTTGGTAAAGGCACCCACAATCAGAGATTGGGATGCACCTCCCGTTGCCGAGCACGAAGCCACTGTCACACTGACAGCCCTCCCTGCAGGAGGCGCTGCAGTACACTGGGGCAGCGAGATTGTAGCAGGTGATGGGACAGCTGGTGCCACAGAGCTCGTAGTGGCTGTTGTCCGGACATGCAGCCCCTAAGAATGAGCAGAAATAGGATAAATCTGAGTTCTCACGTCTGCAGCCCTAGAAACATTTGCAAGTTAAGAGTACTGCATCTTCAACATGCAGACTAGGGGGGATCGGTGGAAGTAAATTTGGTCTTTTAAAGTAATGTAAAGCCGACCCATCACACAGCATTTGGCCACAGGGCTTACAGACCACACCAGTTTGCAGTACTCTTGACATTGCAAAGCAATACAAAGTTTCAGACATCCATCAACCTGCCCATTTTCCAAATGAGCAATAAGCTACTTTGGCAAGAAGGATCTTATGCATATAGAAAGAGCAATAAGATCCACCGGAAGAGCTTTGCTAGCGCAGTTCCTACAGTATATAGCAACTGGAGCAGCATGCACAGAGACCTACCGCAGAAGGTGTCCCTCCTCCACTGCCTGACTGGGATCTCAGCAGCCTGGCAGGCTGCAACGTAGGCCGC
Organism: Lepisosteus platostomus; assembly: GCF_059453375.1. Classification (NCBI taxonomy): domain Eukaryota; kingdom Metazoa; phylum Chordata; class Actinopteri; order Semionotiformes; family Lepisosteidae; genus Lepisosteus; species Lepisosteus platostomus. The sequence continues at coordinate 15,458,114 of NC_142636.1, read as the reverse complement.
AATGGAGCTGCAGAGTGCCGAATGGTGACCCCCATATGTGCAGGTGTCCGCGATGCAGCTGCGCAGGTAAGGCTGGGGATCCAGGATGCGGGTGCACTGCCCAAAGGGGCCCATGTCATTGAGCAGCACCCCGCAGTACAGCTCCCTCCTGAACAGCTGCTGCTCCTCCACTCTGCACTGCCTGGTGCCCGAGCTGCACACGGTCTCACACCCAGGAACCTTGTCCACCTGCCAGCTGCTGCTAAACTCCTGGGCACTCACTGCCAGCTGCCCAGTGGGCATCAGGAAGTCATCACTAGGATTGCCATTGGCATTGCCACACAAGCCACACACCACACTGCCATAGGTTCTGGGCAGGAAAACCACCCATGTGCTGCTCTGGTACAGCACCACCCGCAGGCCAAAGTCGGTCTCTACCATCACAGACCAGGGAGAGGGATAGATCACTACCTGGCTGTTCCATGTGAACGGCAGAAACACCTGCGATCCATTCACCTGGGGAGACAAGTGAACAAGAAAATCCATCCTCTCAAATGGAGACATTTAAGGGCATTAAATCTTGCTAAAATGTAATTTAATGGCTGTATGTTATGTACATGCGAGATGTGCCGATTAATTTACATGTTTTAGTAAAAATCCATTACATTAAAATTTAAGATGGTTGCCCTGCGAATGAAAAGTTCAGAGCTTAAAAAAAAAAAAAGACATCCAACTCCTCCAAGACCCCAATAACCAGTCTGGAAAAGCTTAGTGCAGTTCAACTTCTCTAAATGAAGAGCTCTGGACCTGCAATCTAGTGGCATCCCACCCTATCCTAGGGATAGTTGCACTGCTGCACGCCGCTCGGGTTCTGCTCCAGGTGATGCTAATTCAGGTCCTCAGTCTAAACTAATCAAGTTTGCTTTGCAGGCATTCATCCCTTAGGGAGCATTTTGAACATTCAGCTTCAAACTAAGCACCCTCCTGCCACACTAGTGCAGGCTAAACTGAGTGACAAAGGTCACAACAAAAAAAAAAAGTCCCATTCAGCAGGAGGTATTCATCTCAGACACCCGAGCTACATTTTCTCAGGCTGAAGAGTGTTTTGAAGTCCCATTTAATTTGCTTAGACCCCTCCACAGAACCAGTGATCGAAGACCCCCCAATGCTCTTGGCTTTAGAGGTCTCCAGAGCACCGACACCTACAAGCTTACCTGAACCTTCAAAGGAGAAGCTTTGCTTATGGAGATCAAGGTCTTGTAAACCTTAATGCTCAGGTCCACGTCGTTGGAGAGCCGATTTCCACAGCTGCCCTCAGACAGGCGGATCTCAAAGGGCACAAGCTGGGAATTCTGGGAACAGATGCGCACCAGCCAGTAGGAGCAGGAGCCCCAGAAGTCATAGGCACGGCGGTCAAAGGTCAGGAAGTGGCGGCCAGCCTGCACTGAGCAGTTGAAGTGGCCGGTGGGGTGGCATCTCCACACTCCCACACTCAATGAGCACTGCTCTTGGGCACCACAGCTGCTATTTTGGCAGAGCACCGCTCCAGTGGAGGGGACGCAGGTGCAGCGCTGGCGGCAGTCCACAGGGGTCCAGAAGACATCCCCAGGGTTGTAGTACTGGCCGTTGTATATGCAGCCACACTGGTCCTCCCGGACACAGCCCCGAGGGCTCTGCAGGTACCCTTTATCACAGAAGCAGCCCGCCACACACAACGTAATACACATCATGTTCTGCAGCTTGTGGGTGCAGGAACGGGGGCAGGCAGTTCCACAGGTGGTATAGCTGCTGTGTTCCGGGCAGGGAGAAGCTGGGGGAGATAACCGCAATTAAACAAATTGAGGATTAACAGGAAGTTACCAACTACAGGTTCGGCAGGAGTCGGCATAGACATTCTTGGAAAGCCAACACTATACAAAGGTTTTAAGTTGCTGGAGCTTTCCTGCTCAAGGGCTAAAGCTATAGGTCTTGGTCCCTTCTCCAAGTCTACATCTCCAGATTGGGGATGGCTAGACGTATCTCAATTTAATGGCCATCAAGAAGTCTACCTGGATTAAGAGCTTCTGAATTTGTGCACCAAAACTCACCATCAGATCCATCAATACTTTCTGTGCAATCTGTAGGCAGCCAATCGTCATCTGCAGAAACAGAGCTCAGGGCTGGGAAGAGAAAGACATCTGGTTTCTCAAGACTGGGCACTGGTCTGTTGAACACCAGAAGAGGCGGCCTGGACTTACAGCAGCCAGCCTGTGCACTCCAATCCACAGACACCTCACCGATGTGCCCACAGGCCATGCCATTCAGGTAGAGTTCCAGGGTTTAAGACTCTGGTTTGAGAAGCAAGGTAGCACCCCTGTCCCTAACTGTAGTCAAATTTCACAACCCTGGGCATAAGAACTCCCTGCTCAAACCCCCTTTTGAAACTGAAAACCAAAAACATCCAAGGCCACATGGGAATTGGTTGGGATCTGTAGAAATTGTGAAAGGAAAGGCTAGGGAGGCTGGGAGAACAGCGGTACCTGGCTCGTGACAACTAAGGACCCCATCCCAGGCCTGGCAGGTCAGGGGCACAGGACAGGAATAAGGTTCACAAAGGAGGGATGGAGGAACACAGGTACAGTTCAAGGAGCAGTTCTCCACCAGCGTGTCCTCTCCAGGCTGCAGAAACAGAAGCCAAGGATAAGGGCAGCCTGAAACCCCAGAGCCGCATTCATAGTCCCTCACCCTTCAAGCCCATTTCTACACTAGAAAGACAGAACATTGAATTTCATAGATATTCAACACTGAGTCACCTGACCATAAGGGCTACCCCCTGTTCAATTCAGACTTCAACTTAAGTTTTATTTTGGTCCCAGATGAGCTCTGATGATTTAATGAATTTTAACAATTTGGAATGATTTAGTTTTACCATCATGAATAGCGGGGAGGTTTCAGATTTCTCCAAAGCGATTAAGTCCCGGTAGCCTGCTATTCCTGAACAGAGCCGATTAACCCCTGGCTGGAGACTGCCATAAACTGCCCAGCCTTTCCCAAAGTAGAGGTCATATGACCGATTTAGTCATCAATAAGCTTGGTTGATGTGAGGATCTTGGCAAGCTGGCTTTTCAGGCCCAGGCTAACCGGTTTCAGCATGAGCTCAGAACAAGCATCCCGGTCACCTTGTATCGCCTCCCGTCCCGGAAGCAGCCGCACTCGTCCGCAGAGACGCAGGCGTTCCCATCGAAGACGTAGCCACTGTCGCACGCGCAGGCCTCCGTGCAGTTGGCGGGACAGTCCAGGATGGGCCGCACCTCTGCGCAGGCGGCCGCGCAGGCGTCCGCGCAGGGGCTGTAGTGGCTGAACTCTGGGCACCGCAGCGCTGGAAACCAAGCGACAGGAGGCGCCCGTCAGGATACAGCCGAGCCCTGCACCTCCCGCCACCGGACAGCAGCGCCAGCAGACCGACTCACGGCAAAATGCGCTGGTTCTCCAGGGCAGGATGGACACCCCGGCCTCCTGGCAGGCAGAGGCGTAGGCCTGTAGACTGGCGCACAGCGGCGCCCGGCCCGCCTGGGCCAGACACAGGTCATACATGCAGGCGCCGAAGAAAGACTGGGGGTCCACAACAGGGCTGCAGGCAGCAAAGGGGCCACTGGGAGCCATGGTCAGCCAGCAGGAGCTCTCTTCCTGAACCCAAGATGTCGCCACCTGGGGGTCACAGTGGGGGCAGGCCCCCCCACAGCCGTCGCTGCAGTCCTCCCCCAGCACAGGCGCTCTCCAGGAGGCGCCGAGCTCCTGCGGGTCCTCCGTCAGCCTGCCGTCTGGGAGCTGGAGATCATCCCAGGGATTCCCGTTGAAGTTCCCACACAGGCCATACAGCTGGTCCCTGTGGCCGTCTGGGATCATCAGCGCCACGTGGTACTGAAGGTCAAAGGTCACTTTCACCAAGCTATGGGCATGGATCACCACACCGAGCCCTCGCCGGTAAACTCGCACGCCGGGGCGCGAGAAAGGGAGGTTTTCCAGCACTCCATCCACCTGAATGGGAAACCACAGCCATTTTACATCAAACTTGGTTTAAGAAAAGCATTGCATCAAAACCCAAGATAGCAACTTGGGATTTAAACCATCTTCCACGTGAAAGTGTGGAGATCTAATCATAGCTCCACACTGCTGCCAAGATCTTATATGCAACAAGTAGGTGGAGTTCCTGAATTTTAAGAGGGGCCCTCCAAAGAAAAGTCAATTGTCTTAAACAGCTGTGAAGTAGAGAGGAGCGATTTATCCAAGTTGAAAACCAACTGATGTCCTCGGGATGTGGTGCAAAAATCACATATCCTCACCTCCACTTTCCCAGCATGCTCCCGGCTCAGGCTGAAGTTCTGCCCTGAAACCTCCAGCTCCACCCGGTTGGTGAGCCAGACAGCCGATCCCTCCTGTTGCTCATTTTGCACCCGCACAAAGAAGGATGCCAGGCCACCCCCTGCACCCCACTTGGGGATCCTCCTGGCCAGGGTGTAGGTACAGTTCCCTCGGAAGTCAAAGTCTCGCCCATCGAAGGTGTGGTAGTGCATGCCACCCAAAACCGAGCACCTCCCATGCAGAGCTGGCAGGTGACACCCCAGCACCCCATCTTTCACTCGGCACTCCTCCCCACTGGAGCAGGAGGCCGCCTGACACTGGAGCACCCCACCGAGCTGGCAAGTGCACAGCTGTTGGCAGAAGTCAGTGTAGTAGGTCTCCCCAGACAGAAGATAACCACCATCGTTGAGACAGCCACACTGCTGGGGGGGCACACAGGCACCCCCACTGCGGAGCAGACCGGGGTCACACTGGCAGTCCTCACGGCATGGCGAGGAGGAGAGTGCAGGCACAGGGGGCGGAACACTCACACAGGACGGAGGAACAGCATCCGAGCAGAGACTGTAGTGGCTGCCAGCTGGGCAAAGCAGGTCTGCTCAAGGAGAAAAGGGGAAAATGCTTTTTCAACTCCAGAAACCCACAGGAAATTAATGGGTTTTTGCATAAAGAGTAAGTGGTTCCAAGGTCTACCCATCTGGTCTGTTCTAGCATTGTGAAGTTTAAGATCTGTATAACACTGCCACCTAGTGGAGCCAGTTTCCCCGCTTACAACACTATCTAATGGTAGTCAGGAGAAACCCTTCCAGTAAGAGCAGGCAGCTCTTTATTGTACAAGTTGTGATCATTTAGGATTCCCATGGAGTTGAGCGCCATCATAAAAATCCAGAAGTATTGGGATATGCCCAAAGAGCAAGTACTACAAGCTTGTTTATGAATTTGTTAATTCAGGGTGCAACAGCTACATAACACCTCAGAAGCACCCTCTGCTGGTGACTCAGTTTTATAGCACAAGCAAACATTCACTGCCTGCGATTTGATCAGCACATGGATGGCGCTCATGTGCCCCCTTTTCAACAAATGGGTTCAGATTTCAGATAAGCATGGGGAAGAGACGTAGTTAAAGCAAGCCAGAGCGATCCAGAAAGGCCCTAGGCGTTTAGCTGCTCGATTTCTGCTCATGCTCAATCACACAACTTCAATCTGGCATAAATCAGTTTAAAAAGCGAGAAAGCTTCCCCCGCCCACTGCTGAAGAGCAAAGGCAGTCAGGTCTGTTTCAAGAGTTATGCACACTCACCGCAAAAAGTGGAATTTCTCCAGGGAGAGATGTGGACTCCAGCTTCTTGGCAGGCAGAGACATAGCGTGCCAGGGACTGACACAGAACCGACTGCAGGCCCCCACTAGAACAGACCTCCCCCACACAGTTATTGAAGGACCTGTGGGCGTCCACAGTGGAGTGACACTCTCTGAAGGGCCCACTGGGGTCAGTGAGCATGGCACAGGAATCGCGTCCCATATACAGCTCCTTCTGCAGCTCCGGACATCCCAGACAGGTGTCCCCTTTGCAGCCATCCACACAGTCGGGATCACCTCCGACTCTCCAGCTCCGCCCAAACTCATCCATGCTCTCGGCCAGCCGGCCGTCTTGTCCTGTCAGGTCATCTGTGGAGTTGGCATTGTAGTTCCCACACAGGCCACAGAGGGCGCCTGAGTACACACTGGGCACTGCAAGAGTGACATGGCTGGTGCTGTCGAGGGTCAGGGAGAGACCAAAGTCCGCTCTGACAACCATGTAGAGCCCTGCGCTGTACGTCACCACCTTGTCAGAGTGCATGAAATAAGGGAGTGATTTGAAGAGGCCATCCACCTTGAAGAGGAAAGGACACAAAGGTTTAGCATGGAGGAAGGTCCACCTGCTGCAGATTGATTCCTTTGTCACTTCTGTAACTGCAGGAGCCCTGTTGCCCATGTGGTTTGAGTCACAACCCTGCAAGATCTACACCATGCAACACCCAGATAACACTGCCATGGCTATCGAGTGGTGCTGTGTATGCTGGGAGCCAACAAGCAACTGGGATCAAACCCCAGCAGGCATAGAACTGCGCTCAACATCTGCACACTTGGACCTCTTGGAAAGCAGTACGCGTTTTGGGACTGAATCCTGAACAAAGGTTGTTCAAACTTCTCAAAAATTCTTGACAAATCAATGCTACATGACCACCAACTGCCTTTCTTCTGCAGTTTGCAAGCTCACAACGCTCCACTCGTGCAAGAACACGACTTGCACCGTCGTGTGGGGAAAGTCATGGTGCGAGAAGACCTTACCTGGATTCTACCGTCACCGTTGGTGCCGATCTCCATGGTGATGCCGTACACATTCACGGTCAACATCACAGCCGGTGACACGCCCCTCCCCCTCTGGATCCAGACCGTGAACGGGGTCAGACTGGGGTCCCCAGAGCACAGCCCCACCAGCTGATAAACACAGCCACCTTGGAAGTCATAGCCGAGGCCATCAAAAGTGACGAAGTGCAAACCACCCTCAGACGAACAGGATTTGACCCCTAAGGGCTGGCACCGCCTCACCCCGCCCACCAGCTGACAGGTCTCCAGTGGCCCGCAGGTCACCTGCCTGCAGGTCACCCGATAGGTTAGGGGGTCACAGGTGCACTGCTTGTGGCACTCATCCACCCAGAAGGTCTCATTGGCTGGGTAGTAGAATCCATCGTGGGTACAGCCGCATTGACTAGGTGCCACACACTCCCCCCCGCTGAGCAGGAAGCCCGCGTCGCACTGGCACGTCTCCACACAGGCAGCCTGGCACCGAGCCGGGGCGTCGGGGTCACCGCAGGTCGCTGGGCACGCCGAGCCACAGGGCTCGTGGTGGCTGTTCTTGGGACAGTGCCACGCTAGAGGGGAAGTTCCACATGAGCAATGTGTACAGACAGAGGATCCACACTGACAGCTGGTGGACTTCCTCAGCACATACAAACAGACCAGAGGACAGACTGAACAGCCCATCCATTCCCCACTCATCGGGCTGGTTTAGTAGTAAAGTCAGCCAAAACATGATCAGAGGAAAACCATCCAGCTGGCTGTGGCAGCTCCTAACCCCCACAGTCCTTTACAAGATGGGCCTCAGTCTTCCCTGGGGTTTATACAGGACTAAATCAATTTCTGGAATAGACAGCTGTGCAATTCAGCTCCACACGGCACCAGAAAGCAGCTTACTCCCAGAACTGTGGGGCAACCTGGAACCCACTGCAAGCCAGAACTGTCCCCCTCTCCTTCATCAGGGGGGAATCTGGAGACCAACACAGCTAGCTTAGTCAGTACATGTCTGGGAGGAATACAATTAGAGCACGTTTTATCATCTATGAATTAGTAGACTGCAGCCTTTTCAATTCTTTTCAGAATCACAAGCCAGGAAAATGCCTGTTACACACGAGAGCCATGAAATGCAGAAGGGCCTTACCCATGAAACAGCCTAGTGCCCCTTTGTCCACTCTGCATTCCAGTCCCTCGTCACAGGCTGCGGGTACACATGACAGGCCAGCAGGGGGCGTGCAGGTGCATCTCTTGGTGCACCTCTCTTCCCAGGTTGCCTCGCCAGGCTGTTGAGCAGAGATCAGTTAGAAAAACACTGCATGCACCGACTCACACCCCCCCCCCCCGCCTGCTTTGCACAAAACCATCCAGCAGTTTTCCCCCGAATTAGTCTTCAGTCTGAACAGGTAAAACCAGGTTTGACACCTTTAAGTTGACAAGGGAAAAAAAAAAAAAGAAATGCCGATTTTAGACAGCCAGCCTTGAAATCCAACGGTTGTCAGAAAATGCATTAGTCAGAGCACTGAGTCAGCTATGGGCACAGGGCAGAAAAATCAGACCCAACCCATGTTCCAACACTGCTGCAATTAAGGCATTAAGCAGATTATGGGCATTTCTACTCGTATGTCAGTCACACTCATGTCAAGTTAGGCAATGGCTTGTAGGCATAGCACAGTACTTATCTACATGGAAAGCTGCAAAACTGGAAACTATTGCTCCCATTCCAAGTTGATATTTAATGATGAGAGCCAAGTGTTCCCCCCCCAAACCTGCATGTTTTCTACATGGCAACAGCAGTGCACAGCAGGGGACGCTTAGCTGTTTACATCGCAGATGGATTAAAAAAAAACAGCCCAGCTGAAGAGGTTAACTCCCACAGCCCAAGAAAATACAGGGGAGGGAAAGAAATTGAACAGGTAAGCAATAATCAAAAGAGTGGTACCTTATAATAGCGGCCATTGTGGAAGCAGCCACATTTGTCAATGGCAACGCAGCCTTCACCACTGAACTGGAGTCCCGGGGCACACTCGCACCCCTCCACGCAGGTCTGTGGGCACCTCCCCCACAGGGCCCCGGCACAGGACAGGGGGCACATCTTTGCACAAAGCTGGTACTGCGAGCCAGGCGGACAGGTCAGAGCTGGAAGTCGAGGGGTGTGCAGTTAACCATCCAGCACAGGAACGACCACACAAGGCCCAGCTGCAGGTTTCATCAAGGTTAGACAAGCACTCTTCCATGGTGCAGGTTTCCCTGCCCTCCATACCCTGAAGAGCCCATAGCTACACCAGAAACCCTGGCTCCATCCCACCTGCTCAGCTACTGTAGCTGTGCAGAATCAAAACTCAAGGCTTGGAGAGGCAAATAAGCTAGCTGAAGTTTCTTCACATGTATGGAATTGACCTTTACACAGGTCCTAGAGCAGGGACATGTGTAACTCATGTAAGCAGCAACATGTTAAAATTAACTGCAATGTCAAGACCACCTCCTTTCCAGTATTAATGCACAAGCATGCATATTTGCTTTAATTCTTAAAGCATTCCAGGTTCAAGCATCCCAATAAAAGCCAGTAGTTTTAAAGGCTTCCTGATCTCCTGAACCCTAAAGTTCAGACATAAGAGGAATTAAGAGCAACCCCAAACACAAGCAGAACTGCAGTAGTGGGGTAGGAAATGCATGGTCTTGGGGGCTCAAGGGCAGCCCAACTGAACCCCAGTAATAACAGGGCTCTTGAAAGTCCAGAGTAGGACTTGTGTAAAGGTCTTGACAAAGGTTCTGCACTTGCTGGAAGCAGGCATCAATCTGGGGTGAAGACTGTCCATTCCAGTACAGAAACTCACAGCACAGCTCCGGGCTCCTCCAGGGCAGGATGTCGACTCCGGCATCCTGGCAGGCGGCAGCATAGGCCTGCAGACTGCGGCAGAGCTGCGCCAGCAACCCCTGGGACAGGCACAGGTCGTAGATACAGCTGCTGAGGAAAGGCTGGGGATCCACCACCGACACACAGGCAGCGAAAGGGCCTCCAGGAGCCCCGATCATCCCGCAGGAGTGCTCCGACCCAAACTGAGAGGCCGCTCCGGGGTCACAGCGAGGGCAGGTCTCCCCACAGCCCTTTGGGCAGCCCGCCCCCAGAGCGGGGACTGTCCAGGCAGCCCCAAGCTCCTGGGGATCGCTGGCCAGCCGGCCATCCGGGAGCCGGAGGTCATCCTCAGGGCTGCCATTGAAGTCCCCACACAGACCACACACCTGGCTGCCGTAACTCCCGGGCAGGGAGACCAGAAGGTAGTACTGCAGATCGTAGAGCAGCACCAGCCCCGCCTGCGTCTCCACGCGCACTCGCAGGCCGTGCTGAACGGCACTGACCCGGTCCAGGACCGCCGGGATGGTCCAAGTTACACCATCCACCTGGGAGAAGAGGGAAGATCTCAGCAAGCACCCCAGCCATGCACAGAGCAGGCTTCCGACTCCACACAACAGCTGCCTGGAGCCTCCCGATGAAGAAGCAGCACGAGCTGTTCCTTTTCACACCAGGTACTCAGCTTCACAGTTAGGGCACATGTAAAAATCGCTGATCTTGGAGAACATGAGCGATATAGTCCTAACAAGGGCTTTGCACTGACTGCCATCTGATCCAAAAGGAAAGCTGGATCATAAAACCATTCCTAGAAGTTATGGGAGTCATATTGATGGACATCCCTGGGACTACTTTAGACAGAGCTTGACTTTAGGGAGGGGGCATGAACTCCATGTCAAAGCAAGTTCAGGTGTACAGCCATCGACTTCCATTCACCACTAGCTCCATACATCCTCTTGATATGGGGTTGATTTAGTGTTTTGATGCATTCTCAAGGCCAACACCTTCAATGTCTGGGCTGACTAGTGACCTCTAGTGGCAGGGCAGGGGAGTCACAGCTCCCTAGCCTGCCACACCCTGACTCCTTTGATCTCCAAGTGTTGCTAGCCCACGCAGTTAATTCCCCCCGGGCCACAGCTCACCAACCTGGACTTCCCCAGCGCGCCCCTTCAGCAGGGCGAAGGTCATCCCGTAGATCTCCAGCTCCACGCGCTCATGCTGCACCTGCACCGAGAAGGGCTCCACCGGGACCCCAGGCCCCGAGCCGGGGCAGCTCTGCGCCAGCGTGTAGGTGCAGTTCCCCCACAGGTCGAACGCCCGCCCGTCGAAGGAGCGGTAGTGCAGGCCCCCGGCCACCGAGCACCCGGAATGGCGATGGATGGGGTTCACCACTCCACTATCAAGTGCTGCCAGTGGGTAACACCCACGTGTACCCTCCCGCATGGCGCACTGCTCGCCCTGGGGGCAGGAAGAGGGCTGGCACTGCACCCGATTGCCCGCGGAGCAGGTACAGAGCTGCGTGCATTGTGAGTCGGGGAAGAAGCGGTCCCCAGACTGGTAATACACACCCTCATGCAGGCAGCCACAATGGGAGCTCGGGACGCACTGGTCACCACTGCGCACAAACCCGAACAGGCAGCGGCAGTCCTCCCTGCAGGTGATGCCCACAGGCCCTGGGGACTGGATGCAGGAGGCAGAGGGCGATGTGGAGCACAGGACGTAACGGCTGTTGGCAGGACAGGAAAGTTCTGGAATGACCGAATAAGCAAAGTGAGGACTTTGTGCACAACTAGAGAGCAATCTTAAATCAGCCAGTTCAAGCAAGATGGCAGCTCTAGTCTGAACTAGAATTACCAGCAAGCAGTGCAGGAGCAACGGAACATCCTCGGTCATCTGGCCTACTGGAAGGCAGATGCACGCCCTAGAAGAGGCTTGGCATTCTGGAGCACAAGCAGCTTCCTTGAAGCGTGCTAGGCTTGGTTAATTCTCCATCACTACAAACCAGCACCATTTTTTACATCAAGATGTCACAGGCTGGAACCAGCTGAAACGGCGCTCCACATCTGGAGCGCTTCGTTAGGTGAGCATACCTGGGGACCTGTGGGGAGCGTTGCTGGCATCACTTACCACAGAACCCTGAGGACCGCCAGTGGTAGATGTTGGCTCCTGCCTCCTGGCACTGCCCCACATAGCTGGCAAGAAACTGGCACAGGACGCCCTGGCGGCCCTGGCTGAGGCAGACGTCGCTGAGGCAGTTCTGGAAGAACCTGTCGGGGTCGACAGCACGATGGCACTCCCTGAAGGGGCCCAGAGGGTCAGTGAGCATGCCGCAGGAACTGCGTCCCAACAGGGTGGCTCTCTGCGCCTCGCTACAGGCCGGCTGGCCCTGCGGCCGGGCATCCTGGCAGCCGGGCACCTGGCTCGTCCTCCAGCTCCTCCCGAAAGTGGTGGGGTCAGAGGTCAGCTGACCGCTGCTGGTGGCGAGGTCGTCCGCGGGGTTGTTGTTGTAGTTCCCGCACAGCCCACAGAGGAAGCCGGCGTATGTCCTGTTGAGCGCCAGGGTGACGTGGTTGTTCCAATCGTAGGTTAAAATGAGGCCGAAGTCGGTTTCGACAGTCGCCGCCAGACCCCTCCTGTACATCTTCACTTTCCCTCCGCTCAGCAGCGAAGGGAGGCTGATCAGGATGCCATTGACCTGAGGGAAGACAAGTCAAGACTTTTCCTGCAAGCAATAAAATGGGAAACCTAAAAAAAAAAAACATTAACCACATGGATTGTTCCCTACTCCTACAGCCCACTGTGTAAAAGGCTTTCTGTTCTGAGGTTTAACTGTACTTCCTCTTTTACTCTGAAGCAAACCACTGGGCTTACTTGGACAAACATGCACACCCACCCCATGTGCCCTCAATCCTGTTCAAGACTAAAACGACTGGAGCTAGAGGAACTCCATCTCATCTTACCACAATAACCCCCCATTGTGCCAAATATCCCAGACATTCCTAGGGCTTCAATCCCAGATCTTAAGGCTGTTTCTGCTTCCCCACAAGCAGACTCACCAGGACGCGGCTCGTGTGCTCTCTGGTGATCTCAATCTGGTACCCATGCACCAGGATCAGCACGGTCTTGGAGCTGGCCGCCCCTGTGGGGCCCTCCTGCTCGTTCTGGACGCGCACCTCGAAGGGCTCCAGCCCCAGGGAGCCAGGGCACGATGCGGCCAGCTGGTAGACACAGCTGCCCTCGAAGTCATACCTACGCCCATCGAAGGTGGTGTAATGAGGGTCTCCCTCCACTGAGCAGATCCCCAGCTGGACTGGATGACACCCCAGTTCACCACCCACAGAGCGGCAGAGCTCATTGGGCTGGCACTGAGCCGGGACACACCGGACCTGGTGGGCAGAGGGGTCACAAGTGCACAGCTCTTGGCACTGGTTGTCAGCCCAGAACTGCTGCCCGGGCAAGTAGTAGAAGCCCTGGTAGGTGCAGCCACACTGCTGGGGCAGGACACACCCTCCCCCACTGAGCAGGAAGCCCACATCACACTGGCACGTCTCCACACAGGCAGCCTGGCACCGAGCCGGGGCATCGGGGTCACTGCAGGTCGCTGGGCACGCTGAGCCACAGGGCTCGTAGTGGCTGTTTGCAGGGCAAGTCAGGGCTGCAACACAAAGTGGAAGAGGCCAAGCATGAGGCAGGAACAGCCCCCCCCCCCAATCAAACAGCCACCTGTAGGTCAGTACTCTGCCCCACAGAAGTCAGGGAAGTGCAGGGCTGGGATGGATGGGATTCTGCATCACCACTCCATTATAAACCTTCAAGATCGCTGCTCTGCGCTGCACAGAACAGTAAGTTTTAAATGCACAAGGCTAAGAAGCGAGGGTATTACTCATCCATCACGCAAACTAGTTTAAAACCAGAATCATCGGCTTGATCCTTCTGTTCTGGCACCACAGACTCAGCTGAGCCATGAGGGGAGCCCAGCACCCGGAGATTGCGGTACTTACGGCAGTGCGCCAGGCCTCTCCAGGAGGAGACCTGGATCCCGGCCCACTGGCAGGCATCCGCGTACGTCTTCACCGCCCTGCACAGGAGCTCGCCGGCGCCCTCGAAGACGCACAGGTCGTAGATGCAGCCGCGGACGTAGGGCGTGGGGTCCACAGCCGCGCGACAGGGGGCGAAGGGCCCCAGCTGGTCCTCCAGGAGCCCGCAGGAGGACCTGAGGCTGAACCGGCTCAGCTGCTCGGCGCTGCACTGTGGGCATGGGCCGCCTCCGCAGCCATGCTGACAGCCGCCATCGCCCCCGGCGCCGCCCGTCACTGCCCAGCTCCGCCCGAAGTCCTCCTTGCCCAGTGCCCGCCGCCCGTCGGGGGTCAGCAGGTCGTCGGAGGGGTCGTCGTTGAAGTTGCCACACAGGCCGCAGACGGCGCCCGCCAGATCCCGGCGCAGCTCCAGCTGCAGGTGGTGGAGCCAGTCGAAGCGCAGCAGCAGGCCGCCGGCCGTCGCCAGCACTGCGGAGAAACCGCTGTGGTACAGCACCAGCGCCCCGGCCTCCAGGCGGATGGGCAGGTAGTGCTTGCTCCCATTGACCTGCAAGGGCAGCCCAGAGCAGGGAAGTCAGAGCGTCCCAGTGTGCATTCTGCCCAAAGACCAACACCCCCCACCCATCTCAAACCGCTCTATCCAATCCAGGGTCCCAGCAAGGGACATGTGGAAAGCAGGACAGGACTTTGCCTTCTGGACTGATGTCACACTAGACACACTTACATTTGGGCCAGATTTCCCAGAGGCCAATTCATTTGTCAGCACGCCTTTGGACTGCTGGGGGAAACCTATGCATACATGGGGAACATACAGACTCCACACAGACAGCACCCCAGGAGTTCAACCCAGGACCCCCAACACTGTGAGGCAGCAATATTAAGCCCTGCACTCCCCTGCCAACGAAATCAGAACTTGTATCCAACACAAGCACCATTCAGGGCCCCCACCACACAGTCAAAAACCCACGACCGTGGCACACGCACCCTCACTTGCGGCTCCTCGCCCCTCATGATGGTGATGTTGACCCCCGGCAGGGTCACATGCACCTCGCGCACGAAGGAGAGCCTGGCATCCCCGCGGTTCTCGTTGGCAGCCTGCACAGCGAAGCCGCCGGGCAGTGGTGGAGCGCCAGGGCAGGACGTCTGGGAGATGGTGTAGGTGCAGCTGCCCTGGAAGTCGAAGGCAGTGCCGTCGAAGGTCAGGTAGTGAGGGTCCCCCCAGGCCTGGCACAGCCCAGCAGTTGAAACGCACATGGGCACCCCAGCTTTCACCACACACTGCCGACTGTACCCACAGCGCACCACCTGGCACGGGTCCCGAGCTGTACGGAGAGGGGAAGAGACCAACATCATGCCAGGAAACACAGCAGGAAGGCTTGTTGCTCATGAAACTGAGCATGTGCAACACTGGCATTGGCGTGAGCTGATAAACAGATGAGAATTATGGTTTGTCTGTCTATTTCCAGGCCGATTCATCCAGTTCGGAACCGTGGGAGATACTGCAAGCAACAAGTGCAAGGCAGGACACACCCAATGTGGGAGGAGACCCACATGAACAAGGGGAGAATACGCCAGCTCCACATAGAGAGCACCCCAGAAATTGAACCCAGGGTGTCAGTTCTGTGAGACACCAATGCAAACAGCCATTCTGCCTCAGGACACATTTAGACTTCAGAATTCTAACTTTGCTTCTACTGAACAAGGATTAAAAGGCCCCTATTCTGCAGGTCAGAAATGAGACTTGGAGAATTTTAAAAGCTCCTTGTTAACATACCGATCCACTTCCTCACAACAGGAGAAGGGTTAAAACCAAGACCATTAAAAATCCACTTAAGCAGTTTTGCTGTATAGTCAGGTACCTGCTGCAATGCGTTTCATCTTCCCGATTTCCTTTTCCTCTGTTCTTATACAGACGGAAAGGGAAAAAAAAAAAAAAAAAAAAAAAGACATTCAAGAAGGGGTCACAGCAACACAGAAAGCATCACCTGTACCGGAGCACAGGCCCGGGTAGCTGTAGGAGCTGGTGGGACTGGTGCCGATGACATACACCCCGAACTGCCCGTCCAGCTGCTGCAGGCTGTGCTGCCCGGGGCTGCCGATGGGCAGCAGGCCCCAGGACTGGTCCACGCCGGCCACGCTGTGCCAGGACACGCCGGGAGGGAGAGGGACCCCGTCGTAGCGCAGCTGGATGCCGGACGAGCCCTTGGCCACCACGACAGCGTGGGTCTGGAAGCCTGGTCGGGCAACGAGGCCAAAGTTCAGGCAGGAGCGGTCAGCGGAGAGGAGGCTGATCAGGAAGGGGGCGGCCGCCCCAGAGCAGAAGTAGACCACCTGCACCCCATTGCTGGCTGTGATGTAGGCAGCGCTGGAGGGGTTGACTGGGAGCTCCTCCACAGCGCCCCCCAGCAGCGTTCTCTCGTGCTGTGCCTGATTGTCCCGAACCTGCAGCCGCGTGGTCAGGTAGGTGAAGACGTACAGCAGGTCTGAGGAGGACTGGGTGGGCAGAGGGGGCACCACGTAGGTGTCGCCCCAGCCTGAGGTGGGCAGCAGCTGCACAAACCCATAGCTGCACCCCTGGCTCCCCTCCGGGGCACAGGTGTACCCACACACCACCCCCACGGCCTCCTGGGACGTGATCTCGGAGCCGGACAGGCTCTGCGGGCTCTGCAGCTGGGCGCTCCAGAAGGGGCCCAGGCGGAGCGTCAACACGTCCCCCCGGGAGTACGCCCTGCCCTGGAAGGAGACTGGCGCGGCGAGCACGATGTCCACGAGGTTGTTGGACGCGTGATTGGTGATCACAATCTCCGCGAGGGACGCCTGGCCGGGCACCAGCGGCGCCATGGCGTAGTAATGGTTGCCCCAGAAGCCCACGGGGTAGAGCAGGCTGGCGGCGCAGGAGCCGGGCCTGCAGCGGAGGGCGAGGACCGACACCTCCTGGTCGGCTTGGACGAGGAAGGCGCTGGGCGAGTAGGAGCCCAGCATATCCACCTGGGCCGGCAGGGACACCGTCGTCATCTGGCCGCCGGCGAGGGAGAGCTCCTGCCTGAAGCTGGTGTTGTACACCAGCACCGTGACGGCGGTCGAGCCCGCGGACGAGGCGGCAGCGATCGTCACCTCCCGCTGCACGTCCGAGCCCGGGTCGCCATCCTGCGGGAAGACATTAACGAACTCCCTCCCGGTGATCCCCGCCCAGCAGAGACCTGCAGGGAGACAAGGGACCCCATTAAATCCAGGCCCATCCTGCACTGTGCTGAAGCCGCACCATTTCAATCACCAGATACCTGCAGGATGAGGAGGGCAGGGCAACGAGCACAAAGCAGTGTAGCCTCTTTTAATGATGTTTGATGATAGATGGCGTTAAAAAGAATCCTTACAACACTTGTATAGCACTTCTCTGGACACTCCACTCAAAGCACTTTGCAGGTAATAGGAACTCCCCTCCACCAACACCAGTCTGCCCCCCCACACACCAGCTCTCAGTGGGGAGGAGACCAGCGGGATGAAGCCAGTTCAGAGATGGGGATTAGGAGGCCATGATGGGTAAAGGACAGGGGGAAATGTGATCAGGATGCCGGGGTAACACCCCTACTCTTTTCAAGAAACACCCTGAGATTTTTTTAATGACCAGGGAAAGTCAAGACCTCCGTTTTACTTCACATCTGAAAGATTTTTACAGTGTAAAACTGGTCCCACTAACACCTCTTCCAGAAGTAGCCTTCACTTTCCCAGGAGTCTCCCATTCAGGTACTGGCCAGGCTCACACCTGCTGGGCTTCAGGGGGCTGCCAGCTGTAAATAGTCCTCATTCCCAGAGGAAGAGCTCTAATTCAAGGAAGCAGGGGGGAAACTTCCAGTCTCATTTCTTGCAGCACACAGCCCTTTACACACCACACCTGCCTTCTTTCTGAGGTCAGGTTAATCCAGACAAGCTGCAAGAATAAGCAGAAGCCATCCAGCTGGATCCTGAAATTCCAGTTCAGCAGGCTCCGATACACACTTGTTGTGGCGCATGTGAAACAGAACAAAACTGGAGACGAGACCTGCAGCTGCAGCACACCGACCTGAGTCAGGAGGGGGCCCCCCCATGGCTGGACGCCCCAGAGGCCAAGAGAAACCAGCACCTCGAGGGACATTAACCCTTTGAGAAGTGATCTTAAGTAGAGCTTGATCTTTTCTTACCCAAACGTTGCTACTTAACTCCCCAACTGGTATCAGGAGTGGCATCACCTGCTGGTTAAAATAGTCATTCTAAAAGCAAAGGATACTTAATTGTGGACAAATCAAGAAGAACAGGATATTGCTGTGCTGGAATTTGTCCCAAAGAGATCAAGATGCGGTCTACTAGTCCCACACTGAAGCAAAATGGAGAGGGGGACAAGTAGCAATCAATAAGTGCTCTGAACCCTCTAAGGCACTTCACACAAAAGGTGGTTGGAGTGTGGAACAAGCTACCCAGACACATTGCAATAACAGCTGGATAAGATGCTCGGATTCGTTACCAACTACTAAGCTTGATGGCTTGAATGGGCTCATCAGCTCGATTCTTACATGACGCTTTGACCCGAAGACTCCTCAGAAGAGGGCAGGGCACACAGAAGCAAGAAACTGCAAGCCCCAGGCCAACAGGGTGGAATACAGAACCTCGTGCAGAGGCCCGATCGAGCTCGACTCACACGATGACCCAGTGGCAGCCAGCTGTGGCAGGAGCTGCTCGTCCAGATCACCTTTGCCTTACAGTAATCAATACAAACAAGGATCTTGCCTTTATTCAGCTCGCTAATGCCTAGGAGGTTTAAGATAACGCCTATCTAGACACTGCAAAAGGGAAATTGGCAGAGGAACACTTAATACAAGCACACGTCTGGCAGAAGATTTTTTTAATTAACACCCAGCCTAGATCTCTGGCCCCAGGGGATAAAACCATACTCCCCACCCTATAAGGGCACAGCACACCAGCGGCCAGGGGGCAAACTGGCTGAAGGAGAGCATCAGGCGCCCCAGACCCTGCGGCAGGATGGTTCTGCTGAATGGCCAGCAGAGGCTGCGCTGTGAAACCCTGCCCATGCCGTCCAGGTCTGTAAACAAGTCAGGACTCGGAGCACACTAACACACATGGTGGATTACGATGCATCTTAATCTAAGAAAACGGGAAACCGTTTTGTTTTTGACCAGGAAATAGTTCAAGACAAGGAAAGACTACTAAAAAAAAAAAACCTCGCAAGAGGCTGGTAGCGCAGAGCGAGCCCTCGAGGGGAAGTGTCTGATCGACACTGTGGCGGTATTTGACCTTTACAAAAAACTGTTTACGTCTTGGTTGCTGACTGACAGGGCTTGAGCTGCAAAACAAAAAAAAGCTTTCGGAAAGTTCAGCGCTGGGCTGCAGCCGCCCAGCAGGGTGTCGGCTTTCAGCGACGCCAGCCAATCAGAGCCCGAGCTCGGCCCCGGACCCGGGTTATACTTCACCTGCACCTGCAGGAAGGCAGCGCAGGAGCCCGGCGCCGCACACAGCGACACCTCGACGAGCTTGCGACAGGTAAGAGCGGGACCCCGGCGGTAATATTGAACATTTGCTGCTCTATCGAGAGAGAACGCGGATAAGACACGCAGCTGGCGGGCTCTCGCCCCTGCTCTTAGCCTCTCCAGATGTTTTGGGTAAAGGAAATGATTTTTGGGGGGGCAGATTCGGGGTGCAGTCAAACCCATATCTTTCTGCTGCGAAAGACTGAGGTCACATTTGGTTTGTAATCCCGTCGAGAGCCAGGAATTGAAACAGTTGGGCCGCTCTGCGCCAGGAGCGTCTAGTTGGTTTTTTACCCCTCGGTGAGCTCGCAGAAAAGACACTTCATTGCCACCAACTACCGCTGCACGCTGTATTGTTGTGCACTTGATAAAGTGATTAATTCGGACCTCCTGGGAACCCGGACTACGGTGTCTCGGCGGATTTTCATTCCTGCGCGGTTCGGCACTTCACTAGCTGGGTTCTGCCTGAAGGCAATTGGAGTTGCCCCTTTCTAAAGACCCCGGGGAGCCTGGAGACGTACTGGGGACTGCAGGAATGCACTCCTCTGGTCTAGAAGTCTATTTCTACAGCTGGCTGAGCATTGCTGACCGATCCGCTCTGCCCCGCGGTGCAGTATCTCCGGGCGACAGCGCTGAGCCGTTCAGATCAGACACGGCCGTCCCCCCCATCTAGGGGACAGTGAGAGAGGAGGCTTAAAACGCGACCACTTGTTTTGATCTGCGGATATTATGGTGTGGGTGTCGCTTCTGAAGTCTGAGGGCATCTGCAACATCCTGTAAGCCTGCGCACCGCTCTGTCCCGTCTGGTGCCCACGGCCACTCCCACTCATTAGTAACCAGCTGTGCAAACAGCTCACCTGCACAGCTCCGCGAGCGGGCAGCCTGCTGTGCAGATCTGCAGCGCGCGGAACTCTTGGCGTGCTCCCCGTCCTCCGACTGCGGGAAAGGTGCTCTCCGGGCAGGTGCAGGGAGGCGTTCACGCACCGTTAAATAACTTGACTTTCCTCCCAACAGAAACAAAAATACACTCCCACCCCACCCCCCGCTCAGTTTGCCCAGGTATTCGAAACAATGACCCATTATCCTCGCAACTGCAAATCAGAGGTTATTTGTATTATTTTTTACAACTGGCTTCCTGTTAAAGTTCATGCGTTGCATAATCGGCATAATGGAGCTTACCATAATTGAGCAGGAAATACGCGTGTACCAGAAAGTGTATCCACGGCATCGCTGTGGGAGGGAACGAGACCAGTTAGAGTACGTAAATGTTATTTACATAACACACTAACGGGTTAAGGAGACTCCAGCTGAGAAGAGGCTTCTGAAAGACGTTTACCACAAGACAAAATTAAAAACTCCTGAGATCAGCTTCTGTTATAACGATATTCTCCGTGCTGTATATTAAGGGCGCCCTCGGTCATGCTTCTTAAACTTGTTTTCCTAGGCTCCGATACACTTGGAGCGATCCCGGTATATTAAAAAAAAAAACTCCCAACCCCTGTCTCCGTGAAGGTGAGTGACCTTACCTGACACCCTGGACATGAGCGCATCGTCCCTCCAGGCCCCATTTTTATCACACCCGCAGCACGCGCACAGGTGAGAGCAATTAACTTGAAGCGTTCTCACCTCCTAATTAATGAGTGACGCACTTTAATTAATGCATGTTACGTAACCGGTTTTGTTGCCGCAGTAGTTTTCTGTGGGGTCACGTGCAGCGAACTACCTGCAGTCCAGCCCGCAGCTCCGTGCTGCACTGGAGCAGCTGCAACAGAGAGGCCGCTGACACTCGTCCGCAGCATTCGGACTGTTCGCTTGTTCACTTGTATTGCACTGTCTGCACTTTGTGTTTTAACACTTGTTTTAACAATCGAGAGACTTTCTGTCAGTAAGAATCCCATTGTACCAGTACACGTACCGGTTACATACGGCAATAAATTTCAAGTTCGAGCTCCGTTCGAAACCTGTTCTCAGTTATAAGGAGCCCAGAGTCCCAGCTGTTGCTCTCTAGTGGTCCTGAAGCAGGAGACTGAAACCACCTCTTCACGGGCTTCAGGCAGCTCGGCCGCGGGCAGAGCGGAGCTCAGGATCACGCTAGAACCTCCCGAATACCGTGGAAATAATATCGTCGCTGAGTCGTGAATTTAAGCATCTGTCGCTTGAAAATTGCTATAATATTTAACTAAAATTGTTTTCCAGTCACACCGCATTTATTAATAAATACGTTTATTAACACGTATGAGCTGAAATGACCCTATAAGATCTGTTACAGAAGTCTCCTGAGTTTACCTTTTCAGAGCTGCAAATATATATATATATTAACATGTGCATGAAATCCACTCCCACGTACTGCCACATTATATTGCTGTTTTTATTTGAAATAATAAAATTGCTGGCGCTATCGGACATTATGGGACGGATTTGCTAACTCCGCTGTTAGGAACGTGCAGTGGGCGCCTTGGTCATTGTTCAGCACAGCTGTAACTTACTTATCTGACTCCCTGCCTCCCCAAACATACAATACAAAAACTCAGATAAAGTGTAACAGATGTAGCCCCAGTAATTGCACAAATCTTACAGTTATAGTGTTGCAGGCACGAAGCCATGAATGTGCTGTGGTTCCTTATTCGCCTGAAGGATGTCCGTATGAAAGCCCCTACAATACCGTACGTGTTCAAACTCGCATCCCAGCGGCTGTTCTTGTTTGTTCCGTGAATGATTGCAATTGAGTATCAAGGACCCTTGTCTACTATATTTTAACGTTAATTCCGTCCTTGAATTTAAAAAAAAAAACATTTAACTGCCAGGGACATTCAGTTACGTACAGACGCGAGGCAAAGTAATAATTCTGTATTGACGTGGCCAACATCTGAGTCAATACG
The DNA here is from genome assembly GCF_059453375.1 of Lepisosteus platostomus. Classification (NCBI taxonomy): domain Eukaryota; kingdom Metazoa; phylum Chordata; class Actinopteri; order Semionotiformes; family Lepisosteidae; genus Lepisosteus; species Lepisosteus platostomus. The sequence goes on along the minus strand of NC_142636.1, from coordinate 15,436,180 downwards.
CTCCGGTTCCGGGCCCTTTGCAGTCCGAGCTCATTAGAACGACAGCAGTGCTGAGCTCTCGGCGCCGCACCGAGCTCCGGTCCAGCTGCTCTCCAGCGGCGCTGCAGGGAGCTCAGAGCTGGAGATGATCTCCGGGTGGTCATTCTGTTAACGGGCCCGCAACCGAACACACAACTGCGAGCTTAATCCGAAAGTCCGTTGCAATTGACCCTTAAAGTTTTCAAGTGAATATTTTTGAACATGAAAACAGGGGAAGGTGGCTAATTAAATACGTCTTTATTATGACGGCAATGCAAGCATCTGACCAAACTGGGGCACAATCTCACCGCGCCGCTCCCCAGAGGAACTATTCCTGCGAATTCGCGCCAGCGGGAGCGGTTTGAGGATAACTCAGCTTCCTGGAGTGTTGAAATGTTCCGTTTGTTTTTACATCGGTTTCATCACGACCCCACCAAATCCCCAGGAGAAAAAAAACCCCACAAACTGCTCCTGAAAGCTCAAAGCGCTGCAATTCAGGAACAGGAAGTGTCAAGGAATACCCCAGAGCTGGCTGGCGCGGCCTCGCCAGCTGCACCCCGAAGCGCTGTAGCTGTTGTACAGGCTGCGCACCTGTGGGAGACAGAGGACGAGAGCTCTCCACATTTAGAAGCACGAACACAAAAGCAGGGTGTGGAGAACGTGAGACTCGGGGGACTCTGGGCTCGTAAGAGCAAGACAGTTCGCTCGTTGTGCCCTGCAGAGCGACGTACCGTTTTCAGGACCTCTGAGAAGAAGCCCAGCTGCACAGCGCAGCTCGTATGTACGTTGCTTTGGAAACGGGTCGGCCAAATAAATTCAGGACAACATAAGAGAGGAAACGAGAGGAGTTCGGCCCCCATAGGACTCGTTAAGTTTGCTGCTAGATCACGGATCCTCCCCTGAAGATGCGATGCTTGGTGCTGACCCCTGTCTCCCGGTGTGTGCAGAAAGGCTTGTTTATGCGGTTGTAGGTGACGGCTGCCCGCGCTTCGCTGTTGATTCGGGCGTTTGACTACATCATCGTACTGGCGGTTTATAAAATGCGTCAGCTGCTAGGGCGATGATTTTGGAGGAAGGGGAGGAATTAGGGTCAAAGCTCGCCACTTTTCTGCGACACGTCCGTTTCAGGTGCGCATGAAAAATCTTGATGTGTCACGCCGGGGAATGATTAGACTTCTCCTCCGCTATTTCCCATTTCTGTACAGCTTCGCGGCTGCTAAGACGTGCTTCTTTACATTCAAGACCCCATTTGAGGCTTTCAAGACGGCGATGACTTCGACTGCAGGGAAAACATGTTTTCCCTGCTCGTTGGGTGTTGTAGCAAACGCAGGGCCGTTTCTTCATCTGAAAGCTGACACAGCCTGTCTTCGGAAAGAGCAGGTTAAACCCAGCATTGCGCAACCCGCTGATCCGACACACAGGTCTCTCCGAGCGAGGCGCCGCAGGGGCAGCTAGAGAGGGCCTCGCTCCCGTGCGCCCTTCCTTTCCCGTCATTACCCATTCGCTTCGCGCAAAGAGCAACCAGGTTCTCGATTTACGACGTGCAAGCGCGCAGGTGGATCACGCTGCACTGAGCTCTCTGTCTCTCTGTGATCACGGAGACGGGATCTGGCAGCTTGTAGAATCTTCCCTTGAAACGGTTATTTCCCTCAGACAAGACACTGGCCGGTCACAGGACTCAGTCTCTCTTTCTTTACTGCTGTGGATGTTACACTTGTGACCCACAGTCTGTATCCTGGACCACATTCCCCGATCCACCCATTTCCTAACCGCTCTATCCCAATCAGTGTTGCAGGGGAGCCAGAGCCTATCCCAGTAAGCAACGGGCACAAGACAGGGTACACCCTGGACAGGACACCAGTCCATCCCTGGGGCAGACAGAGATACGCGCTCAAACCAGGGCCAGTCTTCTGCACTCCAGGATGGGAATTGAACTCGGGGCCTATAGCTCTGAAAGGATGCAGCACTAACCACTGCATCACTGTGCCTCCATTCTGAGATCATGTGGGAAATGATTAAGGGATCACAGGTACAGGTGCTGGGACCCCTACAGTTTAGTACATATATTCTACCCCCCTGGTCTGACTATTCGACATGAATTTAGGTTTCATTCCCGAAGTCCGGATCAGATAACCCTGCTGTGGTTTCTGTCTGACATGCAGATGCAGCAGAATGTTTTCAGCAGCTTCAGCTGAACTGTGACAAGCCTGACCTGCTGCTTACTGCCTCTCAGCCACCACTGCACACTGACTGACTGACTGCAGCGCTGCTCTTGTCAGTTTGGAAATTAAACCCTTGACTGAAGCTGGTACTTTTTTTTGACCCACTTTGGGCATCTGGAGCTCATGTGAGTAGCGTCTTACAGGGGCAAGCCGGCAGAGCCCGCCGCCCGGTGTCGAGCCCCACAGCTGGTGAGGAGCACACGGCTGTCCGCGTCACTCGCGAACGGTGCTCGGGGGACACGAGGCAGCGCGCGGCAGGCGTGGCGTGGAGAGCAGCTGGGGCCTCGTGTCACAGCCAGCCGGGTTCTCGTGCGGCATCGACCCGAGGCGAGTTTCAGGGAACATCGCGCTTGGACACCGGGTTCGGCCCGTCCTGCGGTCGTGTTCTGCGTCCTGCATGTAGCCCGACAAGCTGACAACCCTTTACTCGTTTACACTGCAATCCTTTGTTTTTTCTTTCACTGCGAACTGAGATGGCTGGGAAAAGTATCCATTGTGATCGGTTCCTCTGTTTTCCCACTGTTCGGAAACGAGGGCGTGATGCCCCCTCCGGGAGCCCGGACGCACGCAGTGCCCGTCGCGGTGCAGAGGGATGTTTTTGTCAAGCTGCCGTCCCCGCAGAGTGGGGCTCAGCGCGTGCAACAGCTGTACGGGCGAGGAGAGAAAGAGGATGTCTTGAATTAATTAAAGGAAGCTTAAGGACGGGGCCAGGTGGGTTCTCAGCAGAACCGAACAATGCAGGTGTAGGAAGAGGAAGCGCACGGGGGTTCTCGCCGGGGTGTGTGTGTGTGTTGAGGGGGAACAGAGCCCCTCATTATGTTTCTCGCGAACTTCCTCTGCGTCAGCGCTGACTGACGTCATCAACACCCACTCGAGTCGCGTACAATGACCGCACACAAGCTGGCGACTGAGGAGCCGTCGCCTGTACCAGGGGGGTCTCAGCCCTGGTCCTCGGGACCCCCGCACTCGCTTGGTTTCGTTCCACCCGAGCGCCCCAATAACAGGTCTAATTTAAACCCTTAAATCGTTTCAATTTCTAGTCGTGTAGAAGGTGGCATTTTAACTGTCGCAGTTCTGACATAAGGTTTTTTTTTTTCGAGCTTTCGAGTAGGAACACAGACCCGCAAAGGTTCTGTTCCAGCGGCTTGTTGGATCAGATAAGGAGTCGTTCAGGACAAGAGCTCAGCTGCCGAGAAACCCAGGTGCGGGTCTGCAGGATCGAGAGTTCCTTTACACAAAGAGTGGCGGGAGTGGGGAACGCGCTCCACAGCCGTGTTTTTGAAGGGGGTATCCTGACTTCTTTCAGTTAACAGTTAACCGTGTCGGTTAACGGAGGAAGAGCACCCCAGCTGCTGCGCTGTTTGGTGGGACTGCGTTGAGCGCTTAAGCTGTTGACGGTTCCGTAGTGACTTTTTCTTAAAAAGAAGCGGATGTCCAAACTTCAGTCGCTCGCCGGAACGAGTTAATTGCCGCAGGAGAACACCGCAATCACGGTTCATTGGCACCAACACGTCCAGGGACAGGAACCCCTTTTCCCCTAAGGCAGCCTTCATAAACCCCTCGAGGGTGTAGTCTTTGTGGCTGACGCGTTTTACACTGTGGGGATCTACAGGTGTAGCTTCAGGAGACACACAGCATCGGAAAGTCCCCGTTTTCATACCGGTGTCTCTACAGGTGTTTTTCGGTGTCACTCTGTCCGAGCCTTGGAATGAACCACAGCATCTAGAAACAGTAACGCGAGTACACTGTGCTCTGAGTTACACTGCGGTGATCTCCTCTTGAGCCTCTTGCTCCACTGCTCGAACAGCCCCGGTCCCCGCTGGACTCTCCTGCCCGAGCTCCTGCAAACCCAGGCGTTCACGATAATGGGGTCTGCAAGCCGTGCTTCTCATTTAAAGATAACCCTTAACACTAAGCCGAGCGAATGCTCTCTCAGTTTCGACTCTCCGTGTCCCAGCGGGTGCTGAGCCCTGCGTGGGTTCTTTTCTCCAGAGTTAAAAATGACTTCTCCTAGGACACACGCGGGGAGTTTTTATCGGTTGTGTTAGAGCTCTGTTCTGTAAACACACACACAGTGTACTGTACGTGCACATTCGCTGAGCGCCTTTTCCTCTTTTCTCAGAAGCCGAGCCCTTGGCTGCAGCAGTCCTGCGTCTGGCCTCCGACCCCGCGCGAGGCGAACGGAAACGACTCGTCAGGCACGCTGCGCTCGCGAACTTCCTGTTAAATAACCCTCAGCGACGCGGCTGCTCGCACCACCAGTCGGCCGCGGAGACGCCGAGTGCGGAGCATCAACCATCGCCCTCCCCCCCCCGCCCCTTCGTCAGCTGTCGCGAGGTAAGCACCCGCCTGTTCACACCGCGCTCCTCGGACCCTGGCTGCGGCGCCGCAGCGACGGCTGACGCGCTCTCGGGGGTCGCGGCTTGAGGGAGGAGGTCTCCCCCGCTGTTGGACAGCGGTCCGGTCCGGTCCGGTCCGACGGCACGGGAGTCAGCTGGGTTAGAGCTTTAATTGGCTTTGATTCATTTTAATTGCTGGCTGAGACCCGTGTGGGGGCTTTCTGAGCTTCTGAGCTCAGTCTTCGGATACAAAGCAGACCGGTCCTCCTCCAAAGGACCCTGTCCCAGGCGTTCTGTCCTCAGACAGGTGGTCCCTACTGCCTCCTGCAGAGCTCGGGAGAGAGGCGCACGGAGCCGAGCTCAAGCCCAGCGCGTCCAGGCAGGAGTGACCCCTGACCTGGGAGGGGTGACTGTGGCAGAGGGACAGGAGTAATTAAATGGTGAAGCCCCGTTCTTCATAGCCAACTAGGCTTCAGGCGGGTTGAACTGATTAACGGCTGGGCAGGATGGGATACCCGGGGAGGGGATTGAGACTCTTCTCTTCGGCAGGGGACTGTGGGAGTCTGGGAGGCAGTGTGGGAGGCGCCAGCTGGGAGGTTTTTACAGAGTGATATTTCTCTCGTGACACCTGATCTAGTGTCTCAGGTTAAGATGCAGTAACTTTGAGCTCCTTATCTGTGGTTCGTTATTCTCAGGATAGAGATCTATATTTATATATTTTAAGTCTGTGTGTGGTGTGTGCAGGCAAAGAGTGACTCATATCCTGTTTTGTCCCGTAACATCTGTAAAGAGCCTGGAGTGGTGACCTAATTACTGAGGAATTCTTGGGTCAGATTTTCACAGAGGTCACCAATATATCTGTATCATAAATCTGATAAAGAGTTTATCACAACAGAGCAATACAAGATAAATGTATCAACCACTTCATCCAGTTCAGGGTTGCGGGGCAGACACGCACCAGGGCCAGTTTCCCAGAAGCCCTTTAAGGGACCTGTATGTCTTTGGACTGTGGGAGGAAACCCATGTGAAGGGGGAGAACATGCAAACTCCACACAGACAGCACCCCAGGTCTGCAACTGAGCCCAGGGCCCCGGCGTGGGGAGGCAGCCATGCTGACCCCTGTGCCAAAGTGCCACCCTTCATCAAACAGCCCTGCATGGACTGAGTTACAACAGTCAGTTTCTAGCAACGTTGTGGGATGTGGAAGAGTTGTTATGCCTTTGCAAGTGGGCTAAAAATAGGTCTCAAGTGAATCAGCTTTTCCTGCAAAGTTTTTTTTGGGGGCCTGCCCAAGTTTAACACATTCACACCCAAGAGGCAGCAAGGCTGTCTCTCAAGAGAGGCTCCTCGATTGCTCACTGGGGCTCACTGGTCAGGACTGGTGGGAAGGACTCGGGTCCCAGGAAGTGATCCGCTCCTTTGTCTGTGTGGTGACTCAGGTGCTGGCTTGAGAGATGAGGGTGCGAGGAGCAGTTCAGCACATCAGACGGGAATGAGCCCCCTCAGCCGTGACGCGAGGAGAGGAAAATAGCAAAGCGAGCAGCTGGGGCGATGGGTGCCTGAAGGCTCCCACGACCTCACGAAAGTTTAAATTTGCATTTTCACTTTTGTGACTCACTCTACATGAATTCATCTGCTTTGCAGTATTTTCCTGCAGTTTTCATCATTCTTTATCGTGTGCCTCTGCTGCATCTCATGCATTACTGGGCTTTACTGCTCTGTACTGTGCTTTTACCCTGATTTCACTGGGCTTTACTATGCAGTACTGTGCTGATACCCTGATCTCACTGGGCTTTACTGCACTGTGCTGCGATTTTGTTGTACAGTGTTCTGATTCACCATGATGAATCTGTCCTTTACAGCCCTCTGCTTTGATTTTACTCTGGTAAGAGTCCTCAAGGTGTGCTCTTTCTGTGCACGCCTGCTTCGGCCAGGCTGTCTAACCCCTTGGCTTCCTGACGTGCAGCTTCTCACCAACCGAGAGCGCGAACTGAAACAAACAGAGAAGTGGTTTTGCCTTTGTCTGCCTGCTCTGCCGTGCTGCTGCTAGACAGGAACTGGAACCGAGAAGCCCACTTCTGGTGACAGAGGTCTGAGCTCGCTCCAGCGCATGCGCAGGGCCGGCACCCGGGCACCCGGGCAGCCCCGACCCCAGCCCTGTCCAGGCCAGTCTCTTCAACAGTCTCTTCCCGGGGGCTGGCTGCTGACGTCCAGGTCACTTATCGCCGTGAGCAGGTGTCGGGGCTGCTGCGGGCCCCTGGCCAAGTCAAGCAGTTCGGTTGTTCTGCGGTTTGATAAGGTCTGAGCTCCGTTAATCGGTCACCTATTAAACGGCTCAGGCAGCTGGGCGGTGGGGGAGACCTGGAGTTTATCAACAGAGACAGACTTGGAACGGAGTCTGTTTGCTCAGCTTCCAGGACTGAGGGCACCCACTGCAGCAGGAGGAGGGGTTCCCCTGGGTTGGGAATTTCATTCAGCTGTCCTTTATCTTTCCAGTGAAGAGCAGTAAGTGCAGATCAGGCTAAGCTGGCCTTTCAGAAGCAAAGTAAGAGGAAAGAGAGATGCAAGGGAGTCTTTCAGCAGAGGCTGTCGCGGTTTTTAATGGGCGGGTATCTTCGCAGGTCAGACTTGAACCTGCTTCCTGCTGGATGGGCTTCAGAGTTTCTTGGGGGAGGAGCTGTGTTGTGGAATACTGCAGATCTGTTTGGAGATGTATTTGAGTAGATGGGTCTCTGGTGCTGGTTCGTAACTTTGGGCCTGTAACTTATGTATGGTTGAATACAGATGCTTGTTTTAAAATCTGTCACCTTTCTATCTCTGTCTTTGAATGTCTGTCTGTATGTGTGCCTTTATGTTGGCCTGTCTGTGTGTCTGTGAGTCAGCCTGTTTGTATTTTGTGTTTGTCTGTCTATGTCTCTGTCTGCCCAGATGAATACTAAAGAGCCAGTGAGCTCTGACTAGTTCTTCTTCTCACATGTATAAACACTGATCTTATCAAGCTCGTGACAAGTGAGAGTCAGCAGTTCGGGCAGAAATGGGGGTGTGTGTGGCTTGTGTGTGTGTGCGTGTGTGGCAGGCTTCTTCACGGGACATGATGTTTATTGCAAGAGCTGAGCTGCAAGGAACAACCAGTTAGATCACATTACGTCTTGTTTAGTCCCGTCAGCACAAATAAAACCCCAGGAGCTTCGTTCGCGACGGCGAGAGAAAGGAGGAAGCTGAGGTCAGCTTGGAGCTCTCTGTTTCAGGACTGTAGGAGGCTCAGACACGAGAGCGGACCCTCCGGTTCGGCCCAAATGGCTCGAGGGGTAGGTGTTAACGGAGTGCGCAGAGATCTACTCAGATCTGCTCTCCTGCAGACTGGATTGCCGCCTGTGCACAGCGGCTGTGTGTGGAGGGTGCAGCATAATAGAGCCTCTGACCAAGGGAGTTTGGAATATGCTCTCGAAATAAACACGCGAACCAAGCCGAGACACGGATCTCCCCCTCCGGAGCGGCCTGACCCTGCTGCCCTGCGCTCCGACCCCCCCCACCCCCGGCCTCCTCCCAGCCACGGTTGTGGCCGGAGATCCCAGCCCAGGCTTTGTTTCCAGCGCCGGGGAAATACTTCCGAATTCTCGTACTCGAGGAGTCGCCCTCCAGCCCGGCCCCCCTTCCTTCCAGGGGAATTAAAAACGCTCCAGCGTCATCGCTGCGAGCCGTCCAGTCGCGGGGTGGAAGGAAGCTGGAATACAATCCGGACGAGCTGCGCCGCGGCGGGGTCTGGGTGGACATCTGCGTCAGTGGGTTTGGTTCTGGCGAGGAGGGGGGGCACTTGAGAGCCCACTGGCCTCTCCACTCCTGTGCTAAGCGGAGGAGGAAATGGCTTGGATTCCAGGGTATAAAAATATCACAGGAGCTGTTTTTTTCCCATTTCTTTTACTGATTATTACAGAAAACATTGTGTGAGAAAGAAAACATCTGCTAAACAGCTGTCAGCCGGCAGTTTTTTTTAGTTTTATAAGCTGCTACTGCAGGGTCCTTGATTTACTGCCAGCTGTGTCAGGCGGTGTGGCGTGTGCACTCACAGGGGCGGCCCATCAGGCCTCTTCTGCAGAACGAAGGGGACTAGAAACAGGAAGCACTTCTTTATGCAATGGGTGGTGGGAGTGTGGAACAAGCGGGGTGGACTGGAACAATGGGGTACAGTACCTCACTCAAGGTACAAGAGCAGTGTCTGCAGCTGGCGCTTGACCCCCCAACCCAGGCATGAGTCCAGAGACTTACCCACTGAGCTACACTGCCCCCTGCAGGCCTGCGCCTGCGCCACCGTAACTGTTACGAGACTAGTTCTGAATGCAGTCGTTAATGGATGCTCCTGTAGCCTCACGTTAGATGTGTGTTTGAGGCAGATGTCTAGACATCTGACCTTCTTTATTGTCACAACTTGTCTATGTTGGTAGCATTCTTTCAGTCTTTCAGAGTTTGGGTATGACATACTGTCCATTATGTGTTAGTATGGAATCGGTAAACATCTTTTGTTGGACCCTATGATAAAGTGTCACAACTAAATGTACAATGATGTATATTTTTTTCTAAAATTAACCTCCTTCCCCCACCCCATCAGCCATCGAACCATGCTTCGTGTGTTTTCAGAGAAGGGCAGTAAAGTTCCACTTCACTGGACAGTCCCAGTCCGACGTGTCAGATTTTAATGATCTTATCTTTTCGGGACATTGGGCGTTTTTTTGCTGAGCTCTGCGGAAACAGGGCATCGTATATCATCTCCGAAAAGAATCCTGAAGCTCCGGTTTAGATTTCTGACATGCAGACAGGATGAAATTGGGAGAAACTGGAGGTGAACAGCTCTGTCAGCGCAGCCAGAAGAAGATAACAACAGTTTTGCCACGTCCTGCTTCATTACACTTCAGGACACTTCATAATTCAGCTCTTCTGTTAAGAACATGAAAAACGTCCCACACGGAGGCCATTCTTCCCTTGTAGCTTGTTTGGCAGGTTGTGGGGAAAAAAGATCCCCAGATCTCATCCAGCCTGGATACTTGAGGCCAGCTTCAACAACATGGATGGGCAGCTTGTTCCAGACTCCTGGAATTCTTCTTGTATAGAAACGCCTGCAGTATCTCCAGTGCTCGGCTTTAAATGCACTTCCATGTAGATTCAGTCATCTTTCTCCACTGCAAAGAGGGCAGCTGGTCCAGTAGTAAACGTACAGGGTATGTTGTACTAAGAGCCCAGCTGGCCAGCAGGTTCCCAATTGGAGTGCCTCAGACTCGCTGCTGATTCACTGAGTTTCCAGAGCAAGCTACTAAACTTGATTGTGCTCCATCCTTCAGACCAGACATCGGACTGAGTCAGCGGATCTGCCTCAGCAGGTGTCTGTGTTGTAGTTCAGCCAGTCTCTAGGCTTCTCTGTGGAACAAAACTGCTGGCAAATCGCAGTTCCACCTCTCCTCAGCACTCCACTTCCTCTCGCCTTTCCTGTGTGCGTGTCAGCTCTCTGCTTGTAAAGTAACGCATGTGATTCACTAAGGAGGTTTAAAACCAAAGTGTCGCAGTTATCAGCTACTGTGCTGGAGGCTTTTCGGAGGTTGAGCTGACAGCCTAGTTATCAGGAGGTTCTTTGTTCCAACCTTGAGCTATGCCGCTAACTCTCACAGTCACCATGAGAGTTAGTGATCATCTTGTTGTTACTGATGCCGCAGTCTTCTTAAATTAGTCAATCATTTATTTACTATGATACCTTTTTTAAAGACTTTATCACACAGTGCTTCACAGAATTATGCAGCAACTGACAATACTTTACAAAACTAGTGGACTGTGTGGGCACTGAGGAGAGGAAAACACCCCAGTGGAAGAAACCTCTGGGGTCCCAGGCTCAAAGGCTGCTCCCCACGAGGTAATGAGTTTGTGGTGCATTAATTACAATAATATATATACAATATCTGCAACTTCAAGGGTTGGCTTCCTGCTGTCCTTGGTTTTCCTGGTGAGGTAGCTGAAGTTTCCTGGTTCTGCCATCTTGGGATGGCAATGGGATCCAGGCAGTGATAACATGGAAAGTTTGTTTCAGTAACTTAGTATCAAATCATGATTTTATGTGAATAAAATCCACACTAAATGAATAGCCTTGATTTGAAGCGTGAGACCATAGGGGCACTTTCTTATGTTGCTTTGGATTTGAGTATCTGTTCGACACTGCCTCCTAGTCTTGGTCGTAAGTGTGTGTCCTTAGTATCCTGCTTTCCTAGTAGCACTAGAATTGTTTGGGTTCCCTTGGCCACATGATTCCAGGGCACTGCATATGGACATTGAATTGTCCACTCTGGTCCAAGCCAATGTGGCTTTTTCTGCAGCCTATCAGCGTGCCTCTCAAAGCAGCAAGTATTCCTGTTCCCCTTTGCAACTCTACAACTCCTTTTTGCTTCTGAAATGACACGTCCATAACTGGGCTCTTGAGCTGCTCTGCTGCATTCAGGGTGCAGGCTCACCTGCTCTGTGATCCAGACGCTCGCCGATCTGTACTGCGCCTTGGTGATGCATCAGACTACAGAGCTCTCTCACGTGGCTCCACGGTGATCTCTTGGCTTGCAGGCCTGTCAGTGATGTCACAGAGGGAGGTGCCTGTCCTCCAATTGGCAGAATGCTCCCGCAGAATGCTGTGGGTGGGGCAGGTCAGAGGAAGGTAAACAACATTAAAATGCCAACGCTGGTTAACAAGGTTTCTCTTATTCCCAGTGTTCCAAGATGTTCCGATTGCTGGTGCTGTGTCTGATTCTGGGAGCAGTGGGTGAGTATTCGACTGCAGGCAATTTTCTGTACTTTCTAGACCAGAGGTGGGAATCTCTAGTTCTCAAGGGCAGGATTTCGGCAGGTTTTGTAATTATTAGGCTGACGTTTTAATCCAAATCAACTTACATTTGCACCCATTTGTACAGCTGGGTATTTTACTGGAGCAGTTCAGCTGAAGCACTTCGCTCGGGGGTACAGCAACAGTGTTGCACCTGAGATTTGGAGCCCTGATCCCTGACCCCTGCTCCATATTGCTACCCTGTGTACGTTTCTTTTCACTTTTAAATAATAACCACAAAAAGCAATGGGTGATTTGACTTTACAGTCCAATAACGTAGGCCAGTAGGCTGTTTGTACTTGGTGTTCCGTAAGAGCATGGGAGGGGAGGCCATTCCTGCCTCCTGCCCTCAGTGTTAAAGGCACTGCGCCGTAGTCCGCCCTTAGCCGCTCTGGTTCGTGGTGTTGCCCCCCGATGCACAAGCCACCGCCGACGTGACACGGGGGACTCGCGCAGGAGGGGGAGGGATTGGATTTGTTCCGAGATTCTTCTTTACTGAGCGTACAGTGTCCAACACTTCTTCTTTCCCTTTTGGTGCAGCATCCGGGGAGGAGTCTTCTGGGGATTTTCCAGGTATGTACAGGGCTTCAGCTTCCGTAGGCCACCGACTTCCAAGATGCCCAGATATATGACAAAATAAATTCCAAATAAATCCTTTGGTGCAGCTGATCTGGGTCCAGATAGACATCTGATTCGCTCTGGTCTCTCCAGCTTTCCTGTGATTTTTCCCTCCACCTTGCGTACTGGACTAGGGGTATGATTAGAAACTGCAGTATAATGAAAGGCTGGTTATCAGTGACCAAGGTGGTGTTACTGTAACTAATATGATGCATATAAATATATTCCACTAGAGAAAGCAAAAAAAGATGTTTATTCATGAGATTTTTTGGGTGTGTGAGAATGTCATCCTGACACTTCAAATCTGCATTCAAATTTCCAAAACCTTGATGTTTGTGCTTCATATTTCCTTCTCTTTCTGCCCCTGCTGTCCTGCTGCCTGTCGGTGTATCCCTTCTGAAGATGATGAAGACCTGGTTGCTGTTGGTACGTCTGCAGCTATTTTATAAGCCTGTGTTCTGCTGTGGGCACAGCTGGCGACATCATAGTGTGGTGGCAAGAAGGGCACCCACAATCAGATCACCCGCTTGAGTGCTCCCACACGACGCTCACGTCGTACAGACATTATACACACACCACGCCCACATCACGTCCACACTGGGCCCACTTCATTATCACACCACACCCACATTGTGCCAGTGCCACACCCACATCATGTCACGCCAAGATAAATCCAATGCCACATCATACTGACAGCATGACCTGAGTTTCTCAGAATGTGCTTGGCAAGCAAAGAGCAGGACTTGGAAGGCTGACCTCTCAGAAGGACGACAGGAGACCTTATTCCAGTTTTCCCAGTATTAATCAATTTTCTTTGTGTGCAGCGAGCAGTGGGGGGCAGGAAAGATTGAACACTGAGATGGACAAGACAATAGGACATAATCCAGAGGAAAAGGAAGGTGAGAGAAAAATGTGCATCCTCTCTTATTAATTCACTGCACATTTACAGTGCAGCAGTGAGGAACCTCACCTCTGTCTCTCTTGTTCTCTCTTCCTTTCACACAGGGGGACACACCACCATAATCATCATCGCCGTGGTCGCCGTGGCAGCTGTGGCCGCGCTGCTCATCGTAGGTACGTCAGTCAGATCCTCTTCCTCCTGACGCATCTGACCAGCCCCTCCCCTCCCCGCCCTTCATCCCCTTCAGAATGGTTCACTAGACACACAGCAAACCAGGGTATCACAAACTCAGTCCTGCTGCAAAAAACTTCAAATGAAATTAAGCTGTTTTAGACACATTATGACTGCTTGGATGAAAGATGTTAAAACACAAAATATGATCAAATGTATCATTGCAGGAACACTGCAATGACACAGTGTTCCTGCAATGACCCAACCCCGCTGTAGTGTGGCCAACACACATGGCTTCCTGTGCTTTGTATAGTTATCACACTAGCTCAGCTAAAGACAGATCCCCTTTAGTAAGAGGAACTCATGCTTTCAAGGTAAATTTAGTGGTTTTGCCTTCGTTACTTCCTGCCTCTCTGCGATACTGCGAGTCTGGACAAGGTGAGCTACTGTTTCCTTGTTTGTTCGTTGTCTGTGACCGAGGCTTCTTCCTGTCGAGAGGAGAAAAGGCTGAGATTGAGCATTGGTTCTGGAAAGTCAACAGAAGCTTCAAAATCAGCCTTAATGTCTCCAACGTCCCAGTAGCTGAAAACCTGGAAAATGTTCCAAGTTTACATAAATGCTGAAATCTGCCCTAGGGGATCGATTAGGTAAGAGAAGAATAACTGGCAGGTGTGCAGTAAGTGCAGGGGGAGGGGTACAGGATACATCCCAGGACAGGAGTGATGTTCCCTGTGAGAACCACACGCCAGCACTGTGGTGGAGTAACAAACTCACACCGATTTCTGTTCTCGTTTCAGTTGTGATCCTGGCGAGACGTCGCATGCTCAAACAGCAGCAGGGGTAAGGAGGGTCCCCGACTGTCCTACTGGCCGTCGTGCACAGTCCGGGGGGGGGGGGGGGGAATTAGGATAAACAAATCATCCCCGAGAGGAGCCATACCGGCCAGACCCGTCGGGTAACTAACAGCTTCTCGGAGCTGCTGGCAGCCCGCGGCAGCGGCAGTCACCCAGACAACGCCTCTCACTCAGCACGGGGATCACTCTACCGCCCCCCCGAGGGGGAGAGCTGCCCGATCTTGCAGAAGGCAGCGGCAGTCTGGTCGTTGCTGTGAGTCATTTGCCCCGAGGAGCGGCCCGACCCAGGACAAGACGCCACACGCGCTGCTACACCTGTTGAGCGGGGCGTGGATCTCGGGGCCCCCTCCGCGCGGAGCTGTGCGCCGCTCGCCCGGAGAAAATGAACCCTGTGCCCCGGAGCTCGTTTGCTTCGTCCTGACAGCGTGCCCGGGAATCCGCCACCGCAGCTTCAGGCACGCTTCCTCGTCGGAGGAGCTGTCAGCGGGCCAGTGGGAATTTTTCTACACTGTCGTGGCTCTTAGGTTTTATTTTTGTCTCGAGCTGATAAGTCCCATTGTTTGTCTCGCGGCCTCCACGTGCCGGCACGCCTGCCTGACGAGCCGCAGGTGAACGAGGTCACGCGAGAGAGAGAGAACAACCTTCCCCGACTCAAGGATGACCCATCAACCCATCCATCCATCTTCTAAAGTGTTTTACCCAGGATATAGCCTGGACAAGACAGCAGTCCATTACAGGACACACAGTCACACCAGGGCCAGTGTTAGGGTTAGGGCTAGTATCTGGACTGTAGGAGGAAACCCACACGAACCCAGGGAGAATGCGCAGACTCCACACTGACCGCACCCCAGGTCCAGGATTCAACCCTGATGCCCAGCACTTGGAAACAGCGATGCTGACCACTGCACCTCCGATCACACAATCCGTTTTCCTCTGTTTCCGGAGGGAGGGAGACTGTCCAAGATAGACGTGGAGGCCGTGACGAACTCAGAATCAAGTGTCTTGAAAGATGGGAGCTTTTCTTCCAAGGGGGGGTGCTGCAGTTCCAGGGGTAGCCAGCGCAGGTTGTGTCTTGAGAATCCTCAGATGTACTGAGCCAGACACGCACAGCAGAACTGATGTCAAGCTGTGCAGCAGCAGCCTTATCCACTTTGGCACGAAGCACATCACCTCTCAACGCACAAATACCTCAATACGCAGCCCGTTTTAGAGAGGACTTTCTGGCCTGTTCTGATGCATGTTTCTCTCTCTAGGGTCTACACCGTGCCAGCAGAGCAGGGCCAGAAACCTAGCGTCTGAGGGGATTGAGGTTCAGCGCTTCCTGGGGCAGGTGCTGGTCTCCAGGACAGGGCTCCTCTACAGAACAGTAACTCCAGGACTTTCCCATTCCTGTTTCTCTATTTCCACAGCTCCTGGCTTAGCAGCAACATTTCACAAACGCCACTTACCAAGTGTGTTATGGACATTCACACAGATTGTAGCCCCACAAAGAGGAAACTGATGAACGTTTCCAAAAGTCTTCAGACGCGAGGAGCTGAGATTTTAGTTCCCGAGAATGAACATACCTTATTTCTGGCCAAGACCGTCTCGCCACCTGCTGCACTGATCTAACATGGCGCCGGCGTCCAGTCCAGCTCGGCTGGAGCTTCTCTTTCCCGGCGTCCTCTCGTTCGCGTGCCGGCGGGAGAAAATCCGGCACGCGCCTGTCTCCACGGCAATTTAGGCAGGTCCGGCGTTGCCCTGTCCGAATCTTGATTTTTTTCATTTCTGGGTCAACTGCTACAAAAACAACCGGGGGGTTTAAAACAGTTTCCTATCGTTATGGTTTTTTTATTATTTTTTAAAGCCGGGAATGGTTAAAGACTTCACCAGGTTACTATGATCATGTGTCAATATGTTTCGGCATATGAGGGGGTGTTTTAATCCGGATTTGCTCTCGCCCAGGTAGCTTTCCATCCACACTCACAGAAGTCCCAACAACCAGGCAGATCGATACCCGAGGCTCGTAAGAAGCTGCAACGATTTTAATTTAGCAGGCAAAGCTAAAAAAAAGCGCTGACGATTAGAGCTGGTCTTTTAAAAAGCGTCAGTCGACGACTATCATGAATGTATCGCTTTAAGAAAATATAAGCCGTTAGCCCTCGCATAAATGGCACGTTCAATTTCGCACCGCGAAATCACGGTAAAAACATAAAATAGAGCGGAATGTTTCAAATACAAAGCACACGAAAGGGAAACATCGGACCACCAGACCCGCCTCTCTCAATCGCTAGTCGCTGCCATAGCCATAAGTAACAGCGCCAATTAAAATTTATTATTCTCACGGACCGCATTTGGCCAAATTGGTTTCCAAACGAAGAGGAGGAGAAGGAATTACTGGTGCACAAAATGGTTGAGAAACTCCTCCAGGGAACACGGGTCTTGGCTGTTTTTAGAGGTGTCTCGGGCCTACACTTCAGTCGTAAAGGGGGCACCTTGTATATAGCCTAATAGTGCAATACTTCAGAGTTGTTTGTCTTAATTTGACTGCTGCGCTGAAAAGGAAAAAAAAACACGATGAAATAAGCATTAATTATGCTTTCCCGTGGTGTTGAGGGTGACATCCTTGTTTTTAATCTATACAGGAACTTTTTTCATGTAGTGGGGGGGTTCTTAGTTTAATCTGGATTTAACAAAATGGCGATGGGACAACTCTGGGAAAATTCACACAGCCGTGTTTAGAAGCACTTAATGAGACGGAAACAGGGTCGCGTATTTAAAAAAAAAACGTGGGAATCCACAGTTTAGTTTCTCTTCCGAGAGCAGACGCAATCATTTCAATGGCTGGAGGGTTTGAAGCGAAAAGTAAAAAAAAAAACAATTTCAGAGAGCCCCTTTCCGCTTCTTGGTGTCGGAACAGCCGACACAGTTCGCTGCCTGCTCCAGAAATAGACGCCTCTGTGAAAGCAGAGGTGTGAGGGGAGCCGCTCTACGTTCAGGGTGTTTCGTGTTTCGCTGTGTGAAACCAGCGGATATTCACGTCTCGGGTGCTTTAGCCTGGTTTCGCCACAGCTCGACCTGGTTTCGCAGTTACCCGCGGATAACTCAGGAGGAGGAGAGCGAGCATCCTCAAGACCGTTAACTTCCTCGCCTCATTGCTCGTTTTGAAATGACGAGGATTGGGTCGGGCCCCTTTCGCAAATCCATTCCAGCCGTTCTTATTAAAAACCCAAGTCGTGTTTCAGTAGCAGCATTGTAGCATAACGCCCTTTGCAAATCGAGGAATCACACTGTGCCTGTTTTTTAATCCTTTACATGCTTTATACTTGCGCAATGCACTTGTATTTTGTGATTGTTTTCTAAGAGCTTTATGGAAGTATATTAATTGTGGTGCCTTTATGTGTATCAAAGAACACTTGGCCTATTGGTATTTTAAAGCACGCTGGTCTTAATTTTGTATTTTAGAAATAAAGAACTAAAAACGTTTTACTAAAAACTTTATGGGGAATTGCCTATAACATTGTCTTTGAAATATAACTTTTTTTTAATTAGAAATGTATAAACCGGTTCAGGGATAATCGTCTGGGCATGAGTTTTTAATAGGCTTTTTATGTAAAATTTGATTTACGATGTTTTTAAAAGGGAGATACTTTTTTGTCTATTTTGAGACGCACGTTTTTGTAACTCATCTAATGTGGTGTTAAACAGCTCCGCCTAGTGGTGACGTGTAATCAGCACTACTAGAATTGCAGAGCGTCAATAGATTAAACGCTTAGAATAAAACCACTTCGGATTTGAGTCGTTTTAATTTGTAATTAAAATATATTATTACGGTGTAAGATAAGGGTACATATCCTGTCTATAAATAAATAAAACTATCTTTAAAATTGTTTGATTCTCATTGATGGTATACTACTTCTATTTTACTGATTCAGAGGTAACTATAAAAAACAAAGTCAGCAATGTAAAATGACAAAGGAACAAGTAGAGGTTTATTCCAGGCTGAAAAGAGAAGAAAAGAAACACAATGTTTCCACTGTGGAGCCTTCTTTGGGTGTGCTGATGCAGCTACCTACTTGAATGTAAAATTACAGTCTAGTGTACTGTAATCACATGCAGTGAGATCATGATAAAAGTACAGTACAGTGCAGTAAAGCCCAGTGAGATCCGGGTAAAAGCTCAGTACAGTGCAGTAAAGCCCATTGAGATCAGGGTAAAAGCACAGTACAGTTCAGTAAATCACAGTGAGATCAGGGTAAATGCACAGTACAGTGCAGTAAAGCCCATTGAGATCAGGATTAAAAACAGTATCGTGCAGCAAATCACAGTGAGATCATGGTAAAATCACAGGAGATCAGTTGAAAATCCAAATACTCTTTACTGGAACGAATAAAAGTAAATTTAAAAAACAGTCATGTAAATATGGTAAAGCCATTAGATGGCCTTGAAAAGAGGAAATTGTTTACACTTTCAATACAGCTGTAAATCATGAGCCAATGGAAATGGCGACGAGAAATTGTTTCTGTACTGCCCAGGATCATGGGAACACTGTGGATAACCCTAATTCACATCTCTCCAGGTGCATCATGGGAAACCCTTGACCCAGTGCAGCACACAACAATGAGGGAGGGTTTGACACTTAGGACACCTCAGGAAAACTCTTAAGAGCTCAGAACTACAGTACCATGGTAAAGTGGAGGAATATCATTGATGAGTTCACTTATGCTCTTTCGGAAGACAACAACTCCTCTTACTGAGCATTGATCTATTCACTATATTGCTAAATGTCTTACAAAAAAATGTAGGCCTCCCAGTTATTGTATCGGCTACATTCTCAATGGAGAATCCACCCTCCAAAGATTGCTACTGAACAGGCAGTGCAGGGAAATCAGCTCTCCAGTCTCTGAGCGCAAGTCTTGGAATTTTCTTAAGGAATCTCCGGATTGAATTGCAGCAGAACAAAACAGCACACACACAAAATGCCAGGTGTCTCTGCCTCTACAGTGCATCTCCTGACATATTCCATGGGTTTCTGATTACTTAAACTAGGCAACATATATATATATTAACCAGGAATTTTCCTTTGATGATCTTCCGGATGTGTCCTTGAATTCCAGCCTGCTGGTCTTGATTTGGAATAACTACTGGATTCAAACTATTTTTTTACATTTTTGAAAACCACCTTCAAATATCCTCTCTGATGTCGCATTTCCATTGAGCAGGAAATCGAAATTTCCCCCTTTAAACCAGTTATTAAAGTACACTTTCACTCTGTCTTCTCAAACTCTGGTCAAGTCGTAGCTCCTAGGACAGAAACAAAGCCATAATTAATGTCTTGGATACTTAGCTTTCTGCATGTCACTGCTCCTGTTACCAGTAAGAGCGATAAAGTGTAGTGCAGTGGGGATTGCCCTTGGGGAATTCTCCAATTCTCCAGCTCAGGGGACGAGGTCACACCTTTGATCTAAAGCTCTGCGCGGTCATTTGGAATGAAACACAAATACAAGCAGTTGTGCAATACTGGCAGTTCACTTTGCTGGTAGATATTGTAACCTCCACCACAAGCTCTGGGAAGTCATACAGTGCAAAACTTACTTTCCCTTTTTCATGCGGCACTTCGGCATCCGGCAGCTTCTGCCACCTGGAGAGGAGAGAGGAGAGAGGAGAGAGGACAGAGTTAGGGGCCTCGCGCTGGCGCAGGACAGGAGTGACCGAGGAAAAGAGACAGAAGAAAGGAAGACGGGGAGGGGGGATGATGGGAGTGCGAGAAACAGAGAGGGGGGTGATGGGATTGTCCGGGAGCAAGTCAGAAGGAGAACAGAGGAGGATGCTGAACTCACAGCTCATGACCAGGATGCCCATGATGAACAGTACGCCAGCAAACACCAGGCCCAGTCGTCTGAGAAAGGAGTAATCTGGAGAGAACAAGGAGACAGACATGCTCTCGCTACAAACTCTGACAACCACAAGTCAAAATCCACATGCTCTGTCATGTGGAACAGTTCCGCTGCACTGTTTGTGTCTCCTATTCACAAGAACTCAAGATAATTCGACTTCAATCCTGCTCTAAGAGCTAAATATATGCAATATAAACCCTTTGTCCCACAAGCAGTGTTTTATTTGTAGTTTTAATTTAGGAAAACGTTTTAGATCTAATTGTTCCATTCATATCTGCTGAGCCTGAAATTGCTCACTGCTGTAACTCTTGTAAGCAGAGCGGAAGGGATACAATTAAAGGAATCCGACCCCAGATTAAAAACAACAGCCCCAGCTGAGCTCCTCCTCTGAAGGACTGTCAGGGACAGCGTGATGGACCACAGCTGGACTGTGTCCCCTCAGCCCTGCACCTGTATTGTCTTGTGACTGAGCAGGACAAGTGACACCGATGTGAACATTTCAGTGGCTTTTAAGATTTACAGTAAAAATGAAGATCCGGTTACCGTATTTAAAATCATTGTCGCTGCTGTCTTCTTTAACTAAGATAGAAGAGAAACACATGTTAAATGACTGAGCATTATTCTCTCTCCATTACACAAGGAGCCTGTTTACTGGTATGGCAGCTTCATCTGAAAGGGCTCAGGGGTGACATGGTGGCACAGGGGCTTTCTGTGTGTGGTCTGTATGTTCTCCCCATGTTTGCATGGGTTTCCTCCAGGTGCTCTGGTTTCTCCCACGGTCCACAAGCATGCTGGTGGGTTAGTGGGCTTCTGGGGTAGACTCCTGCTGCCCCGTGACCCGGAATGGGGAGAAGAGCCCCCTTTCCTCCTCCCCCAGCTCAGGGGCAGTCTGGTGAAAGTGACAGGTGTGTCCTGCAACATCGCCATCTCCTGAAACTTCTGGTAGACAGGCCCTCCCCAGACACATCATTACTGGACAAGCAGTAATAATGGAAGGCTACTGACCTCCAGACCCTGCTTGTTCAGAGTTGTCCTGGTTCCCTGGGAGACGAACAGAGAAAGGAATTTGATGAAACGTTAAGTATTTTTTTCTCTTGTGTAATTCTCATCTCCACTCTTGGATTCACCTTTCAAGGCGTGAGAATCTGGGCTCATGAGGACAGTAACTGGCTCAGTTCAGTCCCTGAGACCCCAGTTTTTCAGGGGCTCTAGTGTCTTCAGTCAGGGGTTAAAGGTCACTGTGAGTCTGGGCTCATGAGGACAGTAACTGGCTCAGTTCAGCCCCTGAGAGTCCCAGTCCTTCAGGGGCTCTGGGGGTCTTCAGTCAGGGGTTAAAGGTCACTGTGAGTCTGGGCTCATGAGGACAGTAACTGGCTCAGTTCAGCCCCTGAGAGCCCCAGGTACAGACAGCACAATTTCTGACACAGTTCTTCAGAAAACAGATCAGTCTTCTCAAGGTGCTGTGATGTTGCTCATTTTCTATCAGAATCTCTCAGCCCTGTTTACCTTGTGAGGAAGTGGAGCTCTGTGTTTCTGCACTGGTCGAGGATACGGACGTAGTGGTAGAGGAGGCTGGGAGGAAGAAACAGAGACATGAGATGATGAATTTACTCCACTCACAGCTTTAGACCTTTGGAAGTAACCATTGTTACAGGGTTTTGCAATGCTGCCAGTTTTACGGCAGACATCCTCAGTGTTGATCCTAGAGGGCCAGTCAGTGTGTCTGCAGGTTGTGAAATTACAAGCACTCAAGAAGCTGGTAAACTGGATCCAAAATGATCTGAGTGACACCCATAGACACACCGACACCCCCAGACCAGACAGCTGCTCTCTAAGACACCCCAGACAATGACTGCGGTGTGAAACTACAGATTCAACTCAGAAAGGAAACCTGCTGAGCTACACACCTCGCCTGGGGTCCTGCAGGAACACTCACACTCCCAAAGACTGCTAATGACCTGGGCTGCAGCCGAGCAGTCTGACCCGGTTCTGGGGTCCAATTCAACATCCACACTCACCACGGAGTACCAGCCCCCCCGAAGCCCCATGGACTGTCCTACCTGGCTCAGTTCAGTCCCTGAGAACCCCAGTCCTTCAGGGGCTCTGGGGGTCTTCAGTCAGAGGTTAAAGGTCACTGTGAGTCTGGGCTCATGAGGACAGTAACTGGCTCAGTTCAGCCCCTGAGAGTCCCAGTCCTTCAGGGGCTCTACTGTCTTCAGTCAGGGATTAAAGGTCACTGTGAATCTGGACTCATGAGGACAGTAACTGGCTCAGTTCAGTCCCTGAGAGTCCCAGTCCTTCAGGGGCTCTGGAGGGTCTTCAGTCAGGGGTTAAAGGTCACTGTGAATCTGGGCTCATGAGGACAGTAACTGGCTCAGTTCAGCCCCTGAGAGCCCCAGGTACAGACAGCACAATTTCTGACACAGTTCTTCAGAAAACAGATCAGTCTTCTCAAGGTGCTGTGATGTTGCTCATTTTCTATCAGAATCTCTCAGCCCTGTTTACCTTGTGAGGAAGTGGAGCTCTGTGTTTCTGCACTGGTCGAGGATACGGACGTAGTGGTAGAGGAGGCTGGGAGGAAGAAACAGAGACATGAGATGATGACTTTACTCCACTCACAGCTTTAGACCTTTGGAAGTAACCATTGTTACAGGGTTTTGCACTGCTGCCTGTTTTACGGCAGACATCCTCAGTGTTGATCCTAGAGGGCCAGTCAGTGTGTCTGCAGGTTGTGAAATTACAAGCACTCAAGAAGCTGGTAAACTGGACCCAAAATGATCTGAGTGACACCCATAGACACACCGACGCCCCCCAGACCAGACAGCTGCTCTCTAAGACACCCCAGACAATGACTGCGGTGTGAAACTACAGATTCAACTCAGAAAGGAAACGTGCTGAGCTACACACCTCGCCTGGGGTCCTGCAGGAACACTCACACTCCCAAAGACTGCTCATGACCTGGGCTGCAGCCGAGCAGTCTGACCCGGTTCTGGGGTCCAATTCAACAGCCACACTCGCCGCGGAGTACCAGCCCCCCCGAAGCCCCATGGACTGTCCTACCTGGCTCCGTGGTGGTGCTGAGGCCCTCGGTGTAATCAGAATCCATGGGGAATTGAGTGGCGCTGATGTTGTACCCCTCCAGGGCTCCTGAGGAAACCAGAACCAGAGTCAGTCACAGGGACGGACTCAGGACTCAGCTCGCACACCTCTCTCTCATACGTATTGAAATGTGCTAAAGGCTGTTCATCTAGTATAATGCTCTCTGACGAGAGAGTGTACCACCTCCAAACCATCACAGTGATTGCGTTCAGGTCATCACTAACACTCAGAGTCGTGAAAGTGCTCTGAAGGCAAATCATATCACCTACGGCAAATGTACTGACATTAGTGAATACCTGAATTATATCATTAGTATATACTGTAGTGTGTATATGTACGATATTGCTGGTATATGCATCACTGCATAAGTGTATGATATTCCCAGACATCCCAGAAAAACCATGGAAAATCCACAGTAGACATGCAGCGGCCCAGAATTGCTGGGACACCTTGGCACAGCCTGTCAGAGACACGCCAGAGCTCAGTGCACAAAACAACTGAATCCAAACAATTTAGCCGTGACCATTTCAAGCAAGTGTGACCAGTTTCTTCTCTCTGGTTTCTTTATCAATCCCAACTTCAAGGCGAGTGTTCAGGCTACTGTACCGCTGCTGTTGGTGGACACATCGCCATCCTGCAGGTTGAGTGTTGTAGGCTGCTGCTTTGTGGTTACAGCGTCTGACAGGCTCTTGTTTCCTTCTTGGAATGAAAAAGAAGAAAAGTATTCTTCAGACAGAAAAAATCAGGAAATTTCATCAATTTATTGTCTTACACTTGCTTGTAATCTGACCAATTGCTATTGCTGTACTTCTACTTAAACCAATGAGCAAGTCATTAAATTCATTCATTGTTCAATAAGCTGATTCATGTCTTCAGTAGCACATAGGTATACAGCAGCAGCTGGTCCACAAGAAGGTATTAAAGCCTGTCATTTTACAGCACTGTGTGCTGTGTGTGTGCAGGTCTGTATAGTAGCACTGTGCTTACAGTAAGGTTTTCATGTGAACATGAAAAAGTGAGGAGGAGGGGAGAGGAGGAGATGGGAGGAGAGAGAGGAAGGGTGGTTAGGAGAGGGAGTGGAGAGGAAGTGGAGGTGATAGCTGTGGAGTACCTAGAGAATCCGTTGTGATTGCAGGGATCGTTGTCTTGACAGGACTGGCAGGGGTGCAGCCTGGAAAAAAGGGGAGAGCCGGTCAGTAGGTTAGGTCTTGACCTCCTCACCCGCAGCCCATGGGCTCTATCTCATCTAGCGAAGCTGCACCACGAGACGGGCAGCGTGATGCAGTGCAGAAAGACAGGAAGTGGCCAACTGATTTCTTATTACAAGAGCGAGCGGCTTCCCAACTGTAGCGATGTGGAAACCGATGAGGCTGCCTTAGCTCTGTGTAGATGAGAGAACGCTGCTGCACGGAAAACAGGAAGAAGAACAGCTTGCAAAGAAGAAGGTCATTTTTCTGGTCTAGTAGATCGTTCAGTAGAAAAATAGATATAACAATCCCCTAGAACAGACCCTTGAGGTTTTCTGGGTGTTCTGTAACACAAAGGCTGTCAGTGGGAGAAATAATCCTGCAGTGCTGTCAGTGAGAGCTGTGTCTCTCCTCCAGTGGATGGAGACTCTGCTGTGGTCCTGCAGTGCTGTCAGTGAGAGCTGTGTCTCTCCTCCAGTGGATGGAGACTCTGCTGTGGTCCTGCAGTGCTGTC
The DNA here is from genome assembly GCF_059453375.1 of Lepisosteus platostomus. Classification (NCBI taxonomy): domain Eukaryota; kingdom Metazoa; phylum Chordata; class Actinopteri; order Semionotiformes; family Lepisosteidae; genus Lepisosteus; species Lepisosteus platostomus. Next base: position 15,411,534 of record NC_142636.1, on the reverse strand, counting down.
AGTGAGAGCTGCGTCATGTGGAGCATTAATCTGGACACAGCTGGGAGTACATGACTGGATGGAAAGTGTACACAGTGGTGTCAAGAACTGTAACAGTGACAGAACTCAACTGGATGAGCTAGATGAGCAGAATCCAAACAGATCTAATGGGTCAAGTGGCCTCTGCAGCCTTTGTCATGTTCTCAACACAATTGCTTATTCATAATTCGTGCAGGGGGGGTAAATAATTTTTTTTTGTGAACACAAATATTTTACAAATAGCAGGTGTGCGAGTGCTATTAAGCAGCAAAAACTCCGGTGCCTGTGCATTAGGCATGCTGGGTGCAGATGGAGATGAAGAAAACCAGGAGTGGAGTGGGCTTTGGGGATGGGAATGGATGTCTCACCTCCTAGCGTGAACAGCAGGCCAAAGGCAAACAGCTGGGTTGTCAGCATCTGTGAAGAGAGAGCACAGGCGAGACACTGAGACAGAGGCTTTGTGCAGGGAGCTGATCAGGGGCACACACACAGCACACGGTGCAGATCTCGGGGGGAGACGCATGTGGCCCTGGGAGCCCCAGGAGGCTGCACGTGGGGTGGATGTCCCTCAATTGGCTGTCACAGGCCCCCCCCTCCCTACTGCTCTGGGTTCCAAGAGCTCCCCAGTCTGGATAGCTGAGAACTACATAGAAAGGGCTGAAGAGTGAGTCTCCTCCGTCCCTCTTTCTAACTCCCCTCCCCTCTACACCGTCTCTCTCAACCCCCTGGCCCCCCGAGCTGCAGCCCAGCCCGAACAGGAGAACACCTTCTCTCTCTCACACTCTGTGGCAGCGTTGCTCCAGTCCACACTGGCCAGCTTGTAGACGAGAGCCGTAAGCTCCGATGTGAAATCAGACAGGGGCAGGGACGAGCTGGGCACAGATCCTTCTCGCACTGCGAGGATCCAGCTTTCAGCTGCATTCTGGGAAAAATGAGCCTTTGTTCGACCCTGACCATCAGCTGTAACTGTAATACAAACTTCTGTAGCACGACACGTGTGAGCTGAGAACGTCCTGTACCGGCCACCTCCTGGGGAACAGGACAGGAGCCTCGCTACTATTAGTAGTAATAATAATAATAATAATAATAATAATAATAATAATAATAATTCTTTATTGGCGATCTGAGATGGTGATGCGAATTGTTCCTGCTTTGGAAACACTAATTCATTGTTCCTGTCAATAAAGATCTTTGAATTTGAACAGAAGCTTTATCCCCCCTCCCTTCTCTCAGTCCTTTTCTGAGAAAAAAAAGAAATGAGAAGGCTCTCATACTCAAATTCATGGAACTTTATTGTTCTGCCCAGGGAATTACAGCATTGCCAAAGCAGAAACATTAACAGAGCAAGCACAGCACAACCACATCATTGGCGATTGAAGTACTTCACATAAAAGATTGGTGAGAGACAGGCTCGCGCTCTGCTCCGCGGGCTGTGACAGGAGATCAGACACAGTGCTGCAGCTCTGGTGACTGTGCTCCCTCATCCTGTCAGAGGTAGGCCTGTCTCTCTTCCCCCCAGCACGCTCTTTCAACTTCCTGTTGTCAAGGGAGGACGACTTCTGCAAGCCTGCCCTTACCTCATCAACATCCGCTCACCCGCTTGGCCAGAAACTCCCAGGGCCAGGGGCTGTATCTGTGCCCTTCGTCGTCGTTATGTGCTCTCCTGTCACCTTTCGCCTCTCCGAGCTGCTTCATGTGCCCAAGACCTTAGTTTATCAGTGAAGGGCCAGCAGCCCTTGTCAACAGCTGCCGCGTTTAAACGTGCTGTTATCTGTGACTAGTGCAAGGAAACACAGGCATAGCACAGGGATACTACTGGAAAAACCTGTCAGCAGAATGGTCAGTCTTCATCATGGAGAAGATTTGCTTAAAAATAAACTTACTACCAGCAGAATGGTCAGTGGACAGCAGAACTGTAAAACAGCTGAAAACCATTTAATCTGGCCTGGTGCTGCCATGAAAATATTAATCTTTAAACTACAAAAGTCATCAGTCCAGCTGTAGTACACCATGAGTACGTTTATTTTTAAGCAAATCTTCTATATAATGAAGGTGAACATTTCCTTTCACTGAAGTAGCAGGATTGGCCAAATACCACCGTCTCTTCAAATCAACCTGCTCTCCAAATCTCCTTCTCACAAGACAATTCTAATGGACACGGAATTCATGAGCTTCTATAAAACCAACATGATAAAAACAAGCACTTCTTTAGAAAAAAAGAGCTACAACCTGGCTTTGTGATGAGTAGACTTAATAGCATGAAATCTAGTTTTCAAATGTTAACAAGACGAAGCATAATGCTAATTTAATACCAAATGAGTATAAACTTTACTTCCAAAACAGAGCTGGAAAATTGGTTCCCTCCCCAATTAATCACAATAATTAATTGATTTTTATTAAACATTAATGAATGACTGCTTATAATTTTGCTGGAGCTGTACACACATAAACCTCATTTTTGTTACTCAAGACTGTATTGAAAAATATTTCAAAGATTCAACACAAAACCTTTCACCATTACAGAGCATACAAACACATTTCTGCTTTTTCTGAATCACCCCCTGGTTTGCAGGAAAATTGAATCTGCTCTTTGCTGCAGATTTGCATCAAAATTTGCAAGATTCTAACAGTGCATGTTTTTACACTGCTTACACCACAGTTTCTGTCACTACGGGGAAAAGCACCTTTTAGCCCAAATAAAATTGTAGGTAAGATTTACAGCTACAGGGAGTCAGGTCAGTGTTCGCGTGTCAGATGGCTCATCACAGGGATCTCCAAGGAGAATTTTGGGGGTATTTAGCACCTGATCTGTGGGTGTTGTGTGAAACCCATCATGTCTCCAGTTTTAACTGCAGGTGGTTGTCAGCCATGTGGCCGTGCCCACACACTCACACGCCCACAGATCTGGCAGGATTATCCCCCGGATTGAATCAATCCTAAATCCCCAGTCCGCTTCGGCGTTCCTGGAGTTCCACTGCGCACCAATTCTGCCCCGACCTCCCTCCCCACAGCACAGAGCCTGGTAACCGAAGCAGGGAGAGCTCATGAAGACCGTACGTTTGAATGTACGTCTTCAGGCCTATCCCAGACCCCCCTCAGAGGATTGTTTTACGAGGGTTTTGGGCAACAATTTTCGCCCGACTGTCAGCAGGCCACAGCTCCTGCGCCTCCCCCTGCAGAGCTGCGATGGGGAGGGGGTGAGGGTTTGACTCCTGCCTCATGCACGTGCTGAGCACCCCCGCCGGCGCCGCCTCTCTCCCACTGCTCCGGGCCCTCACCGCCAGCACGGCGCAAGGGGGGGCACATGTGCCTGTGGCGAGAGACCCGCTGCTCCTAATCTACCGTTTCGAAATTCACAAGCCCCTTATCTCCCTCCCTCGGCCTGCCCCCCCCCCCAGCATCTGCCCTGCAGGAGCCCCGACAGTCAGGGGGGACCCAGCCTTACCGTGGTGCCCATCAGTCCAGATGAGGTTCGGCACGCAAAGCTCTTCCCTCCTCTCAGACAGACTAACGGAAAAAAACCTCATCAACCTGAGTCACTGGTGACTTCCTCTCTCCGCCTTCCGCACAGCCCTCCCCGGACGCTGCTTATCTCTGCACGCTGCTGCTCTCTCTCAGCCCACAAGAGCACCCCCCGCCCCCCGGCCCCAGAGCGGCGCAGTCGCCGGGTTCCCACCTGCAGCGCTGCCACGCCCTGCCCTGCAGATATCAGCCTCCGCTGACGCAACAGTTAATCCTGCAGTGCTGGTGCCAGCTCCCTTTTCTGCTCGGTGTTGTGCCTCCAGTTTCATTTTCCTCCTTTTCTTAACTTATCAAGACAGCAAGCTGCTCTTACTTTCAAATAGCACCTACAGTGGTGCATCGTCCCTCGGCACTTCACGATAAAAGACAATGACTTAAATTCAGTTAAAAGCTGGGGGACAGAAGGCAGTGTTCACACAGGATCTGATCGTGCCGACTAACTTGTAAGTTCAGATATGGGCTGGGAGATCACTCCACACTCCTGGAGTGACAGAACAGAAAGCACAGTTTCCCAGCATCTCCGAGGACTTCCGGGGACTCACCGGGAATTTCTACCATCTGCCAGGGAGTCCCAGTGATTGGAGCCTTGTACTGGGAATCAGTCCAGAGTCAAACCACATGCTAGTGTGTAGGGAGTTAACCGTTCACTGGTGTCACCAGGAAACACGACTATCTGACAGGTGAGCCACACCATTAATTCATTCCTAAATCCCCAATGTGTCCCAGGTCGCCCAGTGTCCCGGTACCCTTTTTATATCAGTGCACCCCCCAAATGATCCCACACATTCAGTCCATACCTGTTCTGCCTTTGAGCAGTGCGGCCCTGGAGGAAGGGCACAGGGCTTAGTGTGACCTCTGGGCCTTATTCTGAAATTCACAGGGAGCCAGGACGGGGAGCCAGGACAGGGGTTATCTTCTCATGCATATACAGTATCACAAGAACAGATGGAGCCCAAGGCGGGTCAGTAACTCAATGAAGCTGTGACAGAGCCCAGGACTTGAACCGGGAACCTCCAGATAACAAGCTTTAACCGATGAACCACCAGAAATGCGGCCTGCCATGAACGACGGTAGTTTCCTGGGCGAAGCGGGCGGACCCTGCAGGGAGGTGGTGTAATGGGGGCAGCAGCAGGAGGAAGTTCGGGCAGTGAGGTCAGTGGGACCCGTGCATCATGAAGCCCAGCCCAGCTCCTCTTCACCGCCAGCAGGTCGCCTCTGCATCTCCTGCCCTGACTTCTTCCAGGTGATGCCCAGCGCTGCTCTGCCTTGCCTTCCCCACAAGGCCAGAGCCTGAGAGAAAGTGCTTCTCTCTGTCAGGTCAACAAAATCATGGCGGGACCTGCACCAGGCATGCTGGGAAACTATACTGACGCACCCCCAGGCTTCCATACGAGTCGACCAGGGACGGCACTGTGGAGACCGCCTGCACGGTCCCGATAGGACTGACAGGAAACTGACTCATTCATTGGGCAAGTCGAAGACAGTTTGAATTTCAGAGGAAGTGACACAGTGGCTGCAGCTGTTTGTGGAAATATTATACCCAGAGAGTAAAAGAAACTGAATCTCATTTTTTTTCAGGGTGTTTTAATTATAGATTTTTAAATTTAAGGTATAACATGGAAAACAGGGCAGGTTTCATGTAGGTGTGTCCTTCTTTGGAATTAATAGGCTGCGTTTTCAAAAAAAGGGAAGAGTCTGGCATAGTGTTTGGGGGGGGATTGTTGATTAGTGACCCCCCCCCACACCACTCTCTGCTCAAACCAGCTCCCCTCGGAGTTCAAAGGGCAACTCAGCAGGGCGGTACTCTGTCACCGTGTCGTACGTTCTGATTGGCTCCTCCAGTTCGGCCAGCCCCCTCCCTCGTCTCTGATAGGCCCTCTGGTAAAAGAACAGGCAGCAGACAATCACATAGGCAGCAGTGCCGTCTGATCTTGTCAGAAGACCAGCAAGCCAAGTAAGTGAAGAAAGTGAAAAGTAAGCACTGTTGATGGACCAGAGGTGGGCGGCCTTCCCACTAGTCCACAACCTCCACATCAATGCTGCAGTATTTAAAGCTGTGGGTTAATTTCGATTTAATTATCTGTCTCCTCCTGTGATCTGCTGGGCAGTGGAGCCACTGGTGCAGAATGGCCGCTGTCTGTATACTTATGAAATTATTTGCGAAGAAGAGTACCATATAAATGCCAGGAGTCTCTATGATCACAGCTGAAACTCACCTTGGCGTCACTGTTTTGTGGCCCCAGGGGTCGGAATCTCTCCCCATGGCTCGGGTAATACAGCGAGGGTACCCCAACTTCTTCATACAGACCCCAGTCCCTCACATCCTCATAATCATGGACAACCAGGCCTGGCCGGTACCCCAGGTCTGCTGGGCAAGAAACAAAACAGTTTAAAAATCAGATTCCATTTGAGGATCTCATCCTCATTCCCTCAGGAATGTCCTGCAACAACATGGCAGAGCAGTTTCAGACACCCACCACTCTTTGTGTAAAGAAGTGCTTTCCATGTCTTCGGCAGGCGTATGTGGGAGAAGAGGCTTTGTTTCAGTTAAAGAACCTGCACAGATGCTGTCACCGGTACTGGTGTGAGAGACCTCTAAGGAAATCCAGGTCGCTGTATAAACTGGTTGGAAGGTCCAGTAGGGGACACTCTCTTACCCAGGATGCCGTGCGTATCCTCACTGCGCCCCTCGGAGCTCTCCGGGTGCGAGTACAGGGAGGGGCGGAAGTCACTGGCCGGGTAGTACCGGTGGGCGCTGTCCTGTGACCCGCACACAGCAGGCGGAGACGGAGACAGGGGCGACAGCGCCGATGTGAGAAAACGGAGGAGACGCTGGCCTTGTCTCACTCTCTCTCACACCCTCCCTCCTTCTTCCTCTCGCCTGCTCCCTCCCTCTTTCAGACTGTGTCAGAGAGTCACTGCTGCTGGTCTTTCAGCCCTTCGCCACCAGGCTCCCTCCCAGAGGACTGGTTCACGACCCCCTACTCCCCTCAGAGCGCAGGTACAGATTTCCCCATTTAAGAACAAACAGGTTCAAGTTTTCACTTATTCCACCAGCTATAACCTTGCTCCACAGACAATGTCCTTGTGTGTGGTGTACGTGCGTAATGATCGTTTGTGTGCTTTCTGTATATTGTCTGCTCCTGTAAAACAAATCACCCTTAGGGATAATAAAGACTCCCTCTCTCTCCATTTCCTCTCTCCCTCGTTCCCCTGCCCTCTCTCTCACCCCGTCGTAGCTCTCGTAGAGGCTGCTGCCCGGCTCCGAGCCGCTGTCCAGCAGCAGCGTCCTGCGGGCGGCGCTGTTGATCTGCTCTCCTCCCTCGTAGCGGTTGGGCTCAGTCAGGGTCGACCTGCGCCGGGGGGAGAGGGTGGGGGGCAGTGAGAGCTCCTAATTTCACACACCAGCATCTGCAGAAATTGCTACTCCTCCCGCGTTGTGCATAAATGTCACCTCACACATAGAACTTTGGAATTTAAAACTATAATAATTTGCAGCTATAAAAAATATAACACCAGAAATGGAAGCCATCAGCCTTGTTTAATGGCCTGAGTTATTGTTGCTGCAATTGCTAGATATGAAAACAGGAAAAGGAAAAGACCTCTTCTTTCAAATTAGTTTTTTTTTTCCATCTTAGACATACCTTAATTTACAAGTGCAATGCAGGACAGAGAAAGCCAGTCATGTTTTCTTGAAAAATGCACACTTCTGACCCCTATGGCTCTTTTATCACTGTGTAGTGCTCGCATTCAAACAGAGTCTCCATCCACTGGAGGAGAGACACAGCTCTCACTGACAGCACTGCAGGACCACAGCAGAGTCTCCATCCACTGGAGGAGAGACACAGCTCTCACTGACAGCACTTTAGGATCAGAGCAGCCTCCACTGGAGGACACACCCATGTTGAATATCATTCCATTTCACCTGATCTGAACGTGTCTAAACGTGTGCCATTGCTTGGTGAATCCCAGCTCCAGACCAGATGCAACTGAGCTCTAGTGTGCATTTGCTTGCTGTCCTGTTTCATTAATCAGCATCACAGAGACTTCTAGATAGGACCGATAGCCTAAGCCAGCCAGGGTTTCTTTATTGGACACAGTGAAGCACTTTGCTCCCAGTCAATTACCACAGGAGCAATTAGGGCCTGTAAAAACGATTGAACAAAAGAATAAGTGAGGTGCTTCCTACACCTGATGAAAAATGCATGTCTTTTAGACCCTGTAACTTTATCACTTCGACAGACTGTATTAAAGCTTATTTTCACCTTATGGTAATACATGGAGGAAGAATAATTAAGCCACGAAGTTTTACTACTTAACAGTAAAGTTGAATTTGCTATTATGGCAGGAACATGCCTCCGGCCTGTCAGTTCTTCATTAGTTTCCTTTGATTCAATTAGACAAGGCTAATTGCAGGGAGGTGGTGGGGGGTAGGAGATATTGCAGACAAAATGAGACGCAGCTGCATTATCCTGCCACCAGTGGGAGCTGTTCTTCTCATTGATCAGAACTCTGTGACTTACAAGAGCAAAAGAATACAGGAGGCCATTTAGCCTGTTAGGTTGTTAGCAGCTTATTGATCTGCGGACTTCATCCAACCACTGGAGGCTAGTAATTAAACTGAGGATCTTATCCAGCTGTTCTTTTTAAAGATGCCAGGGTATGACCTTCATCCACTGGTTCCACACTCCCACCACCCTTGGTGTAAAGGAGTGCCCCCTTCAGCTTTCTCTGTTTGCATAGTTTTCACGTGTGCCTGCTGGTGTGTGTTTCAGGAACCTGCTGGGTTGAGACTAAAGAGATCCAGTCCCTTCGGCCTGCCAGTGCAGCAGTCTGTGAGTTAACGGTCAAGCTCTCTCTGCCTGCCGATGTGAGCTCCCATTCACTGTAGGCAAGGCGCGTCCTGCAGACTCTTCTAAGTCTTACGACCTGGAACCAATTTAATATGAACAGGTGATTTGTTATCCTAAGCAATTGAGACTGGGGATGAAGGTTTGAAATCCTGGCTGGCACAGACCACTGTTCTGCTGCTCTGTCAGTGACCCCTTTGTTAAAGGGGTGAAACCAGCACTGCAGTTTTGACCCCGGGTCATCTGCCTTCCTGTCAAAGGGACCACGAACTCCAGGACAGCTCGGTGCTGCCCCCTGCTGGCGACTTGTCCACATCCACACACCCAGAGACAGCTGCTTCGTTCTGTACTCACCCTTCGCCATCACTCCTCTTCCCTTCTGTACCTGCTGGGGGGGACAGGGGGGATAAAAGTGGAAGATCAGCCCGGAGAAAGGCCGAGGGAAAGAAAAGAGGAAAGAGAAAGAGAATGAAGGAACACAGAAGACAGGGGACATCGCTGATCTTTACAATGTTTGAACAAAATGCAACTAAAAGATCTGTCAGCTTAGAGATGCCTCTTGTAAAAGCAGACTGCATCCCACTCACAGAGGACAACACATAAAAGTTAACAACTCAGTAAACCGGCATCAGTGCAAGTGCCCAGCAGCCCCTTGGATTGAATACATACACCTGGCTCAGACGTCAACAGATGACCCTCAATTTTAAAAGATTTACAGTAGGGAGGGGCCGGGGGCAACAGTTTTGATTGTGTTACTATTTCAGTACTGACCTATAGAGACAGCTGCACTTTAACATGGTGGGCTTCATAAGAAAAGCAGACCACCTCTGTGTGCCAGAAAACGGACGACATGACACCTGCTATCACACCACGCAGCTTGGCGGTCTCCGGTTCGAGAGGTGACTGGTGCAGGTGACCGTACCTGCTTGTCTCCGCCTGTTTTGCCATTTTCGGATCAGACAGCCCGCGAGGGCGGAGTTCAGCACCAGCAGCACACCACCCACCACCGCCAAGGTCACGACAAGGTAGAGTGGTTGCCCGGGGGCTTCTGGGAAACAGGAGGAATGAAATACTGAGTTGTGTACTGTATATAGAAAGGGGTGTGGTACAGTTGCATTAGGACAGGTCTCTATTTTGAAACACAAACACATTGGTGGTGCAGTGTCGGTCTCACCTGTTGGCTGCGGATCCCTTGTCGGTGTTGTGGTAACTTCTGTTCTGGGCCTTTCTGCTGAGCGGAGGGGGCAGGAGACAGGGGTGGCAGAATGGTCTCATTAGTAAAGAGCCACAGATCTACCCTGCCTGTTTCTTCAGTAAACAGCCCTCAGTTCTTTAACACTCTATTGCTTTTACCAGGCATTATCAGGAAGCTGTGATGCCAGGTTGCTCAGGAAGGGTAAAGTGGATAAACCACAGACCTATCTATGGACACCTTGTGCTGACACAGAGCATCAGTGTTCATTACTTTAATTTCGGTCATATTGTGCTTGGTTGTAAATCAGCTGGCTCAAAGACCTGGAAAACAGTGGGATCCCTTACGATCAGGACTGATTGGGATGCCCTTTCCTTCGACTTGGGGAAACAGGTCAATGGGGCCTTCAATGAACCCCACATTTCACTGGGGGGGAACGGGAATGGAGCCTCACACTGACCTTTAGTAGTGACATTGAGCAGTGCCCCGCTGTCCGCGTACAGGCTCTCTCCCATGGCGTTGATGGCGTTGACGGAGAAGTTGTAGGGCGTACTGGAGCGCAGGCCGGTGACAGTGAAGGAGGTGGCACGCGGCGGGAAGACATCGATGTACAGGAAGCTGGTCGCCCCTTCCCAGCGATACCTGCGGCCAGGACAGGTGAGGAGAGCATGGCGTGACTCTTGCCACCACAGCGCGAGACGTTCCTGCAGCTGAGGCGCTGCTGCTGGAATTTCAGATCAGATTGCAGTGGATTGTCAGCGCTGGATGAACATCCGAGTTAAACTTTTGGAATTCATGATGATTCCCATTCTTGGGAGTTTTTGCCTTTGTACCATACTCACGATCTTCAGCTCAAGGCCTCGGGAGCCAGACACCTACTCACCTGACCCGGAATTTCTGCTCCAGGCCCCCATCAAAGCCTTCGGTCCACTGCAGGGTGACGGAATTGTGGGTCACGCTGACAACCTTAAACCCCGAGGGCGGGTCGGGGCGGTCTGGAGAGGGGAGAGGGAGTAGATATCACCCCGAGTTCTGCTTGCTTAGGCAGAGGAGAGGTGGGAGGAAGACTAGGGCTGAAGGCACTGGATCAGGGAGAGGGGAGCACTGCTCTGGGCTCTGGAGGGATAAGGGTTCGATACAGTAAAATGCCTCCTGCGAACTTGTGCTGCTCAGACGCTTAGAGGTTCTTTAACCGAACGTCTCTTTACAAGAGATTTAGCTGCATGTAGTTTAGACCCCAATACCCTTTAATTAGGGACCAGGACTTCACAGTCCTACAGACACACTGACCGGCCCTCCAGGACCAGGACTGGACAGCCCTGCAGACACACTGACTGACCCTCTGGTCGAGGACAGGACACCAGAACTTAAACAGCGGTCACACTGCGATACTGCTTCCAACTGTTTCTTATCATCAGTAACTCAAAATCTGTACAGAAACTGTAGAGGGGACATGGAATTTTTATATGCGAGACATTTTCTCTCTGCATGGAGATGATTCCAGGGCTGAAATGTATCATTTATTATTGCCAGATTAATTATGAATTCTTGTGCGGCTGTAAAAAAGGAGAGTGCGCCAGGATATTGGACTGTATTTCACAGTTTTATGGTGAACATGAAAAGGCAGGGCTTCTTCCTGCTGTGGTGGGGGAGTTGCTCTCTCACCACGGCTCTGCAGAGAGGGAGGTGTGAATCTCCCAGCCCCTCACTGCTCTCTGCTTCCTGCCCTTCTGTGAGCGGAGCTGGAGCTGCTCCCTTCATCTTAAATGGAACCTCTTCATTTGCTCTGGCTCTGACAGCCTCTAAATCCCACTTAAGAGAATCCTGACTTCTCTCTCCTCCACTGCCTGGGTTAGATAAATATGTATCCAAGACCTTCCTGCAGGTCTGGTTACCGTTCTTCCTCTGCTGTGTGTTTTACTCATTATTTCACTGTTAGAAACCCTAACCAGTACAGCCCTGAGTTTTTCCTTATTAACAGGTGATGTTTTGCAGTCGCCTCTCTCTCCCCCAGTATCCCCCTCTCACTGGTGCTGACGAGCTGGATGTCCAGCTGGTCCAGGCCCAGGGCGTTGCGGGCGCTGCAGGTGAAGATGGCGTAGTCCAGCGCGGCGCTCACGTTGACGACGGTCACCGTGCTGGTGTGGACGGCTCTGTCCCAGACCGTCTGCTCCGAGTACCTGAGGGCGAGGATGGGGCTCAATGCACAGGCTCCGGGTGCGAGCTGTTAGGCTGTTATTAGGTTTTTCTCTCGAGCCGGAGTGGGTCCCCAGTGAATACGTTACTCTTTCAGGGTGTGGGGGACCCATGTGGGCAAGGGGGTATCGCCTTTGCCTTTTGGTCACTGTCGAGAAGAGGCAGGCTCTAGGGACAGCACCCCTACCCTGATTGCAGAATGGGTCCCCATCAATCACTGCACTGGGCCCCAGCGCACTTGCACCCCCTGATCCCTGAGGAGGGTGGAGGGATAGGTGGGGAGGGAGAGAGGGAGACCGGGAGAGATGTGCCCCTTGTCAGGCTCAGTCATCAGACCTGGGGTTGTTGAAGTCCAGGGGCACTCCGTTTTTGGCCCAGCTGAACTGCACTCGCGGGACGCCCTCTGCCTGGCACACCACCTCCGCCATGCTGCTGCCATCGCCCCGGCTGGCCACCTTGCTCCACTGCGCCCCCTTCTGGATCTCCGGTTTAACTGCGGGCAGGAGCACAGGAAAGCTCACACTGAGGCAGAGTATGGGAGAGGATGAAGGCTTGGTTTTGGGGTCACAAGGAATCAGAGAAGCAACTTGAGTTTAGAAGATACACAACCTAAAGAAGGTAAAATCCCGATTAAAATGTTAGAGGACAAAGTTAATTTTAAAAAACAACCTACTCTTGGGCTTTTCTCTTTAAGGTGAAAAATGTCCCATTTTAGAATGTAATGAACAGGACAACACTCTTAAAAAAAACATACAATTTTAGTTCTAGATTCCTGTAAAAAGAAGCTGCTGAAGTCTGAGTCCGAGATAGTTGTACTCACAGCGCACCACAAGTCGGACCTCCGCACTGGCAGGGGGCGCTATACCGTTGTCCACTGAGCACTGGTAGCTCCCGCTGTCTGACTTCTTCGCCCCGGGGATGATCAGCCAGCCTGTTGCGTCCTCAGCCTTCTGCATTTCCGCGGTGAGCTCCCTCTCATCTTCCCCCTGCAGCACAGGGAAAAACAGGAGAACGCAAGTCCGCAAGAGCCACAGTCCACAGACGTGCTGGTGGGTTAATGGGCACCTGGGAAAACTGGCCCTCCTGTGAGTGTGTTTCCTGTAATGGACTGGCATCCCACCCAGGGTGTGTGAGTGTGTGTGTCTGTGTGTCCTCTGATGGACTGGTGTCCTGTCCAGGGTGTCCCCTGCCTTGTGCCTGTTGTTTTCTGCGATAGGCTCCAGCTCCTTCATAACACTGAGCTAGAAGAAGTGGTTAGAAGATGGATGGGTGAAATTTTAAATTCTGCCCTTTCTTAAAGTGTCCAGGTGACCAGGCTGGTTTAAAGCCAGCAAAGAGTCCTGGTCCATGCAGCAGTCCCAGTATGAAGTGAGAGTCGCGGGCGTTGATGCCTGGAGCACACTCACTAGCCACTTCCAGGAGAACATGCCAGGAGTGACGGGGTTGGCGTCCGCGGTACAGGTCATCTCCGCAGTCCCGCCCAGGTCCACCTCTGTGGGGTCCAGCAGGCTCCTGACTGCAGGCGCATCTGTGTGCCGAAAGAGGAGACTACTGGGCGCTTGTGCAAAGATGGTGAGAGGAGTCACAGCTGATCAACGGATCTGTTGAGCTGCAGCAAACTGTCTCAGGTCTTCCCAATGCCCAGCTGTCTCCCCCTGGGGACAACCATTTTGGATCCTGCAATGATGACTGCAAGAACCAAAATGGCAGCCCATTTTCACTTTGGTGCAGTGGGCATTTCTTAAATTCAGGTACCCTGTCCATCAGACCAGTCATAATAATTTTACAGCTGTCAGAAGCCGGATAGATTTTTTTATACTATAGCATTAGCAAAAGATCTAATTGAGCTAATTAATAATCCAAATAAGAATCCATTTAAGTAGATGGGAGCAGGGATGAAGATGGGTTTGAGTGGGAGGCCACTGCACAGTCTTTAGGATGGACAGACGATTCAGAATGGACAGTACTGGACAGTACTCACACTGAACGTCCAGAGTGACCTGGGTGTGGTTCTCCCCTTCAGCGTTCCTGCAGATGACCCGGTACTGCCCTGCATCAGCCCGCGTCACATTCCAGATCTCAAGGGTACCCCCTTCCTTCAGGTGGTACCTATAGGATCCTTCTGCATCCAAGGAAAAAACACGGAGATGGGCTGTAGACACGACAGATCCCGTCATCAACCTCCGGATTGAGTGTATTGCTTAAAGAACTAAACAGGTCAGATGTGCTTGTAAAACAGCACAGAGACAACCAATTCATCAAAACGCAAGAAAATTTAAAACTGAGCACATCTTGCAGTACACTTTCTGAATCTGTTTTGCTCTAGCCCGGCGCTGTCAATGTGCTGTACAGAAAACCATGAGATGTGCTGCTGAATAATGCTGTCCACATCTGCGATGGCAGTGCAACTTCTGATTGGTCGGTTTTGTCCCCACCTTTCCCCAGGTGCTCTCCCCGATAGGTCCAGTTACAGGAGATGGGCTCGGGATTGGCTGAGACTCGTAGAGGGAGGAGAGCCACCCCCTTCTCCACGGCTTGGACCACTTTAGGCTGGTCTGGGGCAAACTCTGGGGGGTCTGTGACACACGGACACATGGAAACATCAACTGGATAGGTGGATGAATGGGCAGATGGAGGATTGGGTGGCTGGATGGATAGAGATGTTAGATAGAGGATGGACTGACAGATGGATAGGTGATGGCTAGGCGGACAGATGATTGGATAGATGGTTTGAGGATGGGAAGGTGGATTGATGGCTGGATGGATAATGTTGGGTGAATGAGTAGAACATGTGTGGATGGGTAGACAGCTGAGGTTGGATGAATAAATGGAGGAAGAGAGGAAGGGTGGAGGGATGGATGATTGGGTGGAAGGATGGGTGAATGGACTGATAGAGGCTGGGTGGAGGGATGGATGATTGGGTGGAAGGATGGGTGAATGGACTGATAGAGGCTGGGTGGAGGGATGAGTGTATGGATTGATAGAGGAAGGGTGGAGGGATGGCTTCACAGACAGCAGACAGATGGACTCACAGAGCACATTGAACCTGTAGAACGTGTTGACACCCTCAGACAGCACCTGGGTGTAGGCCTGGCAGGTCACCCGTTTCGTGTTGTGGAAGGACGACACGTTGACAGACAGCTGGCTCTTCACTGACACGCCCCCGTACTCGGATCGCTTCTGACCCAGATTGACCCCCCTCAGCCTGAGGCGGAGGGAGAGACAGGTGGAGAAAGGAGGCAGAAGAAGAGAAAAACAGGACAGGAACAGCAGAGAGAGTTTTGGGGAAGAGCAGGCATTTAAAAAGATACCAAGCGATTGACTGGCCAACAGATCGGACAGGAACCCAACCTTGTCCCTGTTCCCCTGTAACACGTTTAGACTTACTTCTGCCCATTCATGACCCAGGAGATGTTAGTGACTGGGTTGCTGCTGCCCGTCACGCAGACCAGCGTCAACGTCTGGCCCCTCCTCACCTCCTTCAACCCCGCGGTGATCTTCACACTGATAGCCGCGACTGAGGACAGACAGGCGCACACCCGTTGGACCGCGAAGGCAAGAGCTGGTCAGAGGCACACACAGCCAGCACCCAACATAGTTCAAGTTAACACCGAGGTCAGAGGTCAGTTGTAGTATCAAAATGTCGTGCGAGTTGAAAAGTGAGCCGTTTAAGGTCAGCGTTAAGGTCAGAGGTCATGAAACGGGGGCTGATCTTGGTGGTCAGTGTGAACGAGCGCGGCGAGCAGCTCACACTGCACGTGCAGCTTGGTGCCGGCGGCCAGGGGGGGCGCCTTGGCTTCGTTGCTGGCGTTGCAGCTGTAGGTGGCCTGGTTGTCGCTGGGCTCCAGCAGCAGGATCAGCTCCCGGGACACCACCTTCTCCGCCGTCACGGCCGCAGGCACGTCCCGCACCGGCTTGTTGTTCTGGAAGGACAGACCGGGGCGCGGATTCGCTGAGGGAGCCTCCTGGGGCAGCCCGCACAGCTCCGGGGGCCGCGAGCTGGCAAACAGGCCGTCAGGAAGCTCATTTTCCGCCTTCGGATTCAGAAATGCACAGGGAAAAAAAAGTCTCCACAAACATTGGCAGCACTGATCCAGTCGCCAGTGGAGTCAGATTCAATCTCCCCGTGTCCTGTCTGCAGGGGGCGCTATAGTCAATCACAGGTTAATAATAAACAATTCTTGGAACAGCAACGCTCTGTTCCACAGTGACCACTATACTACTGATGATGATGACGATGACGAGGACAACAGTGGCGGACCTTGAGCCAGGTGAGGCGGGCGAGTGGGTTTCCTCCACTGCAGTAGCACATCAGCCGGACGGTGGTGCCCGAGCGCAGCCGCTTCCCCTGGGGGGGGGCATCGATCCACACCTTCTGGGGGGGGTCTGAAACGGAAGGAGGGAGACTGAGGACAGAGGAGGAAATAACATCCCTGTATTGACACACACGACAAAGCCACGTGATACCTCTGATAAAAATACTGCAGCTACGTTTTTTTTAATTAACACATTCCAGACATATTGAGGTCTTCAGAGTAGAGCAGTATACCAGCGAGGCTGGTGTTGTATAGGGCCATCCTGAGGTCAAAGGTCATCAAGCTCAGTGGTAAAGTCAGAGGTCATGCAGGATGAAATTAAAATCAAATACCTCAAGGTCGGAGGTCAGAGGTAATCACTTAAAAAATATACATGCTGGTAGTGTTTCAGAAGCCCAAAGTCAGGGGTCAGGGTTGTGTACCTGCCCATGATGTCAAAGGGATGATGGGGCAAGGAGGTTAAAAGAACAGGTTCAAAGGTCAAGTAGCAGGAAGGCAGGCACCGGCCAGGGGTCAGCCACTCACAGAACACGCGCAGCGGGGCGGAGTGGACCCGGGAAAATCGCACAGCCTCGTTGAAAGCCTCGCAGGTGAGCTGCAGCCCGTTCTCCTCCCGGGACACGGCGTAGGTCACGTTGGACATGGTCACCATCCCGCCATGTGCGCCCTGGACTCAGGACACAGGACACCCGCGGAGTCAGGGGGGTGTGGTGTCACTGCGCTGAGAGAGAGGCTGTTGTGCTGGAAACATGCTTGTGAGAGAGCTGAGAGATCTTACATCCCCTTCAGCTCTTATACTGCTGCCCTCAGGCAGCAGCTCCCCCACTCTGCCTCACCTCAGTGACGGAGACCCCAGTGGATCTGCCTCACCTCAGTGACGGAGACCCCAGTGGATCTGCCTCACCTCAGTGACGGAGACCCCAGTGGATCTGCCTCACCTCAGTGACGGAGACCCCAGTGGATCTGCCTCACCTCAGTGACGGTGACCCCAGTGGATCTGCCTCACCTCAGTGACGGTGACCCCAGTGGATCTGCCTCACCTCAGTGACGGTGACCCCAGTGGATCTGCCTCACCTCAGTGACGGTGACCCCAGTGGATCTGCCTCACCTCAGTGACGGAGACCCCAGTGGATCTGCCTCACCTCAGTGACGGTGACCCCAGTGGATCTGCCTCACCTCAGTGACGGAGACCCCAGGGGATCTGCCTCACCTCAGTGACGGTGACCCCAGTGGATCTGCCTCACCTCAGTGACGGAGACCCCAGTGGATCTGCCTCACCTCAGTGACGGTGTCCTCAGTGGAGTTCAGCTCCCGAGAGCCCAGCCACCAGCGGATGTGGACAGGTGGGTTGGAAGAGCTGGTGTAGCAGCTCAGGCTGATGTTCTTCCTCTCGGGGGCGCTGAAGGAGCCCAGCACCTTCACTTGTGATGGCAGGACTGGGGGAGACACAGACACACGGCTTTTAGACCTGTTTAGAATTCCTTCTGTGAAGAAAGTGAGAGTGTTCTGATGGGGATCCTCACACTGCCTGCCTGCTTGTAACCTTTCCCCGCGGGCCGACGCATAAAAGAAAACGAGTGATTTAATAACAGAAATAAAATTCTCGGACCTGTTACCGGCAGTTTCACATCCCACAGGATTTACGGCAGCAGCAGTCCCCAGCAGGGAAGGCAAAATAAAAGAAATTAGATTTAAAAAAAGAAGTAGATGTTGGGTTGGGTTTTTAAGGCCACAGCTAAGTTTCACCTGCCTACACTATAGGCCAAAACCACACTCAAGGCTCAAAGGGTCAAAGATCTAGTCTGAGAAGCAGGAAGCGGCCTGCTACCAGCCTGCTACTGACCTGCCTCACCATCACCCCCCTGTGGTCTGGAGGGGAAGTCTCCTCCCCCATCCAGTAAAAATACGAGTAGCTACCCATTTACCCAGAAATCCTAACATTTGCCTAAATCATTTTAAGGAAAGTATTTTATACTTTGTTGGTCAGTTGTGTGGGATGAAGTGCTGTTTTTGGTATGTTTTTATTGTTATGTCACTCATATGTATGTACAGGAGCACTATGCCTGACCCCTGTGGGTGGAACAAGGGGGAGGAGCTTCCAAGTTCAGAGGTCGACTCCAAGGAGATGAGTTCTATACCAGAGCTCAAAGATGTCAGACTATTTGCTTGAGTCAAGATGCATGAATGAAGCCTGCCCCTTAATTTACTCCTTGGCCTGTGTCTGGAATTATTGTTACTCCTGGTCAAACAGGCCCAGTGACACGTCTGCAGTATTATCGCTGTTACGGCCCTGTCCTGTACGAGCAGCAGTGAGTGTTAGAGCAGGACGGGCTCCTCACAGACGACGCGCAGCGTGATGGTGTGTCGCAGGGGCACAGGGGTCACTGGGTTGGTGCTCTCGCAGGTCAGCTGCGCCAAGTTGTCCTCAGGGCCGACCTTCAGGGACAGCGGGCTGCTGGCCCTCCTGGACACCGAGTCCACTTCCCAGCTGGAGGACAGCACTTCCTCGTTCTGAGCACGGACAGAGACGGGGAGAGTGGGAAAGAGTCTGAGTCAGACAACACTCGTGTCATCCCAGTGAGACAGATTTGAATTGAGAGAAACAGAGGGATGGAGGGAGAAACAGAAAAAAATGAGACCGAGAGAGATGGAGAATTAAACAGACTCAGGGGAAGAGAGACACTTCCCTAGGAGTTAAACAGCTCCCGATGAACTGACCACAGAAACTGAAAGACACAGGTAGACCTGACTGTCCAGGGAGGACAGGCTCAGTGACCACTGCCTGGTCAGAGAAACTGGACACAGGCAGACCAGACTGTCCAGAGAGGACAGGCTCTCTCAGAAACTGGACTAGAGGGAGGGAGAGTGAGAGTGAGAAGAGCAGACAGCAGAAGGAGAGGGAGGGTCCCTCTGTACTGACCTTGGTCCACTGCAGAGTAGCCAGGGGGTTACCCCCCCCAGACGTGCAGACCAGCTTGAGTGTGTCCCCCTCCTTCACCTCCTCGCTGTCCAGTCCCTCTATCACCGGGGGCTGGGGGGGGACTGAGAGAGGGGGAGAGTGACCGCCTGACGCTGATGATGTGTGCAGGTCAGTGTTACTCAGACACAGCCCAGCCTTCACCCGTGATCTAGCCTTAAAACAGGACGGTAACTGTCACCCCAGCCCTACAAACTGAACACTGAACCTCAGCTTTGACCCTAACCCGGACTCGAACCTTGAGCCCTCATCTCATACCCTAACCTCTAGGGTTAGGTGGTGAGTGTCAGGAGCAGGGTTAAGCAGTGTTGATGCTACCATTTTGATACCCACCCCAGAATCATGCTAAAACCAGCTCCTTAACTGAGATATTGATCATGTTGCTTACCCATTAAATAATTAAGGAGCTGAGAGTTCAATAAATTTTGGAGTGGACTGAAAGAGCAAGAGTTTGACTGACCCTGGTTTAACCTGAAAAATCTGTCCACAGACCTCGAACCCCTGCCAAATTCTGTACCAGGAGAAGCAGAGCTGGGAACTGCGGAGCCAAAGCCGTGAGGCAAACCGTGCCGCGAGGTTTCAAGTGTCGGGGTGAGAAGGTGTGTCCCCTGGGAGGAAGCTGTGGACGGAGGGTGACCGGGCGGCCACTGACAGGAGGGACTCACACAGCACGGCCATGATGAAGCTGGTTTCCAGTGGCCGGGGCAGGGCCGGACTCGACGCCCGGCACACCAGCCGCTGCCGGTGGTCAGTGCTCTGCGCCGTCACCCTGCGGCGGCACAAGAAACGAGACACGTCCAACATCTGCAAGATTCCCCAGGACCTGCTGCGGTACAAGTCCGTTCTGTCACACTGGAGGACACCGGTCCTGCCAGTACTTAATTGACACAATTATCCTCTGTGATTTAATTGGCTCTTAATGAATGGCATGCAGCTGAAATTAAAAAAAAAACTTCTAGATAGAAGGGCCTGGTTCATAAATTTATTTCTCAAACTTAATTTCAGACTCCTGTGGGAGGGAATTCCATCCTATCCTGCCGACTGCTGGTGTCCAGTCCTGTCCCAGAGGTCATCTTTGTGCAGCTGAGCTGGTCGCGTGCTGATTGTGGTTGTTAAGAGCTGAGTGGGAATGAGAATGTGCTGACAGAACAGCCCTCCAGCACCAGGGACAGAGACCCCTGCAGTTCTGTCTGATATTCAAGGTCATATGTTTCACTGCTCCCCAGCTAGATACTGCACTCACTTAACGACAGCCTCTGTGTCGGACAGCTTGTCCTGAGACCCAGGCGTGGAGCTCGACTCAGTCAGAGGCTGCTCGACCCCACCTGTCGAGAGAGGAGGGAGAGAGCTGTGTAGGAGCAGATACATGCAGGGGTGCTGTCCACCAGTCTCCAGGCTGCAATCTCACTCCTGTACCAAGACTGCTGGGCTTTCCTGCTCTCCATCAGCTTAATGACAAACAGCATAACTAAAGACTACTATCCCTGGGTTTGGAATGGGCACATATTTTTACCTACTTTTCTGCACACATTTATTTACCCCTTTATATGTGCCATGTCACTTCCTGATGTAATCTGGGCAAAGTACGATAAACTTGGCCACGCAACTGTGCCACCTACTTGGGGTTTGAACTTGCAACCCTCTGATCAGGGGTGGGGAGGTCTAACCACCGTGTGAACCTGGTCCCCAGTGGCCACAGGCCCATTAGCTACACCCCCATCCCATTCCACCCCAATTCTTCCCCACCCCGGGTCCCTACTTTTGATTAGGGCGAGTTCGACGGCGGGCTTGGCGTCAGACGCCCGGCAGGTCACAGTGTACTCTTCCCCTGCCACCCAGGGGACGTCCAGGAGAGCCGTGGCCTCGCTGATGACAAGCTGTGCCGGGGGAACTAGGGGCACAATGGAGAGAGGTGCCACCATCAGCCTCTAAGAGCAGAACAACAGTTACAAACAAGATGGGGCAAATCGACCCACCCAGCCCATTCGTTCCATGAATGATCCCAGGATCTCATCCGCTGTTTGGTGAAAGAAGGCAGGGTTGTGAGCTTTGTACAGCACAGCGGGGTGGCTTGTTCCACACCCCTACAACCCTCTGGGTAAAGACCTGCCTGCTGTACTCAGTTCTGCATGGATCTCCTTGTATTTCCCAGTTGAGTCCTCTGGGTCATGTTGCACTGTTGGTACTGAAGACTACCACTGCGCTGACGTGGTCAGTGTCCTTGAGAGTTGTGAATACCTGATTTAGGTTTCATTATATTCTTCTCTGTTCAAGACTAAAAGTTTTCAGTTTCTTCAGCTGGCCAGTCTAGGACACTCCCTTCCGCCCCATAAGGTTCTCTTGCTATATCCCAAAGCTCTGGAATTGTAGTCCCAAGGAGATTTTACACTTTTTAAAGGCCCTATATAAAACAAAGAATTGGGGTGTGATGCTCCTACTTCACCACCAGAGGGCGGTGAAGGACTGAAGAGTACTAGAGGACACAGGCATTCTGTCTTCTGCGCAGTGACTGATCGGCAGTGACACTCTGTCTTTAAGCATGATCTGCAGGAAACAAATCAGCTGTTCTGGACTACAAGATGTGTCCTGTCCAATCAGGTGAGCCTTAAAAAATGATGCACGAGATATCTAGAACACTTTTTGCTTTGTAGTATACATGCCATGTGGCCAGTAGAAATTGTGAGACTATTATTTTCTAAGCCTCCATCAGCTAAAGTTATCTCTCCCTATGAACCTACCAACAGGGAAATGTCTTTTTGCTCTTGACAGTGACACCCAGCATTACAATATAGTCAATACGTAGCCTCCAGCAGATAGAAGTGTCCACTTGTGCCCACAGATACTCTGCACCAGTGCATCTACAAAGGCATCTGTACCAGGTTCTCTATATTCCACAAGGTCCAAACTATACTGGGACCTGCTGTGTTTTTGTCTCTTCCTCACTGTGCGTGGTGTTGTGTCACATCACATATTATATCTGTCCTAAAGTAGCCTACTAGTACTGTAATATATCACTGGTTCACTTTAACACCATTCTTTAGTTTTAAGAACAAATCAAGTGAGGGGCAGTGGTCATTTTTAAAAGACAGGAAACTAGCCCTGTACAAGCCTGTCACACTGCTGTATCAGCCTCAGCTGTGATTTCACCTCATTCCTCCGTGCTGCTCTCACTGAGAGGGACACTGCTGGTGTGGATTTCTGGTCACAGTGGGATCTGTCTCGGGACTCTGCAGCCACCCTTCATCAGCTGTGCCTTCCTCTGCCTCAGCACTCCCCGATCTCCGAGAGACGGCAGTTTCCGAACAGCAAGACATTCGGCAAGGAGACTGCGGGTCCTTTAACTGCAGCCCTTTCACTCTCCGCATGTCCGTGTGTGTCTGTGTGTGTGTGAGTGTGCGCTCTCCCTGCGCTAGGTGAGGAGTGGCTGAGCTGCACCTGAGCCTCCTGCATCTCTCTCACACACACACACACACACACACACACACACACACACACACACACACACACACACACACACACACAGCGGGGCTCAGGTGGGCTCAGTCGGGCCCACGGTGATGTCTGCAGAGCGCCAGCTCTTCCCCTCTCATCTCCGCTCCGCTGGGCCTCGGAAAGGGGGAGGTGAGCAGGTGTCTGAGGAGGAGAGAGACGGCAGTGTCCCTGGGCTCGCTGGCTGGCCTCGTTACCATCCCCCCAGAGCTCAGCTCCTCTGCCTCCCCGACCAGACAGAGCAGCCAGCCTGCCGTGGCGACAGAAACAAACTCGGGCC
This sequence comes from Lepisosteus platostomus, assembly GCF_059453375.1. Lineage (NCBI taxonomy): Eukaryota > Metazoa > Chordata > Actinopteri > Semionotiformes > Lepisosteidae > Lepisosteus > Lepisosteus platostomus. The sequence continues at coordinate 15,388,694 of NC_142636.1, read as the reverse complement.
TTTAAATAAAACAGCCAACAGCTCAATGCAGCAGGAGCAAGTTCACTAATGGAACCTGTGCGCCGCTGCCCTCACTTCCTCTCGATGGCCACTAGGTGGAGCTCCCGAGCAGCTGGTGTGGCTCAGGGCAGTTGGTGTCTTTGGGATCACTTTGCTTTTGCAGAAAGAGTTTTTTGCAGGAGCTGTGTAAACCACTCTTACACTCTTATTCCAATTCTGAATGGTAAATGTGGAAAAGCAACAGGACAGCAGTGTTACAGCCTGATAGCCTGCTCTCATCAGACTTCAGAAACTCAGCAGGGCTGGGCTTGGCCAGCACTGCTCTGCGAGACCAGATAGCTGATTGCACCTGTAGGTGGCGCTCTCACTCCTCAACAGAATGTCCAAACCAGTGTCCCAGGATGGTGAACGAGACACTGTCCTGTGTCCCTGTGGTTAAATCCAGTGTGCTGGTTCAATTCCACTGTAAACTGTACAGAGTGGCCTCAGAAATGATCCTGTTTAATCTACCTGGTGCTGCAGTTGGTCTCCTCCCCCTGATCTGTGTGCAGTGGGGCCGCTGTCTCACCCAGGTGGGGCTGCACTTCTGCAGGGGGTGAACTGATCTCCCCACCTATATGAAAGGCACTTTGGTGCTAAAATAAAAGGCACTGTATTAAGGAAGTTATTATCCGAGTAACAAAGCCATGGGATGTGGCCCAGTTTTCCAGACTGGAGCCGAGTCTGGCAGGATTAAACGAGCTCAGTCACGGGACTGAGACCAGCAGGCCCCTCTTTCCACCAGCGCTGCGAGAACAACCCTGTGGCTGAAGCCAATCGCCGTGCAGCTGGGAGAGATCCTGGGATCAGTGAACTACTGACAGACAGACAGGATAGACGGACCAATTGGCCCTGCTGCTTTTAACCATTCCCATGGTCTTTTACCAATAATAAACCAGTGTAGTCAATTGGTAGGCATGTTAAAGAGAGCTTTCACCCTGAACTCACTGGGCTTTACTGCTCTGTACTGTGCTTTTACCCTGATCTCACTGGGCTTTACTGGTCAGCACTGTGCTTTTACCCTGATCTCAATGGGCTTTACTGGTCTGCACTGTGCTTTTACCCTCATCTCACTGGGCTTTACTGGTCTGCACTGTGCTTTTACCACACTAAGTGTATTGCTGCAGCTCTGGTCAGGGGAGTGGCAGGAGCTGTGTGAGAGCGTGTGTCCCGCACGCACACGCCGCCGCAGGCCGCCGCCCCTCTCCCACACAGACCCGTGCCGGGACGGCCCTGCTGGGGCACGTGGGAACCCGCCTGCTGACGCTACAGGTGCTCCGCGGGCCTGAGGCCTCGCCACCCCTCCTCTTCCTCCCTCCCGCTCCGGGGACGTCAGGAAAACCTGCTCCGTTCCCAGGCTCCCAGCGGGGGGGCTAGCCTGGTCTCCACGGCAACCCCAGGCGCCGGGAAGGAGCAGGAGAGTTCCCAGTCCGGAGACAGAAAGGGGACTGGTCACGCTGGGGCTGGGGCTGGCCTGCTGCCTCCCAGCCGCTCAGACACAGGTGGCCTCTCTCCCACCGCTGGGGAGGGTGGAGAGGGAGGAAGAGGAGGAGAGGGAGGGAGGGAGCAGATGAAGGGGGAAGATAAAGAGATGGAGGAGAGGGGGAAAGAGAGAAGCGGGCCAGGGAGATGGGGAGCCTTCAGGAAAACACGCGGCTGTTTCCAACATGGCAGCAACAGTAGCAGCCATTGTGTAGAGCCTGATGCAGATGCTCAGAAAGGAGGCAGAAACACTGCAGGGAAGCTGGACAGTCCCAGTGACTCTGTGGAGGGGGGCTGGTTGTAAAGAGAGGGGATCTACTGCAACATGTGCTGACCTGGGTTAAAAATGACCAGAGCAGGGACAATTCTGAGCTGGGAGATCAATGCTGCAAGGCCTCTGCATCATTGATTTGGAGTTCTGCAGACTGAGGTGTTACCAATATCGTTCTCTCCCCTCCCGCCCCCCAGAGGACGAGACGGTTGGTTGGACTCACTCAGCACTGTGACCCACACAGTGTGGGAGACGATGGGGCCGCTTCTCTCGGTCCGGCCCACTTGGCACTCGTAGGGGGAGTCGTCTTCCAGAGACGCCTGCTCGATCTGCAGGTGGTACTGTCCTGTAAGGCAGGGAGGACGAGTTTATACGGTTTCAGATTTGTTTATCGATTGCATTGTATGAAAGAGACCAGATGACCAGTGGTTCAGGTCCAGTCCTGTTAGACCAGGAGGACAGCTGGCCCAGTGGTTCAGGTCCAGTCCTGTTAGACCAGGAGGACAGCTGGTCCAGTGGTTCAGGTCCGGTCTCGTTAGACTAAGAGGATGGCTGGTGGAGGAAACAGCTGCCAAGTTCAGTTGTTCATTCTGTCACTGTGAATACTCACCCCTCCTCGGGTCGCCAGTCATGCTGTAGCGGGGGAACCCCGGGAGGCTGCGATTGGGTCCCAGCAGGAGCCCGTCCTTCACCCACTGCACGGCCCCCGCGGGCCCGGCCACCTCGCAGAGCACCACCGCCCTCTCCCCGGCTCGCACCGTCACGTTGTCCGGCTGGACACGGATCACCTGCTGCTGCAGCTGGACACCTGGCGGGTCAGACAGGGCACAGTCAGGGACTGCAGGGGGACAGCTGGTCCAGTGGTTCAGGTCCAGTCCTATTACACTGGGAGGACAGCTGGTCCAGTGGTTCAGGTCCAGTCCTGTTACACTGGGAGGACAGCTGGTCCAGTGGTTCAGGTCCAGTCCTGTTACACTGGGAGGACAGCTAGTCCAGTGGTTCAGGTCCAGTCTTGTCAGACCAGGAGGACAGTTGGTCCAGCACTTATTAAAATCAGGACATTCTCAATTCAACCCTGCAGCTCTGCTTCTGAATTACTATGCAGTATTAAATAACCAGCTCTTCTCACTCTGCTCTTTCAAGATGTCCCTTCCCATGGAACAATCTTTGTCTTTGTGGTTCAAAACCTGTTTGCAAAGCCAGTCCTCCCTGGCCTACCCCAGCCCACCGGTTGGACAATGTGCACAGGCCCACGGGCCACTTACAGCGCAGGAGAGCGAGCAGGAGCAGACCGCAGGAGAGCACTCCCAGACCCTTCCACCACGCCATCCCACTGTCCTCCTCTCTCACGTGAGGCAATCCAGCGATCTGCAAAGTCCATACAGTACATGCTTTGTCATGGGAGGTGACGCAATTTCACAGACCGGAGCTGACTGTGCCAGAGTGCATTTATATCTAACGAGGGGAGGCAGTTCCTGTTACCCCGGGTGAGATCCTGGGATCAAGCAGGTACTAGCTACCAGACAGGGTCTTGTCTGTGACTGCCCTTCTCTCTTCAGAAGGAATATAAATAAAGTGGAAGTCCTGCTGATGTCCTAGAATTCCTGCTGCCCCGCTCTGTCCAGTAGGAACCCCTTCAGAGAGGGGAGAGGGGAGAGGGGAGAGGGGTGACATTCATGGTTCGTCCACTCATGGACCAAGTTATCTGTGGCCTAAGCATGCAGTATTTCTGGCTGGTGATGTTGAAATCAAACAGGTCGTTTTCTTCCTTTAACGGGTGCTGGCTCCATAAATCTTTAGCAGCCCAGATTCACAGATCCTCGTTATCTCGGTGAGGCACGCTCTCACTGGCAACAGCGGTAAAAAATACATTATAAAGGAGGTCAGAGGCTTGTGAGCCCCAGTGACTCAGCATTTTCACTTCTTAATGAGAAGGCCACCGTCACTGACCTCCCCGGCTTCACGAAAATGAAAGCCAAACAAGCCTTCTTAATTACTGCAAGAACAGGGCCGGGAGCTGGGAGAGTTAATTAGGTTTCACTTTGTTCCTGGTGCCTTACCGCCCACCCCATTCCTACACACATAACGCACACACATGCACTCACACACTGATGTTTGTGCACATACACACAAACAAGTACACACACATGCATGCATACACAAATGGCCACAGGCACAGTTTCACACACAGACATGCACAAGCAAGCACACAAACACTGGCATGCTAAGTCCGTGTTTGAAATCCAGATTCGATCCATAATGTTCAGCCACCATGTAATTCTGTTCTTTTACTGTTTGAACTGTAACTGCATGACAGCAGAACTGAAAGTTGTGATTTACCCAGGAAACCTGAATTATTCCCACAATGTTGTCCAATAAAAACCATTATTACACTATAAAAATATTTAACATATACAAAAATGTACATTTATTTATTGTAAGCACATTCTGTAATCTTACCTTTAGTGAAAGCTCACTGGCGCAGAAAGGTCGAGTCTCCTGTAAATGAAATGCTGTGGGATCCTTTGGAAAGCGCTGTGGAAATGGAATTTCTGCTTCTTCTTGTTCTTCTTCTTACTACCAAGAAGCAGTTGATGGCCAGTGTTCAGTGTAGCTCGTTTGAAATATCACAAAGGAAACACAACCTATCCTTTTGCTACATTAGCACAAAGCAACAGAGGATCCATAAAGGCAAAATGAACTAAGTTTATCAAGTAAATGTAAACTACAAAGCCTTGCTTTCACCCACTGACCCTCTGCAGCTGAGAAACAGCTGAAGATGGACACTTGGGTGGCGTGAGACACGGTCAGCCTGAATTTTGAGTGATCGTGTTAACAAGGCTGGAGGTTTACTGCTGTCATTCGCAATTACTGAAGACACACGTCTAGGAAAGGAGACGGAACATCCCAGAGAGGACTTCAGGGTGGTAACACAGTCAGACACAGCAGACTCGTAAGTGCAGGGCAGAGCAGTTAGTACAACATAGCCGAAAATAACAGTGCAAAACCACCGGGCTCGTACAAGATCAGAGCAACAGGACCTAAGCACTCTGGAGCAAGAAATCCGACTTACCTCTTCCGCAGTGCAGCACAGTGGAGATGTCCTCCTCACCTCTCTCTCCTGGCTGGAAGATCCTGGGAGTTTCCTGAGCCGCAGGGCAGCAGGAGTCGAACTATTTTCTGCACTGGAAGCAGGACTCTCTGGTTCCTGATTTTTGCCTTCTTTCGGAATGTCGATGTGATGGATCTTCTGGGACAGCGGCCGGGGGGGCGGAGGGGGTGGCAGGAGTGGGATTCAGACACATCAGAGAGTTACAGGAGACAGCTGTTTCAGGAAAACAGCCCTCCTCCGCCATTAAGCACACAAGGAGGAGGAGAGCCCTTTATAGAAGCAAATGGGGTTACCTGGGGTCCCCCTCCCCTGCACCCCTACCAGTGGAGACCTGGGCGTTACCCCACCAGGCTGTGATCACGCATGATTCAGCAGTCTGAGAGTGTAAAAGCACAGGGGGAGACGCGGGATGAGGTCAGGGCTCTGTGCTCTGAACTGCAAGTGTCTGCAGGGCACCTCACCCCAGGATGTGGGAGGACTGGGGTCACATTCTCTCCCCGACAGACTCTGGCCTGAGCTGCCACAGGGGGTCAGGATGGACTTCACTAATTTTGCTGCACAGGAAGGTGAAGGTTTGACCCGCCACAAGGACGCCCGGCCCGTTCTGCTTCTTTGATCACTTTGAAAGTAGCTTGTTTGATCCCAGGGCCACGTCCAGCCCTTTCTTCAAGGACTCCAGGGTATCGGATTCAAAGGCAAGGCTTGCTCCACACTCCCACCTCTCTTTGTGTGAAGACGTGCTTCCTGATTTCAGGTGCTTAATTGCGCAGTCTAGCAGGACTGATTGAGTTCCTGTGATCTATCCACCGTGCTGGAAGTTTTTTCCTGGGCCGAGTCCGTTACAGGGGCCTCGGGCACAGCAGCCCGAGGACTTTCCCCATGTGCATGGCAGGGCCTTCACACACAGCACCACCCGGCTGCAGGTGCGTGGCCACCAGCAGGGGGCAGCCCTGCCCCCACTTGACAGATGCCAGCAGCTGGCTTCTGCTTTGCTCCAGGTGGCCTCTCGCAGCTTCCACTGACTCTGCCAAATCTGGGGGTCAAGAGGTCGTGCTGCTGTGGGGGAGCAGGCTGCACGTCAGCCTCTGAGTCAGCAGGGCTGGTGATTAACTGCGCCTCACCTCTGTGGGAGGGGGTGCAGGCTTCCACTTGTAAAATACATTAAGGAGCTTAATGTCACTGTGAGAATTCAGGGTGTTTCTCAATTAACCAATGAACTATCACAGGGGTATCTCCACCTATCGCAGCATCACAAATGAGACTAATATTCCCCCACACACTGGCTGCAGCTGCAGCTGAATACGAGTAAGTTACTCATGAGTACATTTCACTGTGCTGTGGCCTGGCTTATCAAGTTTTGGAGCTTCTTACAAGTTCCATCCTCACACCTAATATCCGATTGAAGCCCCTCCACTATCGGTCGCTGGAACAACTTTCATTAGAAAGTCCAGACATGAGCTCTCCCCTCAGTCTCACACTGAGGAATGAGTAGACAGTGTGTGTATATGAGGGGGGCTCACCCCTTAAAACCACAGCTGGGTGGGAGAAGGAAATTAGGGCAACACACACTGCTCTGAAGCCAGCTAGCAAGGTATCGGCCCAGGAAAGGGCCACCTCCTGTCCTGTGGAGGGACTCGTCCAGCCATTTCCATAGCTTCACATAAGTGACCAGGAAGGCACCTGCACACTGAAGGGCTGTGGGACACTTCCTGTGCACTGGACCAGGAGACTACCTTGGCACACAGTGACATAAGTGTCAGGGAACCAGTTGGTAGAGTAGGAGGATCTTTATGCATAACCACAAATCCTGCAGAATGTGGAGTACTGTAGCACAAGGACAATCCAACAATCCATGGGCTTGGTCAATCAGAGAAGCAAGGAGTCCAGTAACCACAGAAACCCATGAAATACAATCCAAAAAACAAAATCCAAAGAATGTGGTCAAAAAGGCAACAGCAAAGATTAGGAACCAGAGCACACACAAAAAAAAGAAAATTAGAAACACACAAGAAAATACTTCAGGAGGCTTCCCCATAGTGAGCATGGGTTAGTGTGAGGGAACTTTAAATACTGAAGGGAAAGGGACATGGTTGGATAATTGGTCCAAGAGTGAGAATTTGTGGAATCTGGTGCATGTGGGAATGTGATGAGTTCAATTAGGAATGAGATTGTGAAACACTGGGTTTGGGAATGTAACGGCGTTTGCAAAGGAGAGTGTGTGGTGTGACAATTAGTGCACCCTGGTGTGCTCACGAGAGGGCAAAAGACCACCTGTTGTCCATCAGCCAGCCTGTGGCAGCCGGAGTCCTGTCCTGGAAGCACGGGACACCACAACAGGTCATCCACTAAAATAACCGTCTGGACACCGACCAGAAGGCATCAGTTTGGACTAGAGATTGAACCCTCGTCCTGTCCTGGTTTCCCAGGCACCTCTGAGGGTCCCCTCAGTGGTGCGGCACACGGCGGAGATGCACAGGGAAAGTGTCGCAGGCCGCGCGGGCAGTTCTCCCAGTCCCTTGTGTGGAGCAGAAAGGGTCTGCAGGATCTCGGCCGAGAGGACTATGGCCTGACGATCCTGTTTTAGTGGGGGGGCATGAGAATGATTTTTTGAAAGAACAGGAAAGCAAGAATACAGCGTCAGGGAAACAAAGGCTGAGCCAGTTCAGAGTTTTCTGGAAGTTCAAGGGTCGTCCAGCGACGAGGATTTACTTTGAAATTCCAGGAAAATTACATCCCTTAAAAGCCACCCAACAAAAATAAAAAACACTGAAGTAATAAATGACAAAATCAACAGCAACAGAAACAATGGATGCGATTATACCAAAATGCTGCTATAAATCTAAAATCCAACTTTTGAACTTGACCCCAATGTCCCAGTAAGCCCAGCAGAGGGGTCTTGGTGTGCTGTGGAGTCTGAGTGTGTTGGCGAGGGGAGCCTTTCCATTTCAAATCATTATTAATGAATGTATTAGGGATCAAAAGCCAACCTACACTCCAACGCCACACAGAAGCTGGGCTGGACTGTGTGAGTTTCACTGTACCGCCAACTGGAGCAGATCTGAGAGAGGAGGGAGGAGAGAGAGAGGAGAGAGGGGAGAGAGAGAGGGAGAGAGGAGAGCCACGTGTTTTCCCGATGGCTGGAATCAATGACTGATCACCCCACTATGAAAGTGGAGAAAGGCGTGACCCCAACAATAACCAGGGCACCTGTGTGCACAGCACCCTGAGAAAGGTATCCTGCAGTATCATGAGTACCGGAATACCGAGCGCAGTGCCCTGAGTACGAGTCAAATCAGCTTCCTACCAAACGCCACACAAGGCACCCCGAGCGTGGGCAGGGAGGTGGGGGGGGCAACATCCTGGAAAGGCGCTATACAGAGGGGGAGACGTCTGCATCGTGCCGCAGCAGATGTATGGACAGAAAGTGAAAAAGTGCAGCAGATCCTCAACAGATGGGCCTCATTGTGGCGCTGGACAGCAGCGGACGCCGGGGCGTGGGGGACGGGCGATGTCAAGGCTGCTGTCTGCTCGCTGGGCCGGGATCTGGGGGTGGGGTGGGGTGGCGGGGGGAGGAGGTGGGGGGCTCTTTAATAGAGTGCCCTGGAATGCCTGATCCAAGCCTTTTTTTAAAATAAACTTCCCAACCAAAGACCTAATGAGCCGTACTCCGAGCGCTGGAAAGAATGACCCCGGCTTTGACCCCCCGCGATCCCTGTCTCCGTGGAGACCAGCGGAGCGGAGGAGGGGGGGGGCGTCACTACCGCTATCTGCCAAGCTGGGAGGACGAATACTGGGGAAAACAGGCCAGCTCAGCAGCTCGGGCTCTTCCCCTGTCCACGCAGAGCGCAATGGAGCGGGACACACAAGCCCCATCACTGCACTCCCCCAAATCAGGCATGAGTCAGTGTCCAGTCTGTCCCAGGAAGGCCGGGCGAGAGCCCGTTGGAGCGCAGGTGTGACAATACAGTTAGCGGATTTTCTCCTGATTGTCTGATGTCGCGAGTGCCCGCTGGGAGCAGGGCGGTCCGCTGAGCTGTCTCTGGATCAGCGCCCCCTGGCCTGCGGCTGCTCTCAGCGCCCATCTTCCCCAGGAACTCTGTCCGAGTTGCATAGGAAATGTTCAAACACGCTGTAGGAGAGGAGCCTTTCTGCCCTTCCAGTTAGCAGCTCACTGATCCCAGCATCTCAACCAGAGGAGCGAGAGAAGTCAGGATATCTTCTTCAACATCATGGCTGGGCAGCTTGTCCCATGCTCCCACCACCCTTTGGGTAAAGAAGCGAGTTATATCCTAAAAAATGGATTAAGGGAAAATGTAGATTCGATCATATTTTTTCTGTTTTGTTAGTTTTTCATTAAGGGGTTGCTTGGTTTGACTGTCAAGTGTTAACTTTTATTGCATTTTAATACAATATTCTGTAGTAACAAAGACTATTCTCATGTACTGGGACTATAGTAACAGGACTGTTCTACTGCACTGGGACTGTAGCTCCTAGTGTAACAGACTGGTCTACTGGACTGGGACTGTAGCTCCTAGTGTAACAGACTGGTCTACTGGACTGTGACTGTAGCTCCTAGTATAACAGACTGGTCTACTGGACTGGAACTGTAGCTCCTAGTATAACAGACTGGTCTACTGGACTGGAACTGTAGCTCCTAGTGTAATAGGACTGTTCTACAAAGAAACAAAAAGGAAAGTGAAAGCCGGATAGAATCTGTCGAAAAGGAATACAGAGGGAGGACCCTGTTGTCTGTGTCTTGCGCCAAGCCCTCATCTGCAAGCCTGATATTTTCCACTTGAGGTGAGGAGATAATATCACTGCAATCTTCTGCAAGGCTATATCTGTGCACAGTCTGTGGGAGTCTGTCGGACTGTGGCACTTTCGAATGAAAAATCCTGTCGTGGAGTTAAGGCTGCTTAAAAAACTGGAATGGGGGTGTGTGTGTAGGAGGGGGCAGTACGTTGTTAGCTCCTATCAAACAGTTTAAAGCCTCTGTTTTCCGTGGCAGCTGCTGGGATTTCGGACGGGGATTTCAGAATCCAGTGATTAATCCCAGATACTGTACCTCCATGATGTTCCTCCCTGATCTATCAGCTCATTGATTTGGGAGGGTGATTTGAGAACTGTGAATGCCCTAACACTGTGACACCCACAATTTTCGGGCCTGCTCTGTTGTGCAGGGGTCAGCCCATTAGCAAGGCAAAGGAGAAAATTGGGGGCCGGGTTTAGAGATAGGGGTGCAGGGTGCAGTGTGGAATGTAACATGTAACTGGAGAAACGCCCCCAGCAGAGGCGATGATCGGGCTGAATGCTCACTGTTTCACGCTGTACTGTCTGCAGAAGATGCCATCACAGGCTCCCCGGCTCCCCTGTTGATTCTCTGATGTTTCGAAGGATGCAGCCGGCCCGGCCGCTGTCGCTATCTGTCTGACGGGCAGCAGAAGCAGAAATACTTTGAGCCCAGAATCCTTCTCCCTTCTCCGTTCCTCCGGCAGGATCGCCTTCGCTCCAGGCTGCAATGAGGGAGAGCGGTGTCCAGCCTGGTTCCACTGGTTTCATGTATGTGTAGAGACGGATTGGGATCGTCCTGGTCAGGGAAGGTGCTGGAGAGTCGAGAGTCTCAACATTGTGCCAGGATGACAGCATAGCAGGCTTTCTGAGTGACCACAGCCTGGACATAGACACTGGACACAGGCAGACCTGGCTGTCCAGAGAGGACAGGGTCAGTGACCACAGCCTGGACACAAGCAAACCTGGCTGTTCAGAGAGGACAGGCTCAGTGACCACAGCCTGGCCTGGACGATCCTCTGCCAGCGTAGTCAGGGCTCCCAGTGACCTGTCTGTGCCACACTGAGAGTAGCTTTCTGCAAAAAGAGTCCCCTTGAGCAGAGCCCAGCGCCAGCAGGCCATTGTTTAGCTCCCATCTCACCCTCCCTCAGCTCCCCCTTGTCATTTCTTGTAGCTGACTAGACTTTCTGTTTGCTCGGCGTCCTCTTCATTAACAGCTTGCTCGGTGACAGCACAGGCTTCAGAGTCGGGGCACTCTGGAAGTTTGTCTGTGTGGGTGGTGACAGGTGATTACTCTTTTCGAAGAACACTGGGTGCTTTTGTCTGCTGGCCTGTGATTACAGAGGGGGGGGCAGTACAGACAGGGAGGGAGAGAGAGAGAGAAGGAAAGAGAGTGAGGCAATGAGTGAAAAACACTGGGAGAAAGAGGAAGCAAGAGAGAAGCACGCTGGTCAAGTATGAGACACATAAAAGGTGAGACACAAAGGAGATGCTGATCCTGACAAAATACAGACAGATACAGACCTGGCTGTCCAGAGAGGACAGGCTCAGTGACCACAGCCTGGCCAGAGGCACTGGACACAGGCAGACAGGCTGTGTTCTCACTGACAGGAAGGAGAAGCAGAGAAAGAAATGCACTTTATGATGCACTGCAAGAAAGTTTTTAGGTTCTGCAAGACAAATAGACAAATAAGAGAAAACATAACATTAAAACGGTGTAATAAGTCCTCTACCCCAGCTCTTCCACCTCTTTGTCTTGGTGCTATATAAAGGCCCTGATTCAAGCGAGACTGCAGTTCTGTCACTGTGCTGAGTCCAGACTATTGCCACAGATGCTCCAAGGCAGGAATTAGTCAGTTTAATAATTAATTAGCCTGGCCTCATCAGAGAGCAGTCTCCTAGTGACCCATTTTGAACGTTCCACTCTCTGCTGACCAAAAAGAAAGATGCAAAAAAAAATACCCCCCTCTTGCTGTCCTTTCGGATGTAGATAGTGATTTATAACTGGTGTTCCCACCACTAGCCAAGAAAGTAAAGGTGCCCCCCACCACCACCTCTCTCTCAAATGCCTGGAGACCTGCAGAGAGCTGGAGAATAAGCCCAGAGAATTCAGGCCCCAATGCCATGCATGGGATTCTCCTTGATGAAATATGAGACCCATATGTGGGGTGTCAGGGGTGAAAGGAGGGTCCCAACAGGGCTCCTTCAGGCTTTGATGCCTTCCACCACAAAAGCAGATGGTTACTCCTGTTTCTCAGCATCTTTCATCCTCCCTCCTCCCTCCTTTATCACAGTCCTGTCAGTGTCCATTAGCCCCCTGCTTGGCTTGGGCTCCCTCCTCTACTCCCACCCCCAGGCTTCTCCCTGCTCCGCTAGGCCTCTGAGGTTGCCGGGGTGACGAGGCCTAGTCAGGGCATTCAACTCTCCAAGCCTCTTGCTGGCCAGAGTGAATGGGAAGATGACAAAAAGGAAGGCTTTTTTCAAAAAGGAGTAAAGAAGTGG